>NC_065445.1:206573094-206910951 GCF_917563875.1 Diabrotica virgifera virgifera | reverse complement strand
ATCGATGCGATCAGTATCAACTTCAAGATAAGCAATTTGATCATTCTCATGAATCCTACTAAGTGCATCAGGCACCTTATGACATGCTCCTTTACGATGGACGATTCGGAAATCAAACTGTTTGAGACGCATAGCCCAACGAGCTAAACGGCCTGTGGGATTTTTTAAATTTCTAAGCCATAACAACGAATAATGGTCAGTGATGAGGGTAAATTCAACACCATCTACGTAAGGACGAAATTTTTCAACAGCAAACAAAGCTGCAAGGGCCTCTTTCTCGGTGGTTCCATACGAACGTTCTGCTCTTGTCAAAGACCGATTAGCATAGGAAATCACCTTTTCTCCACCGTCTATTTCTTGAGTCAATACAGCTCCTAGACCGGTGTTACTTGCGTCACACTGAATAGTGAAGGGACGAGAATAATCGGGTTGTACTAGAACTGGGGAAGATACTAAAGCTTCCTTTATGGCGATAAAAGCATTCTCAGCTTCTGATGTCCAAACTATAGGTTCTTTCTTTTTCTTTCCTTTCAAAAGATCATTGATAGGGGAAACAAGGGTAGAAAAATCTTTGACGAAGCGTCTATACCAAGAACAAAGACCAATAAAACGTTTAATCTCCGTTGTGTTAGTTGGACGGGGATAATTAACCATAGTGGAAGTTTTGTCGGGGTCCGACCGAAGAGAGTTATCACCAACGATATAGCCTAAATACTTCAAAGTTGTTTTGAAAAATTCACATTTGTCTACATTTATCGTAAGGTTAGCATCCTTTAGTTTATCTCGAACTTGTCCTAACAAGGCAACGTGTTCCTCAGCAGTGGAAGAACAAACAATAATATCATCCAAGTAAGTAAAAATAAAAGGTTCGAATTCTGGTCCAAAAATCTGATCTACTAATCTTTGCTGGGTTTGAGCACTATTACAAAGACCAAAAGGCATCACAGTAAATTGAAAAGATCCACGGCCAACAACAGCAAAAGCAGTTTTTTCTCGCGAAGATGGATCAAGAGGGATGTGCCAAAAAGCTTTTTTCAAATCTATCGAACTTATATATTTAGCGTTACGCAATAATGACAAAATTCGGTCAATATTGGGGAGAGGATATGTGTCATGACGAGTAACTTCATTAAGATTCCTGCCATCAAAACAAAACCTAAACTCGCCTGTCTTTTTCTTTACAAGCAAGACTGGACTACACCAAGGACTGTTACTCGGTTCTATAACTTTAAGTTTGAGCATCTCATCTAATTCGCGATTTAAAATATCTGACATGTATGGCGACATAGGAAAAGGACGTTGTCGAAAAGGCTTTGCGTCACCCGTATCGATAGTCATTTTGATCTTATCTGTTCTTCCTATACCATTCTTTTTGTCTACCTCCTGAAAACTATGGATGACAGCATCCGCTAGAGGTCTTAACTCGGCGGCAAGAGAATCAATCGAACACAAAGATTGTGGGAACGAAACATCGCCTTCAGGTTTTGAAGTTACTATCTCGCAACAAGGATTTCTGACACTCCATTTATTTTGTTCGAAATTTATCGCTAAAGAAAATTTTGAAATAAAGTTACTTCCTAAAATAAAATTTATTGGTAGCGATGGCACTACAAGACAACTAATCACATGACAAATTCCATTCGCCACAAACGGCAAATCTACAATACCAGAAACCTTTTTACTCGATCCGTCGGCTAAAGACACATTCTGACTACACGGTAAATCGATCTCAATGTTGTTTCTCTCAAGAAAATCCAATCCCTTGGATCCGACTACAGTAGTGGAACACCCGGTATCTAATAAAAGCGTAAAGGGTTGCGAAAGAATTTGAACCTCCAAGTAAGGTCTGTTATCGAATGGCTTTGAAGCAATGACCGGAGATAAATTTGACGAATGTTTATAAAAATTTTTTACTGTACCTAGCCATTTGTACCAATCAGAGACATTAAAATTTTCTGGAAACTTATTATCGGCCGCAAAACATGAATGTTCGGGGTTTGAAATTTTATTGTGAACACTCTTACCGAACTTAAGGGTGTTGGTTATTCGTTTTTTGAAGGTTTGACACAGTTTGGGCATGTCCTTACCGTAACATTATCTGCGCCACATCGGAAACAAAAATATCTATCAAAACGCTGTTTACAGTCGTTGAAATTGTGCCCGCGTCTTCGGCAATTAAAACAAACGATCATCTTCGATTTATTCGAAGTACTTTTACTAGGGTTTTTCGCCTCAGAATTTCGCGGAGCCGAGCGATCGTCATTATTTTTAAAATTTGCTTTTCCGTTAGGAACATTGGCTTTTCTGGAGGGACCGGGGAACTCATGATTAACATAAGCGACGGACGTTTCCTTCTTGACACTAGGCACGACCACATTATTCTCTAGTTTACGAATAACAGCAGACAACTCCTCAACAGTATTGGTATCGACTAATGCAATCAACGGAATATATTCAGGGATAATATTTTGCCTCAAGTGTTTCACGATAGTTTTCTCTAAATGCTGCACCGTCAGCCGTTTTGCCAAAGACATAACCTGTGCCTGAAATAAAGCGAACGACTCGTTTTTCCTCTGCTTCCTGGATTTGATCTGGTTCCATAAATCCTCGTCGTAGTCTTGGGGAAGAAACGTAGCCTTCAAAAGACCAATCAATTCGTTCCATGAAGAAACGGTACTACGAACACTCCTGAACCACACAGCAGCGCTACCTGTAAATAACTCGACAGCTGATCTGAAAAGAACCTCTTGTCCTACATTACGGGATTCAGCCAGGTCTCTAACTTTTTCTATGAAAGGGAAAACTCCTTTAGAATCTTCACTAAACTTAATGTTCCAATCAGCTAAATTAGTTGGATGCGACACCTGAACGACGGGAGCTGGAATATTAACGACCGGCTGTGAAGGAATTATATTCGAAGAAACTGATGGCCCAACAGGAACGACTTTGTCATCTAATTGCCCTTCTAAAAGTAAACAATCTGCAGAAGCCTCTGCCTTATACTCTTCTTCTTCCTCAAATTCTACGGGTAACCTAGCTATTCTAAAAGATAAATGCGTAAGATGAGCCTTTGCCCTACGATAGACCGAATCTCTAACGTCTCCTTCGAAATCTCCAATTAAACTACGGATGTCAACAGCAGTTTCGTCTATCTGCTTCTTCTCATCGTTGAATATTAACCTATTTTCCTCTAAATCAATAACGGCCTTTTTACTAAGTAATTTACGAAGCATTTTTTTTTGTCACTAAGATTTTTCTTAGTCTTAACCCCTCGTATAAACAATTCATAATCAATTTCGTCATTTTTTAAATATTGAACCACGGAGGATTCCATTTTGAATTATATTCTTTCAAAAATTATGCAAAAAAAATTCAACAAAAATATTTAAACTCAAAATTTACTGTAAACTTGGAATTGAAAACTAGCAGTTATTATTTTATTTACCTTTGGAATTTTCTCTTTTCATATTTACATTACTATCTTATTTCTTATCTGCGCATCCATCGAAATTTTATAAACAGTATAAAATCTCTATTCAGACACCTTTAGACAACAAGGAGCCACATTTTAAATAAGTGCTGGGAAAAATACCATTTACGTGTAAAACAAAAAAAGGAATGCAATGACGTTGTTTTTAAGTACTCGTTAACACGGAGCAAAAAGAAACAAAAAAATGACAGAAACCTCTAGGTGCGGTCGCCGTTTTATGAATAAAACTTAGGTTGCGTTAAAAATAAAAAAGCATTTTTGTGATATTACTAATTAAGAGTTAGATGAAAAACTTAGCGTTATTTTATGAATCAATAATGAGCAGAACAACGTGGACAAAATAAGAAAACAAACTAATAAGAATTAGACAAGAGATAGCCCCACATGTTGCGGCGTCATTTTATGAAGCACGACAAATTAGATAAACATGTGATGTACATAAACTTGAAAAAAATTCGTGCTACATAATTTAAAATCGCACCGGCGGCTCTAATCATCAAGAGATTTTAGGGTGTGAGTTCATACAACAATATTTAAGCTAAAGAAAAGAAATTATTAATTTTTTGGGCGCCATTAATAGATCAGAATCTATTGCTATTTATCCATATAAAAATTACAAAAATGTTACGAAAGAAATGGTATCCCTTTGACTACTAATGGTACTTACCCTTGTTGTCTGTGGTAGGCTGCGTTTCCTAATACAATAAGGATACATAGATGGATTGTGCGAACAGAAAAAGACGAAATAAGTTTTAACATAGTTACCATTTATTTAGATAGAAAATTGTCATCAAACTGAGTTGATTAGAAAAATAAAAAAATAAGTCTTTCGCGTTTCATCTTAAAAGTTCAAAAAAACGAAAAAGGAACGAAACAGTTTATTGCAAAATACCTGGTGATGATCCATTGTTGTTGAATTGCTGGAATCGGGTTAGCTCGCCAGAGTTGTGGATACGACGAAATCACTTTCACTTTTCACTTTCATTTTTAGAGTTAAAGTACTGTTACATAATTGTTATTATATTATACGAAAAATAAAAATTCCATAGTTCTTTTTGTTTTATGAAAAGAAAATAACTGCATTCATGATTATTAGTGATACTTCTCACTGACTTGATAATTAAACATATTTTATTTAGACCATTGTCTTTAAAAAAAATGGAACTGCGTTCCACGAAGATTGAATTAAGTGCGGTTTATATGAGACATATTAAACGGAAATCTTATCCGCAAAAGTTGAACTAAGTTCTGTTTGCACGAAACATATTCACGCCGTACTAAGAAAACTATTATTTTATCGTACCGGACACAACACAGAGAATATACCGGTATGGTATTTAAGACAACATATCGCACTTGCGATTTTCACGACAGAATCTTTAAGATTCCATTTTGCCTATTTAGGCACAGACAAGAAAAAATGCAGGTCTTCACTGCATGACCGCTAGAACTTAATCGATTCCTTCTTGTCCTAATCTCGGACAAGATTCCTCTCTGCTCTCTATATTCACCTCCCTTTTTCACAGCTATCACCTAATTTTACCAATAATCATCATTCCGAAATTTTCGTACCAATCACATAGCTGGAAAATAATGTTTAGACCAGCCTTATTATGATCATACGTTTCTTTTTCGGCCAATCACCACGAGTGTCCTTTTTGTAACCGTTTAAGGATTCCCAGGAAAGTTACTGCGTTGTAATTTGTGGAATTCCTAGATTTCTATCACTCAAACATTTAGCAATCTTTCCTATTCTTCTTTTTATGAGGCATATCCTGTGCAAAGTAAATACTTTTAGGAAAGCTGTCTCCAAGCTCTAAAGTGCCTTTGTGATTTTACTGCCTGCAATAGCTAAATTATCAGCTTAGGCGTCTAGAATTTCTTAAAATATTAATCCTTCCGCTTTCTTGTGGGTGGCCTAAGAGAAACGCGTTGGGAAGTACATTTCGTCTTATTTCTATCTATAACGACAGAGACGGACTTTTGCCATATTCAGATTGTGATTCTCTGAGCCTGTTTCACACTCCACCCTGTATATCCAGCACACATTGATATTTGTAAATTAATAATTAATTATTTCATACCTATGGTGTCACCTTGAGTTCAAAAACCCAGAAAGCAGGTGTTGTCAGCTATAATTCCTACGTAAGGTGTAGATCTATTTCGTTAATTGGAAAACAAATGGGCTTTTGGTGTTGTTTGAAGTACCGTTACGTTGTTGTCTTATTGTATTTGTTCATGTTGATTGTCTTTCTAAGCGATTCTAATTTCCCATATCTTAGTAATGTTGGAAATAGTTGCAGGTATTTTAGTATAAATAGGAATAGTACTGTGTAATGTGAGAATGCCGTAGATGGGCTGTTCTGCGGGTATTCTAGGTGGTTGTAGATGCTTGTCAACGTCGTAGGCGTTTGACACTTTTAAGAGAACGAAGTAATTTGTTGGAAGTGGAAAGTGGAAAGTATGCTCTTTTTATTTTGTGTACAGCGCTCGGAAAAGAGGTGTTCTCTTCACCAGTTGGTGGTTTTAAAGGCCGTAGCATACCTAGGAGGGTGGTGAATGTGGTTGGATCTTCATTAATTATTTGGATCAAAAGAGACCAATTATAGAAAAACCTCGAGATAATCTAAGTTGCGGCATTATTTTGAGTAAATTTTTTTATTACGTTTCGCCATGATTTTACCATGTGATCGTGGTACCTTTTTGTAACACCGGCTATTTATTTTAGGGTTTTTTTGGGGGTAACAGTTTTCCCGTATACTTTTATCTCTGATGAGAGATTTTTGCAAACAGATTGCATATTTTGCTGTAGTACTGTGTTGAAGTTTTGGTGAAGGGTAGTTTCGCTTGCACGTGGTTCCATTAAGGTTCTGGGGGAACCATGCGGCGTAGCTGAACCTTTGCAGTGGAACGGGTGAATTGGTAACTTATTCAGTTATTTCTATAGGATTTATAGGAGTCCCGTGGGACCGTAATGAACTTAGTTGGGGACAATTGGAAAAGTGTAAATAACTATTTTTATTTATAGTGTTTATTGACCTGGGAGGTAAGTCTTTAACGATTTGTTGTAGTAAATGCACGGTAAATATTTGTTGTAGTCGACTGCACCTACGACAGACCAGACTATCTCGGATATCTATGTAAATAAAAAGTATCATAACATCGGCAAGTAGATAATCGTTTGTAAAACGTTATGCTTGTAAAAAAGGGTGATTATTTAAATTATTTATAAAGAATGATAAAAAGGTTGATCAATTTATATAAATTTATTTTTAAGTTTTAATTTGAAACAGCCGTAACTTGCTCAGATAATTAATACATATAAAGGTTAATAAAGCGAGCTATGTGTTTATATTTATTTCGATTATTTCATTCATAGGAGATTCTGACCAATAGAAAGCTACAGAAATCTAAATTAAATTGATAATTTTTGATAATTTCCCGTCGTCAAGTATATTACGTCAGATGCTCTTCGTTGCTACGAAAAAATACATTCAGTGACATTAATGACAATTCATGTTTTAAAAATTATAAAAGTGATGACTTTCAACCGTAAAATATTTATAACAACTGTGTTTAATTGTACTAATTTGTACTTACATAAAAAAATTACAATAAAATTTTGGTTTTGAACAGTTTTATTCATGAAATAATCGCAACAAATTGCACTTGATCTCTAAAATTAATATAGAATTTTGGCCCTCGTGACACTTTTGACATAATTTCACTCGCCTTCGGCTTGTGAAATTAAAACTGTCAAAGTGTCACTCGGGAAATTTCAATAATTTTAGAGCTCTTGTGCAATTACTACTGATTATTTCATTCATAGGAGATTCTGACCAATAGAAAGCTACAGAAATCTGAGTTAAATTGATAATTTTTGATAATTTCCCGTCGTCAAGTATATTGCGTCAGATGCCTTTGTTGCTATGAAAAAATACATTCAGTTACATTAATGATAATTAATGTTTTAAAAATTATAAAAGTGATGACTTTCATCCGTAAAATATTTATAACAACTGTGTGTTTAATTGTACTAATTTGTACTTACATAAATAAATACAATAAAATTTTGGTTTTGAACAGTTTTATTCATGAAATAATCGCAACAAATTGCACTCGATCTCTAAAATTAATATAGAGTTTTTGCCCTCGTGACACTTTGGCATAATTTCACTCGCCTTCGGCTCGTGAAATTAAAACTGTCAAAGTGTCACTCGGGAAAAATTCAATAATTTTAGAGCCCTTGTGCAATTACTACTGATAATCTGAAACATAATTTGAAAATGTGTAATGGGAAATGGAAGGTCTATGCCGAATTTATTATTTATGATTTTAAAGACACTTACTTATGTGTTACTTACTCATGTGTCCAAGTCAATTTGAATTCAGTTTTTTTAATTATTCATTTACTGTTTATTTGATTTAATTGATTGTGTTATATAATTTCTTTCATAGATAAAAGCAGCATAAGAGGGTCACCCATATATTTTCTTAGTCAATCAATTATTCTTTTGTTTTCTTTAGATAATAATATATTTAATTATTGTGGTATTATTTATTTTGATGTATTTGTGTTTATAAGCGTAGCAGTTGTAGCATTAGATCATTTAGGTATATTCTTCCTTTTGTCGGTTCAGAAGTAAGATCACTGTTGTCTAGGGGTTGTACCGTCGAGTATCCGACTGGCGCCTGTGATTTATGGTTTTCTTTTGGTCGTCTTAAGCGAGCTCGCAAACCAAATGCAACACATACGATAAAATACATACGTAAAATGTTGCACATTTATTTCATAATAGCGTACATCTGTTAATACTCAACAGAGATAACGTCGCATGCACACATTTTATATAATGTAGAATACAGGAGCGTGCTATAATTTTGGAACTTCAGTAAGTATATCAAATATCAGTATTTGAAATGTCTTCAAGCGAAGAAGACGTTATTGTACACACGTTATTGTCATGCTACACTATTGTTGTTAATATTTTTGGATAATCCTCTGCAACGACTCTATTTACCTCCCAAGGGTAATACTCTGATGAATTTTGACTTGAGGTTGAACATATTAACTTATTTACTTTTAGGACATAATATGCAAATCGAACAGGTCGATTTTTAAAACAATCATAGTATATTCGTGTGACAGTCATAACTAAGATTTTTTTTGAATCGGAAAGTACATCATGTAACACCTCATTTAAAAGCTTTTAAAATACTGATTACAAAAATATACAATATTTGCGCAAAATTTCGGTCCAATACTTTTTAAATGGATTCATTTTTTTTTAATCCTGAGAAAACTAATAAGAATTTTTGAAAAATTTAAATGTGCATGCACTCGTAATTAGTGACTAGTTCAAGCGTCAACTACAGCCCCTTCAAAAATAAGCACTTCCAACCGGTGAAACTTACCATATAAACAATAATATAAGTATACACGAGTAAAGCAACTTATGAAGTGGTAATGATTAATTTCACTGAGGATGCTAATTAGGGGGTGATTTTCACAATTTTTTTACCAAAAAAGGAAGGGACCAACGTTATTTTGAGCGTAACTTGCTTACTTTTGCTACTAAAACAAAATTAAAGTTTTTTTTAAACAATTTAAAAAAGTTTTAATGAGTTCTTCCCAAAAAGTGCTTTATTTTTTGGTTATTTCACGTTGAAATATTCTCATACCTAAACCATTTTTTTCACTTTTTTATGGGATATATTTTTGCTAAGAGTGTTTTTTTTTTCGATAAAATACTTACTTTTTGAGTTAGTTGCAAGAAACCGTCTGAAAATGTGTTTTTTATGAACATATTTACTCGCAAGTAACTCGAAAATTTTAACTTAGTGAAAAAATGCTATAAAACAAAAGTTGCTTAGAATTAGTTAGTTTATCCATTTCCGGTCTTATTTTGAGCGTATATTTTTTCACTCTCGAGAAGGGATGAAGCTGGGCCCCCATGCTACCTACATAATATGTATATGCCAAATTTCATGCCAATTTAAGCGGATCTTTAAAATTTATAGGTTTTGCATTATTTTACCGTCAGCGAACGGACTATCAATTGCTCATAAACTTTAAAAATATCACTTAGAAAGAAATATGAAAATAAACATGGAGAAAATAAAGATAATAGTCATGGGAAATGAGGATACTCAAGTAAATATAGAGATAAATAACCAAAAACTAGAACAAGTAACAACATATACATAAATACCTGGGTATGAAAATAGAAAATGGAGGAAGATCAGAAGAAGAAGTCAACGAAAGGATAACCATGACTCCAGAATGTACTACAGCTTAAACAGAGCATTCATTGGAAAGAAAGAAGTAAGCAGCAGGACGAAGATGGGGGTATATAAAATGATTTTCAGGCCGATTCTCACCTATACTACTGAGAGCTGGGTGCTAACACAATCATCGAAAAATAGAATAAACTCAATGGACATGAAGTACCCATGAAAAGTAAAAGGAATTACAAGACGCGATAGAATAAGAAACAGCATTGTAACAGAAGAACTACAAGTCGAACCAAAAACACAAATACTAGATAAGAACAAGCTTAAATCCTTTTGGCTTTTGTGTAGAATGAACGACAATAGACAAGTAAAACGCGTATGGGAGGCAAAACTACACAAAACAAGAGAGGAAAACGGAGTCCAAAGAAAACCTGGAACGATGAAGTGGTAAGGATTCTGAAGAAGAAAAATACAACTTCGACTGAAGCGAAACGAAGGTCCAAGAATAAGCAAGAGTGGAGACGATTTGTATATGATATAATTGATATAGATGCATGAAATGTATTTTTCGAACACCTTAAGAAAGGTTTAGATATAGATTATATATAAAATTATTTATACTACTTGGACTAAATAAAAAAGGTATTTGTGTACCAATTTAACAAATTTAAATTATACTAGAAAAAATTGATTTGTCAAAAAAACTGTAAATATTAATCTATAAACATTATATAGATAAGTCAACAAGCATGTCTATGCTTTTAAGACTTTTTAATTTTATTATGTAAGTAAACAAATTATTGTAAAAAATTGACCTATAATTGACCAATAAACCTATTATATCAAAAATTATAATGCCCTATTATCCCTCTTATTGTACGCCCTCAATCCCAAATACACACATCTGGGCCTTTGGCACACAGCACACTCTACTGCCCTTTTTTGAGAATCCGATCCCGAACGAGCTTTTAAAGAATTCTAGGTAGTTTAAGTGCATTGAAGACATAAATTAACCGCAGATATTTATTAGACCATGCTGTATTGTTGGTCCCGTTAGGTAAATTATTCGGATTCGTTTTCTTTTGCACAAACTTACTGAAAACGACGTCCTCATTATAAATCCACAGGGTGCCGGGAGGTGCCGCGGTCGGAAAATAGTTTAAACAATTTTTTTTAAACAAATTCAAAAAATCAATTTTTTCACTTCGTAAATTTTTTATATTCTTTGGGTCATTATGGACAAAAAAGGTCTCTTGTGATTTTTCTCTAAAATTGATTGTTTTCGAGTTATACGCGATTTAAAATTTGAAAAACGCCAAAATCACTTCTTCTCCTTTTAGTTTCTTCGCCTCCACTTCTTAGGTACTTGGCCAGTTCTCGTATTTAGACTGCAATTGGAAGGGAATACTCTTTTCAAGGGGTCTGGATTTTTCCATATTCCCTTCGTTAAATTCATTGTATTATGATTGTCAAATAACTATTTTATATTTTAATTTGATTGATCGTTCTTAAGATTTGGTCATTAATATTATGTAGACAATTTTATATTGAAATGGGGGTTGGACTTCCTGTATTAACAAGTTCCTGATACAGGACAAGTTGATTTATTTTGTAACATATTCAGTAACATATGAGTTATACTTTTGTCCACATTCACAAAAAGGAGTATCACTACAATTGATTTTAAACCAATAATGATCTGGTATGAGGCATTGACCCAAACGCATTCTAATAATTGATGTCAAGTGCCTTCGATCCCCAAATGTGAATTTGTGGAGCCAAGGGTTTGTAGAAAAATCACTTTAGTTTTAAACTGTTTTGTCCATTCAACTTTAAACTCATTTACAATTTTGTGTTTAATAAAAGGTAAAAAGTGAAATTTATATATTTCAATGTCTGCAGAAATGTTTAAAGTCTTGACTATATTTGCCAATTTATCAGCCTCTGTATTCCCCTTTACTCCAGTATGGCCTGGAATCAAAGCTAAGATTAAGATATAGCTAAGCTAAGATATATATATAACGCCAAAATGACCATTTTCAAGGCTTAATGACTCGGTTATAAATTATTATTATGAAAGTCAAAAAGTGACTAAATAAAAGTTTAAATCCCCCCCATCCCCCCTCCCTACATGATCTTGCAGAAATTTGTGTCATTAATGTATTACTAAGCTGTTATTTTTAATTAATCAGCGCTAACAGCGTATTGAAGCGGCCGTCAATGTGAGTGGGAAAGAGATGCACCATTCCGGCAACCAATGGTGCATCTTACTCGCACTCACATTGACGGCCGCCTCCATACGCTGTTAGCGCTAATAGTTAAAAATAACAGTTTAGTAATAAATTATTGACACAAATTTCTTCAGGATCATGTAGGGGGTGCTTTAAACTTTGATTTAGTCTTTTTCTGACTTTCATAATAATAATTCCTAACAGAATTAAAGCCTTGAAAATGACCATTTTCGCGTTTTTCAAATTTTAAATCGCGTATAACTCGACAACAATTAATTTTAGAGAAAATTCATAAGATACCCTTTTTGCTCATAAAATTCCAAAGAATCTAAAAAAATTTGGTACGAAGTGAAAAAATTGATTTTTTGAATTTGTTTAAAAAAAATTGTTTAAACAATTTTCCGACCGCGGCACCTCCCGGCACTCTGTGTATTTGTTATAAGGACCTCTTTTTAAGAAAAACGTTTGTGCAAAAAAAATATGATCGGAATAATTTACCTAACGGGGGCGACGATACAGGCTGGACTATATGGGATGTTGCCTGTTACAAATATCGTTCGGATATCGCTTTTGGTATGAGAGCTTCCTAAGCGAGCTCGCAAACCAAATGCAACACATACGATAAAATACATACGTAAAATGTTGCACATTTATTTCATAATAGCGTACATCTGTTTATACTCAACAGAGATAACGTCGCATGCACACATTTTATATAATGTAGAATACAGGAGCGTGCTATAATTTTGGAACTTCAGTAAGTATATCAAATATCAGTATTTGAAATGTCTTCAAGCGAAGAAGACGTTATTGTAGCTTGGCAATTTTTAAGAAGACGTCAGAGAAAAAAATGGGTTCAGTATGTTCATGCTACACTATTGTTGTTAATATTTTTGGATAATCCTCTGCAACGACTCTATTTACCTCCCAAGGGTAATACTCTGATGAATTTTGACTTGAGGTTGAACATATTAACTTATTTACTTTTAGGACATAATATGCAAATCGGACAGGTCGATTTTTAAAACAATCATAGTATATTCGTGTGACAGTCATAACTAAGATTTTTTTGAATCGGAAAGTACATCATGTAACACCTCATTTAAAAGCTTTTAAAATACTGATTACAAAAATATACAATACTTGCGCAAAATTTCGGTCCAATACTTTTTAAATGGATTCATTTTTTTTAATCCTGAGAAAACTAATAAGAATTTTTGAAAAATTTAAATGTGAATGCACTCGTAATTAGTGACTAGTTCAAGCCTCAACTACAGCCCCTTCAAAAATAAGCACTTCCAACCGGTGAAACTTACCATATAAACAATAATATAAGTATACACGAGTAAAGCAACTTATGAAGTGGTAATGATTAATTTCACTGAGGATGCTAATTAGGGGGTGATTTTCACAATTTTTTTACCAAAAAAGGAAGGGACCAACGTTATTTTGAGCGTAACTTGCTTACTTTTGCTACTAAAACAAAATTAAAGTTGTTTTTAAACAATTTAAAAAAGTTTTAATGAGTTTTTCCCAAAAAGTGTTTTATTTTTTGGTTATTTCACGTTGAAATATTCGATTTGAAATTTGGCGAGTATCAATGTATTTTTCATTACTTATAACTCTTCTTTTACTAGGTAATCTCATACCTAAACCATTTTTTTTTCACTTTTTTATGGGATATATTTTTGCTAAGAGTGTTTTTTTTTCGATAAAATACTTACTTTTTGAGTTAGTTGCAAGAAACCGTCTGAAAATGTGTTTTTTATGAACATATTTACTCGCAAATAACTCGAAAATTTTAACTTAGTGAAAAAATGCTATAAAACAAAAGTTGCATAGAATTAGTTAGTTTATCCAGTTCCGGTCTTATTTTGAGCGTATATTTTTTCACTCTCGAGAAGGGATGAAGCTGGGCCCCCATGCTACCTACATAATATGTATATGCCAAATTTCATGCCAATTTAAGCGGTTCTTTAAAATTTATAGGTTTTGCATTATTTTACCGTCAGCGAACGGACTATCAATTGCCCATAAACTTTAAAAATATCACTTAAAAAGAAATATGAAAATAAACATGGAGAAAATAAAGATAATGGTCATGGGAAATGAGGATACTCAAGTAAATATAGAGATAAATAACCAAAAACTAGAACAAGTAACAACATATACATAAATACCTGGGTATGAAAATAGAAAATGGAGGAAGATCAGAAGAAGAAGTCAACGAAAGGATAACCATGACTCCAGAATGTACTACAGCTTAAACAGAGCATTCATTGGAAAGAAAGAAGTAAGCAGCAGGACGAAGATGGGGGTATATAAAATGATCTTCAGGCCGATTCTCACCTATACTACTGAGAGCTGGGTGCTAACACAATCATCGAAAAATAGAATAAACTCAATGGACATGAAGTACCCATGAAAAGTAAAAGGAATTACAAGACGCGATAGAATAAGAAACAGCATTATAACAGAAGAACTACAAGTCGAACCAAAAACACAAATACTAGATAAGAACAAGCTTAAATCCTTTTGGCTTTTATGTAGAATGAACGACAATAGACAAGTAAAACGCGTATGGGAGGCAAAAGTACACAAAACAAGAGAGGAAAACGGAGACCAAAGAAAACCTGGAACGATGAAGTGGTAAGGATTCTGAAGAAGAAAAATACAACTTCGACTGAAGCGAAACGAAGGTCCAAGAATAAGCAAGAGTGGAGACGATTTGTATATGATATAATTGATATAGATGCATGAAATGTATTTTTCCACCTACCTCTACCGAAAGTATACTTTTCCGGACCTGATTGTAGGGAGCAAAGTTGTACTTTTCCTCCCTAGGGAGGAAAATATTTTTCCTCCCTAGGGAGGAAAAGTAAAAATGACGTCATGGTATTTCATTCATGAAATATAACTTATTGACGCCCTGTATAATATCTATTTTCTATTACGAAGTATCTATACATTTTAACGTTTATTTATAAAACATCCTGTATTTTGCAGAATGGTAAAAAACAGTAAATTGTTATTTTGATTTAACAATGTTTACATTAATAATTTGACTTATATTTGACAGTTGACAGTAATATTGTACCTACTTGTTGTTTTAGTTCTAATAAATTTTGTTGGTTAGTTACATAAATAAATTAAGTAAAAATGAAAAAATTACTTGTTATTTGAGGAAGGTGGAAAACCCATATGTATAACATGGGAGTAAAGTGCCTTTTCCTCCCTTGAATGATTACTGCCCTCCGCTACGCGTCGGGCAGTAAACTTCATTCTCGGGAGGAAAAGTTACACTTTCCTCCCTTGTTATACAAATAGCTATTTCGAACACCTTAAGAAAGGTTTAGATATAGATTATATATAAAATTATTTCTACTACTTGGACTAAATAAAAAAGGGATTTGTGTACCAATTTAACAAATTTAAATTATACTAGAAAAAATTGATTTGTCAAAAAAACTGTAAATATTAATCTGTAAACATTATATAGATAAGTCAACAAGCATGTCTATGCTTTTAAGACTTTTTTAAGTTTATTATGTAAGTAAACAAATTATTGTAAAAAATTGACCTATAATTGACCAATAAACCTATTATATCAAAAATTATAATGCCCTATTATCCCTCTTATTGTACGCCCTCAATCCCAAATACACACATCTGGGCCTTTGGCACATAGCACACTCTACTGCCCTTTTTTGAGAACCCGATCCCGAACGAGCTTTTAAAGAATTCTAGGTAGTTTAAGTGCATTGAAGACATAAATTAACCGCAGATATTTATTAGACCATGCTGTATTGTTGGTCCCGTTAGGTAAATTATTCGGATTCGTTTTCTTTTGCACAAACTTACTGAAAAAGACGTCCTAATAATAAATCCACAGGGTGCCGGGAGATGCCGCGGTCGGAAAATAGTTTAAACAATTTTTTTTAAACAAATTCAAAAAATCAATTTTTTCATTTCGTAAATTTTTTATATTCTTTGGGTCATTATGGACAAAAAAGGTCTCTTGTGATTTTTCTCTAAAATTGATTGTTTTCGAGTTATACGCGATTTAAAATTTGAAAAACGCCAAAATCACTTCTTCTCCTTTTAGTTTCTTGGTCTCCACTTCTTAGGTATTTGGCCAGTTCTCGTATTTAGACTGCAATTGGAAGGGAATACTCTTTTCAAGGGGTCTGGATTTTTCCATATTCCCTTCGTTAAATTCATTGTATTATGATTGTCAAATAACTATTTTATATTTTAATTTGATTGATCGTTCTTAAGATTTGGTCATTAATATTATGTAGACAATTTTATATTGAAATGGGGGTTGGACTTCCTGTATTAACAAGTTCCTGATACAGGTCAAGTTGATTTATTTTGTAACATATTCAGTAACATATGAGTTATACTTTTGTCCACATTCACAAAAAGGAGTATCACTACAATTGATTTTAAACCAATAATGATCTGGTATGAGGCATTGACCCAAACGCATTCTAATAATTGATGTCAAGTGCCTTCGATCCCCAAATGTGAATTTGTGGAACCAAGGGTTTGTAGAAAAATCACTTTAGTTTTAAACTGTTTTGTCCATTCAACTTTAAACTCATTTACAATTTTGTGTTTAATAAAATGTAAAAAGTGAAATTTATATATTTCAATGTCTGCAGAAATGTTTAAAGTCTTGACTATATTTGCCAATTTATCAGCCTCTGTATTCCCCTTTACTCCAGTATGGCCTGGAATCAAAGCTAAGATTAAGATATAGCTAAGCTAAGATATATATAACGCCAAAATGACCATTTTCAAGGCTTAATGACTCGGTTATAAATTATTATTATGAAAGTCAAAAAGTGACTAAATAAAAGTTTAAATCCCCCCCCCCCCTCCCTACATGATCTTGCAGAAATTTGTGTCATTAATGTATTACTAAGCTGTTATTTTTAATTAATCAGCGCTAACAGCGTATTGAGGCGGCCGTCAATGTGAGTGGGAAAGAGATGCACCATTCCGGCAACCAATGGTGCATCTTACTCGCACTCACATTGACGGCCGCCTCCATACGCTGTTAGCGCTAATAGTTAAAAATAACAGTTTAGTAATAAATTATTGACACAAATTTCTTCAGGATCATGTAGGGGGTGCTTTAAACTTTGATTTAGTCTTTTTCTGACTTTCATAATAATAATTCCTAACAGAGTTAAAGCCTTGAAAATGACCATTTTCGCGTTTTTCAAATTTGAAATCGCGTATAACTCGACAACAATTAATTTTAGAGAAAATTCATAAGAGACCCTTTTTGCTCATAATATTCCAAAGAATCTAAAAAAAATTGGTACGAAGTGAAAAAATTGATTTTTTAAATTTGTTTAAACAATTTTCCGACCGCGGCTCCTCCCGGCACTCTGTGTATTTGTTATAAGGACCTCTTTTTAAGAAAAACGTTTGTGCAAAAAAAAATGATCGGAATAATTTACCTAACGGGGGCGACGATACAGTCTGGACTATATGGGATGTTGCCTGTTACAAATATCGTTCGGATATCGCTTTTGGTATGAGAGCTTCCTAAGGCCCACGACCCATCCCGCTGCCTGACAAGGTAATAGCTGGCCGGTCACACCCCTTGTTACCCCTTCTTGTGCGTTAGCTGAGGAGTGGGGGTAGCAACTTTTTTATTATACAGAAGATGGATTACATCTTGGAGTCTTACTCTGTCAGATGATTTCTCTAATTCAATCAGACACAGAAATGCTGGTCTATTCTAATGCTAGTAGTATGCTGTATGACGAATATTGTATCTCTACACAATCTTTCAGTACGAAAACCCCGTTGTTCATCTGCTAGATTTATCCTCTCATTCATTAGTTCTTGTAAGATTTTAGGTGTAAGTTTTAGGTAGTATTTAACAAGCTTTATCCTCTATAGTTTTCTGGCTGTTTTTATCCCCGTCTTTTGAATAGTAGAATTAGTTCGTTCATTCTTCCGGTATTATATCGTGTTTTATAATTTTGTTAGTTGATGTTGTTAATTGTTCTATAGTTGTTGATGCCAGACAATATTTCAATAATGTGTTTGTTATTCCGTCTTTACCTGCAGCTTTTTTGTTCTTCAGATTTTCAAGTGTTTTCGAGCTTTGTGTGCGATTATATCAACTTCTTCATTTGTGGTAATTTATGGTTTTTCTGAGCATAGCATCATTTGTTCTTCATCTACAAAGAATTTCTGCACATATTCAATCAATATATCATTTGTATGTGTTTTGATTCTATTAGTTTCTTTACCATCGTTTTTTGACGTCCTGTAAAGCGCGATATTTCCTTTGGCAGACCTTTAAAACCATGTTTTATTTCTTTCTAAAAACGTTCCCAGTAAAAATTTTAAAATATAAAAATGCCACAAGGAAATAGCATCAGAACAAAATTTTTATTCTTCTTACAAGTGCATATTTCGTTTCTTATTGTCTGGTACTTAACGTAGGTATTCTTCTTGTGTCTTGATTGAGATTTATTTCAGGTACCTACTGAAGCTTTTTTTTATTTCTTTACATTTTGCCTCCAGTTTTGTACAAAACCATTCAGTTTTTTTGCATTGGTAGCAATTTATTTTTATTTTTATTTCTTTCACTAAGAACTTCCTTGGCTGAGACTTTATACTTAATTTTTGTCCTAATTTGTTTGACTCAATCACTTCCTGTGATATTATGTTTTTGCTCTTTTCTGATGCTCTTTTTTGGAAAAGGTCTCTCATGTATCTATCCTGTAAGCTTTCGACTTTTATCTGAGGTGTATTCTGGCGTTTTGATCTTCCTTGGTATTTCTATTTTGTTAACCACGTATTTTATATTGTACATTACATACCTTCTTATGTCTCTCTTCTCTTTCTATTCACTATGTGATTTCTAGTAGCCGTTTTGTTTTGAATAAGTTGAGTCTAGCTTAAGCCGTGCATGTCATTATAAGTCTAATTGCTATTTTATAGATCCTGACTTGTCAGATACTTACACGAGTCATTAAATTTCGTTATCGTCCATTTATTTAAAAAATTCGTCATGAAAGTTGCCGGGTCCTGTTATCTTGGTGGTCTTTTGTCAACTTATGGCGTCCATCACGTATAAGTGCAGTCCATTAATTTTGTTTTCCTCGACTGTATCCATTTTATCTTCCTTAGTTTTTATTGGCTTCTCTTTACTCCGTTAGGTATCCTGATGTTTTAGGTCTATAGAGATCTGCTGCAGCTATAATTTTTTATGTAGGATATACTCACGTGCATAGAAATCGGCCCACTTAAAAATTTGTCATTTTTGAGGTCTCGTATTTCCTAAACATTTAAAGGATTACATATCATCCATTCTATCTGTGTCGCTCTTTGGAATTCAGGAAAATGGCCATCTGATTGGTATACCTCAATTTATATCCCGCTACACAAAAAATGGACCACTACCAGATGTGAAAACTCCCTGTCACTAGTAACACATGCTAGTAAAATCTTGTTACACATAATTAAAAAGAGATTAAAAACCTATCTACATTACCAAATACCGCCGGAACAAGCAGGGTTTGTAAAAGGTAAAGGTACAAGGGATCAAATCCTGAACCTGAGACAACTCATTAAAAGGTCTAGAGAATTTCAAGTACCTATGATTATATGCTTCGTTGACTACCAAAAGGCATTTGATTGTGTAAGCTGGATAAATCTGTGGTCAATTTTAATAGAAATGGGCGCAATAATTCACCTGGTGACACTTATTAAAACTCTGTACCAGTCCAATATAGCGAAACTACGACTAGATCATAAGTTCTCAAACCAATTCAAAACTGGTGTTAGCTGGTAAGAAAATCTCCAATTTAAGATTTGCTGATGTCACTACACTTATAGCACAAAAAGAGCAAGAAATGTTTGATCTCCTGCGAAGAGTTGAGTACGACAGCAATAAAGTTGGTCTGAAAATCAATAAAGCTAAGACGAAAATATTGGTGGTCGACAGATTCGACACTATTCAACTGACTAACATGTTATAGGAATACTATATAGTAAACACCTTTGTCTATCTCAGGTCTAGTATAACAAACGGTGGTAACTGTGAAACAGAAGTTCGGAGAAGTATTGGTATGGCAAAAAATGCGATGAGTCGCCTAACTAAAGTTTGGAAAAACAGATCTATCTCTCAAAATATCAAGATGAGACTGGTGAATGCCCTTTTATTCTCAATATTTCTGTATGGAGCAGAGACTAGGAATCTTCGCGCATGCGAACGCCCAAAAATTGATGCCTTTGAGATGTGGTGCTCGAAAAGAATGCTGCGCATACCTTGGAGAGCTCATAGGACAAACGTTTCCATTCTAAACCAACTCAAGATTAAAAAAAAGGCTGTCCACAATATGTCTGCACAACGAATACTGCAATTCTTTGGTTACGTGGTTCGAAGAGGTGACGACAGTTTGGAAAGATTAATTGTTTCTGAAAACGTTCCGGGGAGAAGATCAAGAGGACGATCACCAAATAGATGGACCGGCCAAATAAAGAATTCAGCTGGAAACTCATTCTGCGAAGCTCTTAGAGCAGCTGAAGATAGAGACCAATGTAGAAACATTGTTAGGAATATTGGAAGAAATCACGATCCTCATTAATGGGGAAACGACAAGAGAGAGAGAGAGAGAGAGAGAGAAAGAGAGAGAGAGAGAGAGAGAGAGAGAGAGAGAGAGAGAGAGAGAGAGAGAGATTTCCTAAACCTGTTGGCCGATTTAAGTGATTTTTTTAATATGTTATAGCATGATTCGTTAACAATATCGCTGTAATAATATTGTTGCTAAAGAGGTAAATTTTTATTGCATAGCGGGTGTACAAATCAAACTGTGTTTTTTTTCTCAAAGTTCGCATCACACTCTGGAATATTCTAGAATTTATAAAATATTGAAATTCAAACCCAACTGTAGCCTCAGGTTTTCTTAACATTCTGTTTTTTTATTCATTCTTTTGTATTGGATAATAAAAAAGTCAACTTTAACATCTAGACATGTTCTTCATCAATATAGGGTGTTTCTAAATAAGTGGAACAAATTTTAAGGGGTAATTCTGCATGAAAAAATAATGACAATTTGCTTTATAAACCTATGTTTGCAAATTTTTCGTTTCCGAAATAGGGGATGTCAAATTTTTTCTTACAAACTGACGATTTATTTATTGCTCTAAAACCAGTTGCGATGTGCAAATGAAATTTGGTAGGTTTTAAGAGATCGTTATTGCCAATTCTTTAGCATAAAATTAAAAATTTTATATTCACCATTAGCGTGCATACGGGTGAAGAGACTGGTGAATGCCATTGTATTCTCAATAGTTCTATACAAAGCAGAGACTTGGACTCTTCGCGCATGCGAGCTCCAAAAAATTGATACCTTTGAGATGTGGTGATTAAAAAGAATGCTGCACATACCTTGGACAGCTCATAGGACAAACGTTTCCATTCTAAACCAACTCAATATTCGCAGTTTGATTCGTACACCCGATATGCAATAAAAATTTGCCTGCTTAACAAGAATATTATTACAGCGATATTGTTAATGAATCAGGATATATCATATTAAAAAAATTACTTTAATCGACCAACAGGTAAAGGAAATACGAGATGTCAAAAATTACCAAATTTTTAAGTGTGCCGATTTCTATGCATGCAAGTTCTAATTTTGTATAATAATTTTGTATAATTTTTTTCCTAATATGTCTGTTTCGTTAGTGTTATTTAGTTATTTTTGTTTGAATTATTTGATGTAGTTTTTTGACAGCGTCGGCCACTAGAATTTCCTCTGTGATCCAAATTATTTTTCCTTCTTTCTTTTAGTTGTAAATATTGCTCTGATAAAGTATCATTAACTTCACGTATTGTGTTGAATTTGTTTTAACTTGAGTTGAATTCTTTCGGTGAAGCTCTTGTTGATCAGGATGACTTTTATTTGATTTATAATAATGTATTTGCTTCAATATTTTGGCGAGTTCTTTTAGAACTCATCCATATAATGTTCAAATATGAAAGTTTTTTTAGTAAAATCCTACGTAAACCATTGAAACTACAATATACCAACCTGTTAGATGGTAAGAGTTACGCCGCGTTGTCACAGTAATTATAATTTAATAGGTACGTTTGCTTTCATGAACTATTAACATAATAAAATTGATGTACAATAATTGCTGTAACAACTTTATAGTATATTTATTATAAGAGCACTAATGCATCCGAAATTGAATTAATAGACGACGTGATTAGTAAAGAGTTTATATCAAAAATTGGACAGAATTGCATTACTAAAATTAAACACTAAGCGTCAGAGAAATCAGGCCACCTGCAAAATTTAGGAAATTTTTTCTTTTTTTTATACAGGGTGTCCAGAAACTCTCCCGAAAAACGAATACCGGAGATTTTTTAGATAATTTTAAGCTCTTTGAATATGGCGTCTTGGTATTGGTTTTTCTTAAATATCTCCAGAACGCTTCTATTTAGAAATACGAAAACTGGTACGCTTAATTATCTTTTAGAGATAAATCGAATACATCAATTACGAATTTCTAGTACGGGTCATAGGCGCCCGTTTTGGGTAGGGCGTCGGTTGTTTTATCGCATAACTTTTTTGTTTTTAACTTATAAGCATTTTTGACATTGGATTATTAAATTGTGAGGTATTCTAGTACTAAAAGGTATTCTTGCTTTAAGTCTATAGCATGCACCATTTTCTAGAAAAATCGATATGAAAATTTTTCGTTTGTTGAATTTGAAAAAAAAAATTAAAAAAAAAATATTTAGATAAAAGAAAACCGGTACGTTTATGTATCTTACAGAGATAAATCGATTTCCTCAGTTGTTAAATTCAAGTACCAGTCATATGCGTCCGTTTTGGGTAGGTCAACGGTTATTTTATCGCATAACTTTTTTGTCTTTAATTTTTAAGCATTTTGACATTTTTTGACGATTAAATTATGAGGTATTCTAATATTAAAAGGTACTATTGCTTTAAATCGGTAAAATACACGGTCATTTTTTGAAAAGAATTTTCAAATTTTTTTCAAAGTTAACAAACGAAAAATTTTAAAATCGATTTTTCTATAAAACGGTGCATCCTACCGACTTAAAGCAAGAGCACCTTTTAGTACTAGACTACCTCATAATTTAATAATTCAGTGTCAAAAATGCTTAGAAGTTAAATACAAAAAAGTTATGCGAAAAAATACCCGTTACCCCACCCAAAACGGGCGCCTATGACCGGTACTACAAATTTGTAATAGATGGAATCGATTTATCTCTGGAAGATAAATAACTATACCAGTTTTCGTTTTTCTATATAGAAGTGTTTTGTAGATATTTAAGAAAAACTAATTCCAAGACTCCATCTTCAAAGAACACTAGCTCCCATAGTAAGCATTTTCGGACTAGGAGAATTGAAAAAAATTATCTTAATATTATTTGAGGAATTTCCAGTCTTCGTTTGTCGGGACAGTTTCTGGACACCCTGTATATTTCTCCATTTTCTTTTAATGTCTTTGATGTTAATTATCACGTGTACTGAGAAGCTACACTAATCCTACAAAATAATAACAAAATTCGCAAATTCTATTAAGGAATTAGGCACAAAATCTTGGACTAATACTATTTAAATGCAATATCTTTGTTTCGAATACTGAGAAAACTAATATTCTTTTAAAATAATTTAAACACAGAATGAAAGACTACATTATTATCAAGGGCCTAAAGTCCCTTAGAATAAACAAACACCTTCTTTTGAATGAAATATTTGAAAATAAAGTCACATTAAATTTCTTCTTTTTTTCACCCCTGTGGCTTATTAACATAAATATTATAGAAGTTTTCAGAGACTCTCCGCCCCCGGTAATAGGGAATTTGCACATTTTTTTTATTACATAATAATGTTTAGTTTTGTTTAAAAATAAGATTTTCAACATTTCACGAACTCAAAATCTCATAATAACTTAGAACTACAAATTTAAAATCTTCTGTGTATTTAAACCATTTCAAACGACCCAAAAAGTGCGCAAACACTTGTGACCTCACATCATTATAATATTTTATAATGACATATACCTATGTCATTGTAATAATATATACCAGTTTGTTGCGATTGGAGTTTTGATACAGTTTTTAAAGGAAAGGAAAAAACTATCAAAATATTTATAAAACTGAGTGTTAGAACAAATTCAAACCTAATGAATTAATGTCGGGAATTTTAATTTGAATTTTCTCTCAATTTTAATCGTCTTTAGGGCCAAACGTAAGACAAAAAGAATGTGTGTGTACTTTGTACGCACGTAAGAAGTTATACTTCTATTATATAATTTCAGCGAAATAAATATACTTAACAGTTACAATACCAAAAATTAACAATAATTACCAAAAATTAACCAAAACTTAACAATTCCAAGAATAAAAAAAATGAATATGAATCGTCCGGGATTTGAACCCGCGATCTTTCGATCTCTGGTCCAATGCTATACCAACCGAGCTATCCAGCCCCGTGGTATTGACGTGTCGGATATAATTACACATCACGGTGACAAATAGATCAAAGTGAAGTATAAAAATAGATATTTTATTATCGTACGCCCGAGGAAGGCAAATCCAAAGACACAAAAATTATAATAAATAATACATTTACTATGAACATTAATATATTCTTTTAATGACTTATTTGCGCTGATACATACATAATTTGAAAGATTAGCAACGAACTACATACTGTCTGTCTGCGCATGCGCCAGTGAAATATAAAATTTCACCCTCGATCGTAAAGAAGTATAATTCCAAAAAATTTTTTTTTATAGGTTCTAAATTATGTTCTGTTGTGATTTGTAGCATTTTTTAAATTTAAATTTTTATGCAAGTTCTCTATAATGCAATCTTTCATTCTCCGTTTAACTTTTTCAAAAATTTCATAGTTTTCTCAGGATAGTTTTCTCAAGGCAAGGATTGTAACCCAGTATTTTAAAGAAAATGGTATTCCAAAAATGTATTGGTCTTCTCAAAGTTCAGATCTTGATCATATATTAGGCATATATGGGTCCTAATGGGATGTAAGACGTCGTATACCTGCTTCAGAAACATATGAAGAGCATTGAATTGCTCTCATTGAGGAGTGCAGGATTTTTCTCAAAAGGATATCCAGAACGTGATCACCTCTATGCCAAAGCAAATCGAAATGCCCAAATGTAAAGACATCGGCTACTTCATCGATTTATTGAAGACGTTTCGTTTATTTATCAGCAAACATCGTGAGTTCGTCTACAAATCAGTAGTACAAGAAAAAACATCCATAGAGAAGAAAGCATGTAGTGTAACCTGAAAAAAATATGAATATCTGGTGGTGGCATTTCTGGTGATGGCGATGATGGTGATGGTCCTCAATCTGTTAGGCGGTTGTCCTATACTTTGTCTTTTACGGAAATAAAAAGCAGATATCGCACACTGAGTTTTATTAAATCTTTCCCAAGTATACTTTTGCTCCTAGAGCAGCTTCAGGGGCATATCGTGAAAAAAACAGAAGTTGTCTTCGAATGTCATTAACATTTGTCTGAATGCTGGTAACTTAACATATTACAAAAATACTTACCATACACTAGACGAAGTACAAACATAAATTTATAGCATAAATTTAATTGCCGGTACTTGGGTACTTCTACATTTTGAAGATGGGGCTGTGTAGTTAGTAATTCTGTGACACTACTAACCTAATAAAAAAATATTGGTTTATCTAGTAGACAAGACGAAAACGGCGGATTCGTTGGGAAAAATATTCCCATGAGATTTTTTTGCATAATTACATTCGTGAGACATCCCAGGATAAGGTTCAAGAAGTCGCCCACGTGAAAAGTGGTCCAAATTTTTTTTACCAATTTTTTTTATTCAAATTGCAAAAATCAATATTTTTGGCCCGGACAATTTTTTTATAGGTTTTTTGGGCCATTCTGGATAAAAAAGGTCTCATAATTTTTTTCTAAAGTTGATCGTTTTTGAGTTATAAGCAATTTAAAATTGAAAAAACGTAAAATGGCTGTTTTCAAGGCTTAATAACTCGGTTAAAAGTTATTATTATGAAAGTCAGAATGTGACTTAATCAAAGTTTAATGCCCCCGCTACAAGATCCTGAAGAAATTTTGGTCATTATTTTATTACTAAGCTGTTATTTTTAAGTAATAATAATGACCGCCATGCACGTGTTAGGCTGCCGTAAATGCTGAGTGCGAGAGAGATGCCATTCCGGCAGTTCAATTGTGCATTTTACTTGCACTCACATTTACAGCCGCGTCAATACGATCTAACCGCCCATTGTTATTAATTAAAAATAACAGCTTAGTAATAAATTTATAACACATATTTCTTCAGGATCATGTAGCGGAGGCTTTAAATTTGGATTTAGTCACTTTCTAACTTTCATAATAATAATTTTTAAGCGAGTTATTAAGTCTTTAAAAGGGTCATTTTCGCGTTCTTCAAATTTTAAATTGCTTATAACTCGAAAAATATCAACAGTGGAGAAAAATTATAAGATCCTTTTTTTGTCATGAATTGTCCAAAAAATTTAAAAAATTTGTCTGAGCTAAAAATACTGATTTTTGCAATTTGATAAAAAAAATTGTTAAAAAAAATTGAACCTCTTTTCACGTGGGTGACTTCTTGAACCTTATTCTGGGATGTCTCACGAATGTGATTATGCAAAAAAAATCTCATGGAAATATTTTTCCCAACGGACCCGTCGTATTCGCCTTGTCTATAGATTATTATGGACGAAACACGAAACAAGCCTATAACTACTACAAAATAGTAATTTGTAAATATAATAAATCGTGAGCAATAAACACAGACTTAAAGCAGCTGAAAAGCGACTTCCATAAGACGCACCAACAAATATGAAAATCAATAACAAATGAACGTAAAGAAATCAATGAGAAATTTTTAAGTACAAGTAGGTAAAATAGAGATACATAACCAGAAAACCTAAAACACTTATTGTTCACTTATCTAACACTCATTTAACATTTTTAAGAGAATGTGTAAAAAACACACGTGGTAACACCGAATATACAATTTAATGATAGTTTAAATGATAACCTTTTTGAAGTCAGTAAAGCAGTAAGTTAGTTAAAAAACGGAAAGTTTACGAGACCCGATAAAATGTCCAATGAACTGCTAAAGTATAGAGGTGTAGTATTAGTAAAGGAAATCACAACATAGTCCTAAATAACTAAAGAGAAATTACTTTGACTTTCCTGTTTTTTGACATACCTAGTGAAATATCTAACAATGAAGAAAATAAAAGAATTGCCGTATTTTAAATGAGAGACAAATGAGAGCCAAATGAGGTTAACTAAAGCTGTTTCAGTTGATGCTAAGAACAAACGAGGAAGAAAGTCATTCTTAACTGATTACAGATAGGACAAATCAAGTTTTCCACATAGGCTGTATTTTCACATTGTGGCCAAAGAAATCTCCCTACAATGTTACAGCAATATCAGACCAATCAGCCTCTTGCCAATATTATCAAAAATATTTGAGGAACTTCTACTCAAGCTAATGACACCAATAATAATGGAAAAAAGCTCATACAAGATCATCAGTTCGGCTTTAAAGCCAAACCCGGTAGAATAGAACAGGTCCACAGAGTTTTTAGACAACTTAGCAATGACTTAGAAAAGAAAAGGTATTGTTTAACATTCATAGATATTAGCCAAGCTTTTGAAAATGTGTGGCACCCAGGACTATTCTATAAAATGAAAAAAAAAAAAGATTACCACATAACTTCTATCCATTATTAAAATCATATACAGTGATGAGCGTGCTAATAACCGGCAAAATAGCGCAAAAGATGGAAAACATATTAAATTGTGAGATAAAAAGAAATAAAACCAATAGAGTTATTAAACTTAGCTACAGTAACATATAAATTGGCATTATATTGATTTTTTACCACCTTTAGACGTATCAGAGGAGTATGTCAACTAAAACTGTCACTGTGACAGTGGCATTTTTCAAACTCGTCCGATACGTCTAAATGTGGGAAGTCTAAAGGTGGGAAACAATCAATATAATGTCACTCTATAAGTTACCATCGCTAAATTTAACACCTCTACTAGGTCTATCACATTTTATCTCACAACTTAATATGTTTTCCATCTTTTGCGTTATTTTGCTGGTTATTACTGCGCTCATCACTGATGAGTCAATAGATTAATTAATAGCATACTATGGTGTATTATAACTAATAGATTTTTTTTAGTAAAACAGCAGTCCAAATATACCAACATCGACCACAGAATCTGGAGTACCACAGGGTAGTATCTTGGGCCCAATATCATATAATTTATTGTACACGGCAGAGATTCCCACTCCAGAAAAACCAACAGTCTCAACATTTGTTGATGATACAGCAATATTAGCCTCCCATCACAATCGTACAGGAGGGTACAAGAAATCTAGATACAAACCTGAATTAAATAGGAGTATGGCTAAAAAATGGAAAATGAAAGCGAACGAATCAAAATCAATACACGTCACTTTTACGATGAAAAGAGATCAGTGTCCACCAGTGAATCTAAATAACAGCCAATTAGTACAAGCAGATAGCCCTACTTGGGCATGCGCCTAGACTCTAGACAAACGCCTCACATAGCGGACACATATTTATTCATTAACCGAAAACAACTTATAGCACTTAGACTGAATCAGCTATACTGGTTTATAGGCAGGAAAACTAAATTAACACTTAAAAAAAACTTGTATACCCATCCATTCTAAAACCAATCTGGAAATATGGAAACCAGCTATTAGGCACCGCCTTATATTCAAACTTGGAAGTACTGCAAAGGTTCCAGAATAAGGTACTTAGAATAATAGTCAACGCTCCCTGGTACGTACCAAATACAATAATAAAACAGGAAACAATCTGGACATATGGAAAAGCAATCTGGACATATGGAAAACCAATCTGGACATTGGAATCTAGCAATTGGACACCGCCTACATTCAAACTTGGAAATACACACTTCAAAAGGTTCCAGAATAAGGTACCCAAAATAATAGCCAACGCTCCCTGGTACGTACCAAATACAATAATAAAAAAGGACCTTAAAGTCCTATTCATCAAAAGTAGTATGATAGAATTGATCCAAAAGATGGCATAACCCAGACATCCAAAGTGAAAGTTATCCTCCAACACCAAATTGTTCTATATGGTCCACAAAATGTTCAAGAAAAAAGTCACACCATTTTGACCATCGGGTTTGGAGGGGAGAGGGGGGAGAAATCGGTAAATTTGTAGTTTTTTAGGTTTTTCGTCAATATTTCTAAAACTGTGCGGTTTAGCATGAACAACCTTCTACACAAAAATATTCTACATTAAATTTGAAATAAAAAGGTCCTATGCATAATCCTTCTAAAATGAACGGTTCCAAAGTTACGGAGGTAGTATTTTCTAATTGTGACAAAAAAAGGCCTAACCCAGACATCCAAAAAAAAGTTTTTATCCTACACCAAATTGTTCTATATGATCCACATATGGTTCAGTAAAAAGTTACACCATTTTGAGCGTCCGGTTTGGGGGGGGGAGATGGGGGAGAAGTCGGTAAATTAGTAGTGTTTTTTAGGTTTTTCGTCAATATTTTTAAAACTTTACTTTAGTGTAAACAATGTTTTATACAAAAATGTTTTACATAAAATTTAAAACAAAAAAGGTCCTATACGTAATTGTTATAAAATCAACGGTTCCAGAGTTATGGAGGGTGAAATGTGGAGGTTTTCGATACTTTTTATATTATTTGGGCAATTGATGATGATCTTGGGTGGTGAGGTTGACGTTTCTTGAAGGGCCTATCACTAACATACCATCGGCCACTGAAGAAGCAAATTTGATTTATAAAACACAATCCTGTTAAAGTAAATCAGTAGGAAATTGCCCAAAAAATACAAAAAGTATCGAAAACCTCCACTTTTTGCCCTCCGTAACTTTAGAACTGTTGATTTTATAACAATTATGTACACAACCTTTTTTTATTTTAAATTTTATGTAGAACATTTTTGTATAGAACATTGTTTACGCTAAAGCATAGTTTTAGAAATATTGACGAAAAACTTAAAAAAACTACTAATTTACCAATATCTCCCGCATCTCCACTCCAAACGGGACGCTCAAAATGGTGTAACTTTTTACTAAACAATATGTGGACCATATAGAACAATTTGGTGTTGGAGGAAAACTTTCACTTTGGATGTCTGGGTTTGGGACTAGTATTGGGACCGTGCAAGTTCGGCAAAGCGACCTCTATTTCTACGCTCTGTACTTTTATTCACACTTTTAATTATATTGGCCAATTATATTAGTCCTGGTTGCTGGATAATTGTTAAGGCCATAGTCCAAAAAATAATAAGAAAAAAAAATAAGATGCAGGTTATATTATGCAAACGTAAACAATTGTATGTATTAAATAAATTTAGTTATTAAAATGCAGTACTGAAAGCAAAATACCATTAATTAAATTTACCTTTATATAATAATTGCATATCATATCAATATTGTGGAGCAATATATAATCTTTCTGCTTCAATGACAGAAGGTATGAAATATACGTCAATTTGACAATTTCAATTGACAATATGACTTATTTAAGATAGTTGCAATATTTCTCCGCGACTCGCGCACGGTCGTTTCTCGTTTCCCTTCCAAGTACTTGCACACCGCGAATACCATACCACAGAATAACTAACCATACAGAAGCGAAACTCAGGGCCAAAATGGTAACATAATTTTCATGCTCATGTGTCAACGTAACTGGTATAACCTCACTTTTAGACTGACAGTGACAGTTGTTTTTAGTTAAATTTTATATTTATATATGTTTTATTTTATCTTTTATTTATATTTTATAGTTAAACTTTATATTTCAACATTAATTAATAACTACTTGTCAAAAATATCACATCATTTGAATTGGTCTATTCCTTAGAACATCAAGTTCCATTCTGTAACTAGGGCTCAAGGTCAAATATTTCGGTTCCCACGCAATCAATGGAAACGACAGTCAGTTTCGCTTCTGTATGGTTAGTTATTCTGTGACCATACTAAAGTGAAATAAAACGATACAGTGAGAAATATAGGGATAGTGTGACTACACATAATGTGAACGCGTTCGCGAATGATCTATTCAACACCATAGGTGAAGTGAGCCGCTTAAAATTTTGAACCAACAGACCTTATTAGTGGAAATATTCACTGGAAATATTTCCTACATATCCAATATAAATATTTGATCATTAATTTACCTTCTTTTTTTTTTTTTTTTTATTGAAAATTTACCGCATCCACCAAGAGGTGATTAGCGGGAATACAGTGTAGGAGTACAGTTCCAATAACTTACAATCTATAATATAATTCTATGAGTTTTAAATAATTATCGATATTATTATCTATAATTACAGTATGTATCTTAAATTAAGAATACAGTGTAGGTATAACTTCCAGTAATTTAGATTCTATAATATAGCCCTATACATTTTAAATAGTTTGCGATATTGTCATAGTAACCATCTGTGCCTAAAAGTTTGTTGATGTTGTTAGGAATATTGAATCTAATTCGTTCATTTGCAAAAAGTGGACAGTCAATTAAAAAATGTTTTACATTATTTATTTCGTCACAAATTTCACATTTAGGGGGATCGTCTCTTGTAAACAGGTGAGAGTGCGTGTATCTTGTGTGACCTATACGCAGACGTGTGATAACAGTTTGAAGTTTTCGGGCTCGTATTCTCGATAGCCGCGGGTAAACATTATCCTTGATTGTTCTTAAAGATGTCTGTGAATATTTCCATTCTTGGTTCCATTTACACGTGATTAGATTTCTAAAGTACGATTTTATGTCACTCGCGAGATTTCGACACTCCGTTACCTCTGTTTCGACACTTTCCGACACTTTACGGGCGCACTGATCTGCTGCTTCGTTTCCATCGATACCAATATGAGATGGGATCCATATGAAGGTAATGCGTCTGGAATTTTCTTGAGCCTCTTCTAGTTCAGATTTTACCATTTTCTCTAGGGGGTTTTTAGGATACACATGATTTAAAGTTTGTAAAGCACCGAGTGAATCACTTAGGATCAAGCATTTTGGTATTTTGTTTTTGTTGACATGTTCAAGGGCTTTGAGTATTGCATAAAGTTCAGCAGAAAAAATACTGAAATATTTGGGAAGTCTAAAATGATATTGGTTGTTAGGGGTTACATATGCAGCACCTACTCCTGTATTACATTTTGATGCATCTGTGTATATCTTGTAGCAATTATCTCCATGTTTGGCTATGATTGAATTAAGGTTATTTTTAAAAACAGCTGGATTTGTTGAGTGCTTACTAAATGCAGTAAGATTATAATTTATTTGGGGGGTATCAGTTTTCCAAGGAGGAATTTACCTTCTTGTTGTCCTATTATATTATGTTATAGTGATAAATTGTAGATATACTGGGAGGTAATAACAAAAAACTGTTATTAAAAGATGCAGTTTTTATGAATTACTTTGTAGTGCCACTGTAAGATCTTTTTTCGTTACTACATCTAAAATTCTCGTTATTGTAAAAACATTTGATAAATTTTGTTTGGAGTAATGGCCTGATTAAAAATATAGTTATCGATACTTAATTGTCCGATGTATACAATAATTAAATTTTAAAACAATTTAGCCGTAATTTAATTGATATAATGGTTATTACAAGTTATCTTTACGTTACTACTCATAATCTAGTAAAATGCGAATGATAAAAGGTGGCTTTATTTTGGATACAGGAAACCATAACCAATAATTATTTTGAACCTATATTTGAATAAATTTTTTGATAATAACGGTAATATTTTAGTCATCATAAATATTTTTACAGCATCGTATTTCTACGTCGAATTGCTTCTCGTACAAACGTCCTTAAAGAAGATTGGTTATCTTTGATATGTTAATTTTCTTGTTGCAAAAAATAAAATCATTAACCCTCCGTTAGGCGCGTGGTCTACAATCGTAGACCACTCTCCTTTAAGTGGTCGCCAATTGCATAAAACTGCACATACGCCCCCATCCCGCTTAGTAGCTGTCACTAATACTTCCAACTTACTCTTCAGTTTGCTAAACGCCGCCGATCTGTTTGCATTATTTTTTACCATTATTCAAAGAGCACTGGTCTACAACCGTATACCACGCGACTAAGCGCGTTCCAGTTTTTAGTTGTATAATATACAGTACGCGAGCTCGTCGTCTAAGTTCTCTTAGCAGGGAAGGCATAGTTGATCCATATTCAATTTGCTGTTTGATTAGTTCCCATGCTAAGTTTTCAATGAAGTCGCTTCTTGAAACATTTTCATTTATGTTATTAGCTTTCTATACACAGCAGGCTACTTATTATCTTTATATATTTTATAAATATTATTGAAAACTTAGCATGGGAACTTCATTGAAAACTTAGCATGGGAACTAATCAAACAGCAAATTGAATATGAATCAACTATGCCTTCCCTGCTAAGAGAACTTAGACGACGAGCTCGCGTACTGCTCGGAGTTCAAGAAGTCGTACCCCCTTCCCCTAATATTCCAACAAATTACGTGGGACGAAGTTGTATTTGTGCATGAATTTGCAATATGTCAACAAGAAGGGCATGCCAAAGATGTGACACATTTGCATTTAAGGATCATTTTGGGGATATTTGCATTGAATGTTTGACGGACTAAAGTTGTGCCACTTTGACCATTTAATAGTTTTGTTCTTGTTTTTACTTTTTAGTTCTATTCTTTATTATTTATCCCTATTGGTCATTCTATAAGTTCAAAGATAAAAAATATTTTGTGTTGTTTACTAAATTGAGCTTATTTTTGTGACCATTTTCATTTACTTGCGAATAAAGACCCAAAAAATCATGACTTGGTTTTTAATTATACCACTGTCAAAATGAGAAAAGCCAAGGAACAAAACATATCTAATATCAAAGTGCGAACATAAATAAACATGTTATTAACCACTAATTTGTTAATTTTGCCAAAATCCGGTATTATACGACAAAAAACTATTGGTCTACGATCGTAGACCACGCGCCTAAGCTTGTCAGCAATAACTACGCGCCTAACGTAGGGTTAACAGCAGTATGGTTTTTTATGCATACTTTAAATACAGCGTTACAACTTAATAGTTTGTTTATATTATAATTTAAACTTGCTTATTTGCAACCATGTTTTTACAATTTTGAAGTCTTGTTGTGCTATAGTTTTAGGATGATCCCAATTACCCTATAATTATTGCACGATCACTTTTCACAACATCATCAATTTTTACAAATTGTCTTCTGTCAGCTGCATAACTTTATAGATGCATAAACACTTCCTCTTAAGCCATACTTCCCAAGTTTTTGCAACAAAATCTCGTGAGATATCGTGTCAAACGCCTTAGAGAGATCGACGAAAATTCATAAACTGCGTTTATTAGACACTTAGACAAAAAAGCTTCTGATATTTGTAACGTTAGTTTACAAATAGCATCTTTTTGTCGATTTTCTTTTTATAAAGCTATATATCTGGACCTCGGAGATAAACTACACTATGCCATTTCTAGCAACTGTGTTTAGCGTGTGTTTGCAACAAAGTTTAGAGCACTTATGATGTTAATAAAAATTTGATATATCCCATAATTAGTTGAAAGACAATATTATGACTATATTTTAATTATTATTTCATTCATAGGAGATTCTGACCAATAGACAGCTACAGAAATCTAAATTAAATTGATAATTTTTGATAATTTCCCGTCGTCAAGTATATTACGTCAGATGCCCTTCGTTGCTATGAAAAAAAGAATGTGTGTGTACCTTGTACGCACGTAAGAAGTTATACTTATATTATATGATTATATGATTATAAACGAAATTAATATACTTTTTATTTATATTTTATTTAAATATTAAATTAATTTATACTTACTACTTCTCAAACATTTTTATTAAAACAGTGCCAAAAATTAAAATAATAAAAAATAAAACACACACAAACACATTAAAAATGCCACAAATGATTTCTGAACATTAATTGTCGGAAAATTTTTTAACTAAATACATATTTTCTGAAAATAAAATTATATAATAAATATACTTACAACCATAAAATGTATAAAAAAAATAAAAAAATAAAAGTTTCTATTCGGATTCGAACCAACTTACCACGCGGCTGGTATTTGCGTTGTATTGGGATTCACTCGCATTAAAACTTCGCCACAGAGACAGCTTGTCATTATGTGCGAAGATCGTCTAACTAAACAGATTAACCTTTTGACATTTTTAACTTATGTAAATCAAATTATTTTGATTTTTAATTGAAATGATTTAGAATTGAAAAAATACAACAAAACATAGAGTAAGAAAACAATATATTAGGTGAATATTGATAGAAATTTTGATGGTAATCAAATTATGTAAATAAAATATTACATACTACTTATGTATTTTGGTAGGTTCAAGGTAGGTATCGGAGCCCATATAACGACTAATAAATTTCGCAATCACTTGCGTCGTGCAAAGTGGCTATGTTCAAATATCATAACAAAATTTGATCAACTATCTATAAAACACTTACCAGTGAAATATTCTTTAGCTTTGAATAAGCGAGATCTGCGGCACTCATACTAGTCACAGTTTGATGAGCTTTCACATTGGCATGCAACAATCATCTCTTCTATGTAAATAAGTCCAAAAATATAATATGAAAACTATTTAAAAAGGCAGTATAACCATTAACTAACTTTTTGTTTGTTGTTTCTCTTCCTACAAATTTTAAAACGCAACAAGCATACATTATAACCAAACCACAGTCCCACAACTGTGCCACAGCTGCCATATTGGATAATTTCTGTCATGTCACTTGAACATACAATCAGAACAAAGTTATAATGCGCATGCGCCCGGTCGCTAGGTTTTACCATATAAAATTTCACCGTCATTACGCCCCTAAAGAAGTATAACTTCAAAAATACATTCAGTGACATTAATGACAATTAATGTTTTAAAAATTATAAAAGTGATGACTTTCAACCGTAAAATATTTTTTATGACAACTGTGTGTTTAATTGTACTACTTTGTACTTACATAAATAAATTAAAATAACATTTTGGTTTTTAACAGTTTTATTCATGAAATAATGGCAACAAATTGCACTCGATCTCTAAAATAATATAGAATTTTAGAGCTCTTGTGCAATTACTACTGATTATTTCATTTATAGGAGATTCTGACCAATAGAAAGCTACAGAAATAAAAATTAAAGTGATAATTTTTGATAATACCCCGTCGTCAAGTATATTACGTCAGATGCCCTTCGTTGCTACGAAAAAATACATTCAGTGACATTAATGACAATTAATGTTATAAAAGTTATAAAAGTGACGACTTTCAAGCGTCAAATATTTATAACAACTGTGTACTTATACACTGTGTAATACAAAATTTGTACTTATATAAATAAATTACAATAAAATTTTGGTTTTGAACAATTTTATTTGTCCGTCTAAAAGAGTTAAAAGAGTAAAAGAGTTTAAATTCCACGGTTGACCATATAGAAACAAAGAAATTGCTATGGTATGGTCATGTTATGAGGATGTCAGAGGAAAGATGGCCAAAAAGAGCATTAAATTACACACCCATAAATAGAAGAAGAAGAGGAAGGCCTACAGAAACATGGAAGAAAGGCATAGAACAGTCTATGGCAGATAGAGCTATTGACGAAAACGAATGGGTGGATAGAAAACGATGGCGAGCGAAATGTGGGATGCGGAGGAGACCGTAGGAACCCCACTACTTATATATATATATATATATATATATATATATATATATATATATATATATATATATATATATATATATATATATATATATATATATATATAACAATTTTATTCATGAAATAATCGCAGCAAATTGCACTCGATCTCTAAAATTATTATCGAATTGTTGCCCTAGTGACACTTTGACATAATTTCACTCCCCTTCGGGTCGTGAAATTAAAACTGTCAAAGTGTGACTCGGGAAAAATTTGATAATTTTAGAGCTCTTGTGCAATTACTACTGATAATCTATAACTAATTTGTATAATCCAACTAATAAAATAAGTGGATTAAAGAAAACACCATCTCGACATAGTGTAGTTTACCTCCGAGGTCCAGATATGTAATTCGATACTACACTAGACCCAAAAAAGCTACTAATCTATTTTTTTTTGCTGTTCAAATAACTTGATGAAGGTAGATGACGAAGAAACTGGTGTATAATTAATCACGTCTTCTGTAGGTATTTCCTGGTTTACACAGATTTTTAACTTTGCCTAATATAACATATTCTGTAAAGCAACTGCAACTGTCTTGAAAACATGAACTAATTAAAAAAGTTTAAATGAGTAATAATTTTTTTCTTAAATTGTTTGATGGTATATCTTTTAATCTCAATCCAGCCAGGAGATTTTTTGTTTTTGAAGTTATACTTCTTTACGGGCGTAATGACGGTGAAATTTTATGTGGTAAAACCTAGCGACCGGGCGCATGCGCATTATAACTTTGTTCTGATTGGATGTTCAAATGACATGACAAAAATTATCCAATATGGCAGCTGTGGCACACCTGGGGGACTGTGGTTTGGTTATAATGTATGCTTGTTGCGTTTTAAAATTTGTAGGAAGAGAAACAACAAAACAAAAAGTTAATTAATGGTTATACTGCCTTTTTAAATAGTTTTCATATTATATTTTTGGACTTATTTAAATAGAAGAGATGATTGTTGCATGCCAATGTGAAAGCTCATCAAACTGTGACTAGTAGATATGAGTGCCGCAGATCTCGCTTATTCAAAGCTAAAGAATCTTTCACTGGTAAGTGTTTTATAAATAGTTGATCAAATTTTGTTATAATATTTGAACATAGCCACTTTGCACGACGCAAGTGATTGCGAAATTAATTAGGCTACGGCTCCACGGGCGAGAAATTGACGCTAGCAGTAGCAGTAAAATGAACTTAAGGTTCCGCGGAACGGAATAGGAATAGCCGAACTGTACCGACTACAGGACTTGTGCGTAGTCGGTTCAGTTCGGCTACTCCCATTCCGTTCCGCGGAACCTTAAGTTCATTTTACTGCTACTGCTAGCGTCAATTTCTCGCCCGTGGAGCCGTAGCCTTAGTCGTTATACGGGCTCCGATACCTACCTTGAACCTACCAAAATACATAAGTAGTATGTAATACTTTTATTTACATAATTTGATTACCATCAAAATTTCTATCAATATGCACCTAATATATTGTTTTCTTACTCTATGTTTTGTTGTATTTTTTCAATTCTAAATTATTTCAATTCAAAATCAAAATAATTTGATTTACATAAGTTAAAAATGTCAAAAGGTTAATCTGTGTAGTTAGACGATCTTCGCACACAATGACAAGCTGTCTCTGTGGCGAAGTTTTAATGCGAGTGAATCCCAATACAATGCAATACCAGCCGCGTGGTAAGTTGGTTCGAATCCCAATAGAAACTTTTATTTTTTTATTTTTATTTATACATTTTATGATTGTAAGTATATTTATTATATAATTTTATTTTCACAAAATACGTATTTAGTTAAAAATGTTTCCGACAATTAATGTTCAGAAATCATTTGTGGCATTTTTAATGTGTTTGTGTGTGTTTTATTTTTTTATTATTTTAATTTTTGGCACTGTTTTAATAAAAATGTTTGAGAAGTAGTAAGTATAAATTAATTTAATATTTAAATAAAATATAAATAAAAAGTATATTAATTTCGTTTATAATCATATAATCATATAATAGAAGTATAACTTCTTACGTGCGTACAAAGTACACACACATTCTTTTTTTAAATATATTATTTTATTGCATCTTACACTCTTTTTTGATGAACGAGATACAAATACACGCTGCTTTCTATCCTGTCTATTTCTTCAATCTGATCATTACAAATGGACATTTTTTGTGCATTATTTTGTATATAAATATAACTGTAATGCATATCAAATTCATGTTTTACAATTTTTTTTGAGCAGTCTTTATATATCCTGTTTTGGTTTTAACCCATTGAATTTTTGTATTTTATTTTATTTTTCCTAGAGTGAACTCATTACATGCCAAAATGATGAAAAAGACGTTTAATTTTTTTTAATTTGTTGATTTATCTAATTTATTTTTGCAATTTTAATGAGACGTAAGTTATTTTTATAATCTGTATACGACCGCTGCAACCGTATATATCTGCAAACGATTGGTAAAGTTCACTTAAAGAGCGCCCTATAATCTTTGAGTTATATCCTTTACTTATTCGGCCAAATATTAATTTCATTATCGCCATTTTTATACATTTCAATTCTTATTTTTATTAAAGACACCTTACATCAGACGAACCGCAAGTCTGCTTTCTCGTATAAGGTCAATAAACACCAAAATCGCATGTTCGTTTGTTGTCGATGATAACGGGGGTTATTCAATCGTTTTTTATTTACTTACATATTCAAGAGTCAAGGTAGTACCGATTGTCTACCTATTTACTGGCTGATGTAATAACATTAATATAATAATAATAGTCTCCCGTTTTATACCGCTTTATCTTAGATCTATACGTGCGTTTTGTAGAGATTCAATCACATAGTCCAGAGAAATAAGATTTTTTTCGTGACACATCCCCCTCCAGGCCCAAACTCAAATTTTTAAGTAGTATGGACATCTATATTAATAACCTTTATGTTTCCTGCAGCCGCTTTTGATGATATACATAGTTATAAACAAATGAAGATAAAAAAACGGTAAATTTTCGCTTTTTTGTCTATAACCAAAAAGTTAAGCATTTTAAACAAATTTGAGAGTAAGAAACTCATAAATCGTCTAAAAAATTTCAATATGGCGTTCGCGGAATATGTCTATCCTTATTGATTGTTAGAAAATTGCAAAATAGATCATAAATTTTGAGTTTTTATAAATATTCATAACTTATGTAAAAATTAACATTCTTAAAATGGAATGCTGAGACTTCTGGTGCTTAAATTATATTTTAAATTTCAAAGCAATTGGTCAAATAGTTTAAAAGTTATTTAATTTGTTTCTCCCAAATTCATTTTTTTTGCAACATTATAAGTCAGAAAATTATGAGGTTGCAGTAAGACTTCTGACAGTTTTAGCCCAGTAGACCAGGGCGGATCTGTAAAAATATTAGTACATTTGGACGTTGAGAGGTGACTCAAATTTTTTTGCAGAAATTGCTTGAAAATAACTCAAATAATAATATTTGAGTTATCCTCCCTCTCAAAGAGGTCCGGAACATTGTTTAAATAATCAAAATGTCAAAAAATGAAGGAAAAATTCGATTTTTTTCTTCGGTTTTTGATTATAACTTTAAAAGTATTCATTTCCGAGAAAAGTTGGACTAACATAAAAGTTGCATTATTAAATTTTCTACAATATAGAATTAAGATTGGTTCAATACATTTTGCAAAATAAGTTTTGCAATCCAGCTTTCGCAAAAAAAATTCGTTTTTTCAAAATGTTACAGGACTGAAAATAAAGCAGATAGCAAGTTGAATTTTTTTTTGCTTATAGAAGTGTACTGTACCTTTTATTTGCAATTTGCAAAATTAAAATCGATTAACTGCCACGGCGTCAGGAAATTTTTTAAATAAACATTAATTATTGGTGCTACGCGCAGGACAGCGGATAGTTTGCTCTGATTGGGCATTTCAGTGACCTTTAATAATGATTGATACATTTTAATTTTTATTACATTTCGATATAAATAAATAAATTTGTTTATTGCAAAATAAAAACACATACTTTATCCTTTAAAATAACACTTTTTTTAGCAAAAACTTTCTTTGTTCATATATTTTAACTTAGAGACTAAAAGTTTATTATTTTTAAACATATGCAATTGTTTAAACAATATTTCACAAACAATAATAAAATTAGTTTGATTCTTGTGGAATTAAAATATTAAAATACAACAAAATATAGAGTAAGAAAATAATATATTAGATAAAGATTAGAAGAAATTTTGGTGGAAATCAACTTGTGTGAATCGAACACCGCTGTCCTGCGCGTAGCACCAAAAATTAATGTTTATTTAAAAAATTTCCTGACGCCGTAGTAATTATTCGATTTTAATTTTGCAAATTGCAAATGAAAAGTACAGTACACTTCTATAAGCAAAAAAAAAAATTCAACTTACTATCTGCTTTATTTTCAGTCCTGCAACATTTTAAAAAAATTAATTTTTTTTGCGAAAGCTGGATTGCAAAATTTATTTTGCAAAATATGTTAAACCAATCTTAATGAAATTTACAGTGTTGTTTTATGATATCATAATGTTTTATAAAGTAAAATATGAAGGTCCTAAGTGTAACACAAATGTTTGAAAAACGTAAAATGCGAATACTTGTTTTGGTATGGTTTTTTTCGCAAGTATTGCTATTTTGCAACAAGGGTGACTATTTTTTAAATTTTTAACCAATTCTATATTGTAGGAAATTTAATTACGCAACTTTTATATCAGTAAAACTTTTCTCAGAAATGAACAGTTTTAAGGTTATAATCAAAAAACCAATAAAATAATCGAATTTTTCCTCCATATTTTGACATTTTGAATATTTAAACAATGTTCCGGACCATTTTGAGTGGGAGGATAACTCACATATTATTATTTAAGTTATTTTCAAGTAATTTCTGCAAAAAAATGTATTTGAGTCACCTCTCAACGTCCATCTCAAAACAGATGAGCCCTGGACTACAGTAAATGAACGGGAAATTCGGCGATACCGTGTAATTTTCAGGGGCAACTCCGAATTGCATGAAAATTTGGATTTAGGTTCTACTTACCCTCCACTTCAAAGTTGAAATTGTGCCGTTGGTTGCTTTTACTTGGGGGGTGACAGTCACCCTTTCTCGGGGGTAAAAAAACATACGTTCAAGATAAGACCGGAAATGGATAAATTGACTGATTTTAAGCAACTTTTGTTCTATAAAGTTTTTTACGTAAGTCAATACTTTTCGAGTTATTTGCCATTGAAAATGTTGATTTTTCGACAAAAACGACTACGTTTTCAGACGGTTTTTCGCAAATAACTCAAAAAGTATATATTTTATCGAAAAAAATATCCTTAGCAAAAGTGTAGCTTATAAAAAACTCAAAAAAATGGTGTATCAGTAAAGTCTATCAATCAAATAAAAACAAAATTTTAGCTCATGAAAAACACGTTCTTATTCGTCTAATTCTTAAACTAGTCTAATGATTAAACTTTTTTAAAGTCTTTATAAAAAGCTATGTTTTAATTGTTAACAAAAGTTTTAGCATTAAAAATTAGCGAGTTACGCTCAAAATAAAGTTGGCCCTCTATTTTTTTGTAAAAAATCATGAAAATCTCGCCGTGTTTAGCTCCGCAAATTAAATTAATCGCTACCGCTTTACAAACAATTTACTTACCTATCTATTTTTTATAATGATCTGTGAAAAGTGTTTATTTTTGAAAGGGTTATAATTGAGAAAGCTTGAATGGGCACTAATCACGAGTGTATGCAAATTTTGAACAGCCATATCTTAACCAATTTTTGTCTTACGGAAAAACAAAATAAACTAGCATATTATTATTTATAATAGCAAAACCTACATTTTTTTACTCTTTAAGATTTTTCTTATCACTAACACTTTTTAAGTTATTTTGAAAATATTTTTCAGAAATAAGCACTTCAAACCAATCAAACTTACAGATCATATAAACAATACACATACAGTTAAAATAGATGGTAAAGCCAAACGATTAATTTTATTTCGGGTGCTAAATAGAGGGAGATTTTCACGATTTTTTTTTACCAAAAAAAAGGGGCCAACTTTTTTTCCGTGTAACTCGTTTATTTTTGATGCTGTAAACTTTTGTAAAAAACAAATAATAACCTTTTTTCGATACTTTAAAAATGTTAATAAGGTTTTCTCGAAAAACGCTTCTTTCTTCGGTGATTTCGCGTTGAATTATTCGATTTGGAATTAGACGAATAAGAACGTATTTTTCATGAGATACAACTTTGCTTCTACTCAATTTGTAGACTTTACTGGTACACCATTTTTTTCGTTTTTTTATAGGCTACACTTTCGTCAAAAATATTTTTTTCGATAAAATATTTACTTTTTGAGTTATTTGGGAAACACAGTTTGAAAACGCAGTTTTTTGTCGAAAAATCAACATTTTAAATCGCGAATAACTCGAAAAGTATTGATTTACGTAAAAAACTTTATACTCGTAGATTAAATGGTGCTTAAAATAAGTTAATTTATCCATTTCCGGCCTTATTTTAAACAGGCGTTTTTCACCCCCTGAGAAGGGGTCAATGTCACCCCCAAGTAAAAGCAACCAACGGCACAAATTCAACTTTGAAGTGGAGGGTAAGTAGAACCTAAATCCAAATTTTCATGCAATTCGGAGTTGCCCCTGGAAATTACACTCCAAAACGGTCATTTATTGGGTTATTTATGGAAGAACATTTATATATTGACTTCATTAAAAAAAATGACAAAAAGTAATTTTAAACAGTGTAAAATTATTTTGCAATAAGACGTTGATATTTTGCTTATTTGTAAACAATTAGAATAACTTTTTAACGGTTACCCGTAGAAAAATTATTTTTTAATATTTGGAAAGACTGAATTTTTATACACATTAAAAAAACAATTGTCCTAGGACAATTAGGGACGAAGTTAGCCCCCACCGTTTTTTAATTCACATTTTTTTGCAAAATAATTAGCAGTATTTAGAATCATTTTTTGTAATTTTTTTTTAATTAAGTTAATAGTATAAATCTTCTTCTTTCATAAACTATCCAAAGTGTTACTGTAACTTCATCGTTTTCTGACTTATAGCGTTGCAAAAAAAATAATTTGGGATAAACAAATTAAATACCTTTTAAACTATTTGACTAATTGCTTTGAAATTTAGGGTATGATTTAAGCACCAGAAATCTCAGCATTCCGCAGAAGAACGTTCTAAGTTAATTTTTACATAAGTTATGAATATTTATAAAAACTCAAAATTTATGATTTATTTTGCAATTTTATAAGCAACCAATAAGGATAGACATATTCAGCGAACGCTATGTTGAAGTTTTTTATACGATTTATGAGTTTCTCAATCTCAAATTTATTCTCAAATTTAAAATAGTTAACTTTTTGGTTATAGACGAAAAAAGCGAAAATTTACCGTTTTTTGATTTTCATTTGTTTATAACTATGTATATCATAAAAATCGGCTGCAGGAAACATATAGGTTATTAATATAGATGTCCATACTACTCAAAAAATTTGGTTTTAGCCTGGAGGTGGTTGTGTCACCAACAGGATATTTTTTTCCTTATTTCTCTGAACTAACAGCCCATAATTAAATGGAATGGAATGCTTTTTAAAAATCAACAAACGCCATATGAATTGAAACAATATACTAGTTACATTTTTCTATTAGTGTTAAGGTGCTACTATAGCATGCGGTCTACCTTGAGGGACAGATCTACCTAAAGGATTTGCACAAAATAATAGTTGATATTTTTTTTTCTGCAACATTGTCAGAGTACTTTAGACATGCCCGTTTAAATACGGAGGACTATCATGTAGGTGGTCTACCTCTATTTTTTCTGTTTGCTCTTGGTCTCCACATTGTGCTTTTTTGGGCCCACCTTCCGTCCTTCATTCTGGCTACATAGCACGCCCAATTCCACTTCAGCCATGCTACTCGCACTATGACATCTTTGACGCCTGTCCTACTTCTGATTTCTTCGTTTCTGACCCTGTCTCTGAGAGTCAGTCCAAGTAGTGACCGTTCCATTCTTCTTGGGGCTACTCTAAGCCCCGGCGCAAATTGATCCTAAGCGAGACACAACCTGCACCGGCGAACTGCGTAGACTGTTTTGCGCATATGCGTTCGCAGGTCTCGCTTGGGAACGTTTGTCATCGGCGTACAATTTTCTTGTGCCGTGGGACACGTGACTCACCGTCAGATGTTTATTTTTACTTATTTTTGTTTGCGAGATGGACGTATCTGAAATGAATACGGATGGTACCTAAGTACAATTTATTATGATAAATAAAAATATTAGCATAGTCAACACCCCGAGTGAAAACTGCGTTGTCTTTGTCATTAAATTCTGATAACTTTTGGTAGACTAAATAAGCAGCGATACGAAATTAATAATCAAAATTATGCCTTTACAAAAACACGTTATTAGAGAAATAAGGTGAAAAATGATAGGTCTGGATCCCGCGTATGAAAAAAGAGTTGACTAATAGCAAGCTGAAAATTTGTTATTAGCTTAAGGGTGGCTAGTCGGACAAACATTAATATATGGGAACACTGGAACAGGGGAAGTTTTAACTGTGGAACAGGTTAAAAATTTGGAACGGTCAGACCACGAAAACGGCACATGTATTTTGTCCGACAGAACAGACTTAATTTCTCCGAACAGAGATTAAACTCTTATGCAAAAATCAGACTGCTATTTATCACCAAATTGGCGTTTTAATGAGTGGAACATGTAGAATATGTCAAATGACAGGAATTATGACTGGTGATATCGGGTTAAGTGGAAGAACTTCGGGTTAAGTGGAAGAACATTTTCTGTAAATGGCGACATTTCAGAAAATGAACTTCGCCCTTTATTTCTGAAAATAATATATTATGTTTTATATAAAAATGTACATTTCTATATTGAAGAAATAATAAAGACGATATTATTATTATTATTATTATAAATAGCAGTCTGATTTTTGCATGAGAGTTTAATCTCTGTTCGGAGAGTTTATGTCTGTTCTGTCGGAAAAAATAAATGTGCCATTTTCGTGTTCTGACCGTTCCAAATTTTTAACCTGTTCCACAATTAAAACTGCCCCTGTTACAGTGTTCCCATATATCAAAGTTTATCCGACTAGACACCCTTAAGCTATTAACAAATTTTCAGCTTGCTATTAATCAACTTTTTTTTCATACGCGGGATCCAGACCTATGATTCATGTTACTTAAAACTGTGATCGATAGAAATATCGTATTACCCTCAAATTCAACTTGTCGACATATTAAATTTTTGTTTATTACATACTACATTTTTGTTTTTTTTATGGTTAAAAATTTAAAACAAAATATGCATATAGTGTTATTTTTTATGACCGATCAGTAGCGTAGGGATTATGAATAATTATGACCTGCAGTAATTGTAAATGATTGCGATCCTGCAGTAATTGTAAATGATTGTGATCCGAGCAGTAAATTGAGGAATATGAGTTATGACCGAGCAGTAGGGGAGAGATTATTAATTTTAAATACATATGTAGGTATTATGTGCAGAAATAAAATACTCAGTGTAAGATATCTTTTTATGCACCCGCTTATGATCAAATTCGATGTTTTTGAAAGTCATACCGCTACGACTACTAGGGACGTGTAAGATAATTTTAAAAAGTTACTAGTTACAAGTACGGAAATACCGATTTTAAGTTGCCCGCGCTGATTTTGCCCGTCTCTATTCGCCACGTCGATAGCCAATGGTTGGGTTGGGTTGTGCTCAATATGCGGTGCGCTAGAAAAATAAATGCACGGGTTACCCGGCCGGCTGGCGCAGGTTGTGTCTCGCTAAGGATCAATTTGCGCCGGGACTTAGGCCCGGCGCAAATTGATCCTAAGCGAACACAACATGGCACCTGTGAGTTGCGTAGAGAGTTCTGCGCATCCTAATATTAGTCAATACGGTGCCAGGTCTAGCCATGCGAACGTTTGTCATCGGCGTACAGTTTTCTGGTGTCGTGGGACGCGTGACTCAATTCTCAGTTGCGGTTTTGTTTTCGAGATGGACGTAGAAAAGCTAATAGAACTCGTTCGGAATTGCTATTATTATAAACAACACTGATTGTGATTGGATTGTCGTTGCAAAAACTGCTTACCTGTTACATATATTTCTTGTCTACATATTTTATTTTTAAGCATGAACAAGCCCGGTATGATGACACATTTTATTCGAGGGTTATGCGATATTCACAGATATCCTTAACGGTTTTTAGTAATGGATCATTTTTAATGATAATGTTGTGTAGATTTAAGAAATGAATGATATTTACAAAATTTTTATACCTATAGAAAAGGGATTACGCCATCATTTGTGACATAGTATTTCTAGGCCTGGATCACGCGTACCAACAAAAAGTTGATTAATAGCAAGCTAAAAATTTGTTAATAGCTTAACGGTGTCTCGTCAGACAAACTTTGATGTACGGGAACACTGAAACAGGGGAAGTTTTAATTGTGGAACAGGTTAAAAATTTGGAACGTCAGACTACAAAAACGTTCCATATATTTTGTCGGACAGAACTTCCAATTGATTTGTTACCATTTCATTAAACTCTCATGGAAAAATTAGACTGGTGTTTATCTCTAACTGGGCATTTTAATGAGTGAAACAGGAAGAACATGTCAAATAAACAGGAATCATGTTTGTTAGTAATAGCAGTCTGATTTTTGCATGAGAGTTTAATGAAAGGGTAACAAATCGATTTTTGGTTCTGTCCGACAAAATACATGGGACGTTTTCGTAATGTAACGTTCCAAATTTTTAAACTGTTCCACTATTAAACCTTCCCCTGTTCCAGTGTTCCTGTACATCAAAGTTTGTCCGAATGGACACCGTTAAGCTACTAACAAATTTTCAGTTTGCCGGATCCAGGTCTATAAAATATGTTTTGCTTTTAAAATAAAAGATGTCCTTCATTTTGTATAGGTTCATTTAATAAAAATAAAAGTTAAGTTTCTGTAATACTCAAGAGGAGGCATTTCGAAGACTTGCATCATATTAAAAAGATGTACCGCACGGCTCTGTAGTTAGTGTGGCTTTAGCCAATAAATCAAAGTTATGCGTTTACAAGAGCATATTATTTGAAAAATAAGGAGTACCATAATGTGTCATAATTATAATCTCCTTTATACAGATCAAAAAATTGTTTAGTATGTATTTCTAAATCCACACAATCATTGGAAAATGATTCATGGTAAAAAATATCTATTAATGACACTGTTATCGACAAAGTCGATCAATTTTAAACTTGGCATCATATATTTATTAGAATTTTGTTTATCGTTAAAAATTAAATGATGGTTGTGAATTGTATTTTTTGTGTTATTTAATATTTTAGTAAAAACATAATCAGCAAAAGTCTTATTTAAAACATGCGAACCGTTTTTGCAATTACAATCAATGCAGTGTTTAACTTATGCTTGTTATTATAAAGGTATGTAGAAATAGAATACTCAGTGTAAGATATCTTTTTATGCAGCCGCTTATGATCAAATTCGATGTTTTCGAAAGTCATACCGCTACGACTACTAGGGACGTGTAAGATATTTTTAAAACGTTACTAGTTACATGTACGGAACTACCGTTTTTTAGTTGCCTACTCAATTCAGTACAAGGATCAGATACATCAGTATTTTGTAATCAGTATTTGTACTCAGTACCACTGAGAACCGGTATCAATACTCAATAGTAACCGTTACACGTTTGGACTTATTTTGCCCGTCTCTATTCGTTACGGCGACAGCCGACGGTCGGGTTAGCTTGTGATCAGCATGCGCCACGCTAGAAAAAAACTGCACAGGTCACCGGTCCCACCAGCGCAGGTTGTGACTCGCTTAGGTTCAATATGCGCCAGACCTAAGTTTGGTTGCTGTGGCCTGGGTTAACGATAATGTTTCGACGCCGTATAGACCAGGGCCCATCTGTAAAAATATTAGTACATTTGGACGTTGAGAGGTGACTCAAATTTTTTTGCAGAAATTGCTTCAAAATAAATCAAGTAATAATATTTGAGTTATCCTCCCTCTCAAAAAGGTCCGGAACATTGTTTAAATAATCAAAATATCAAAAAATTAAGGAAAAATTCGATTTTTTTCTTGGTTTTTTGATTATAACTTTAAAAGTATTCATTTCCGAGAAAAGTTGTACTAACGTAAAAGTTGCGTAATTAAATTTTCTATAATTAAGAATTGGTTAAAAATTTAAAGAATAGTCACCCTTGTTGCAAAATAGCAATAATTGTGAAAAAAACATACAAAAACAAGTATTCGCATTTTACGTTTTTCAACCATTTATGCTACACTTAGGACCTTCATATTTCACTCTGAAAAACTTTATGATACAGTAAAACAATACTGTAAATTTCGTTAAGATCGGTTTAATAGATTTTGCAAAATAAATTTTGCAATCCAGCTTTCGTAAAAAAAATTCATTTTTTCAAAATGTTACAGGACTGAAAATAAAGCAGATAACAAGTCGAAAATTTTTTTTGCATATAGAAGTGTACCGTACCTTTCATCTGCAATTTGAAAAATTAAAATCGATTAACACCACGGCGTCAGGAATTTCTTTAAATAAACATTGATTATTGGTGCTACGCGCAGGACAGCGGATAGTTTGCTCTGATTGGGCATTCCAGTGACCTTTGATAATGATTGATACATTTTAATTTATATCACATTTCGATATAAATAAATAAATTTGTTTATTGCAAAATAAAAACACGTACTCTATCCTTTGAAATAACACTTTTATTAGCAAAAACTTTCTTTGTTCATATATTTTAACTTAAATAATAATTTATTATTTTTAAACATATGCAATTGTTTAAACAATATTTCAGAAACAATAATAAAATAAGTTTGATTTTTGTGGAAATAAATTATTAAAATACAACAAAATATTGTTTATTTTAAAAATTTTCTGACGCCGTGGTAATTAATCGATTTTAATTTTGAAAATTGCAAATAAAAGGTACGGTACACTTATATAAGCAAAAAAAATTTCAACTGGCTATCTGCTTTATTTTCAGTCCTGTAACATTTTGAAAAAATGAATTTTGTTTGCGAAAGCTGGATTGCAAAATTTATTTTGCCAAATCTATTAAACCGATCTTAATGAAATTTACAGTATTATATTACTGTATCATAAAGTTTTTCTGGGTGAAATATGAAGGTCCTAAGTATAGCATAAATGGTTTAAAAACGTAAAATGCGAATACTTCTTTTTGTATGCTATTTTCGCAATTATTGCTATTTTGCAACTAGGGTGACTATTTTTAAAATTTTTAGCTAATTCTATATTGTAGTAAATTTAATTATACAACTTTTATGTCAGTACAACTTTTCTCGGAAATGAATACTTTTAACAGTATAATCAAAAAACGAAGAAAAAATTCGAATTTTTCCTTCAATTTTTGACATTTTGATTATTTAAAGAATGTTCCGGACCTTTTTGAGAGGGAGGATAATTCAAATATTATTATTTAATTTATTTTCAAGCAATCCCTGCAAAAAAAATTGAGTCACCTCTCAACGTCCATCTCAAAACAGATGCGCCCTGGACTAGTAAGTCATGACTGGAAGCACACATTGGTCGAAAGTCTTTTTTTTTCAAATAGTTTGACAAGTTGCTCTAAATAATTCAACATATTCTAAATATTTGTTTAATAAATATAAGTAAAACTTTGAATATATAACATCACAGTTTTTATTCCTTAAAACAAACAACCTATCAAGAACGGAATTGTTGGCTGTTACTCGCCCGTTTCCCCCTTAAGAACCAAATATTTTCTAACCAATGCAGTTAAGTCAATCCTTTCCATCAGTTCCCCACTACAGAAATCACTGAGCAAAAAGGTATGCTGGTGCATGCTTCAGACTTCATTCCTTGTATCGGCATCATTTAGTTTACTGTTACCGGGACCTGATTATGCTGTGCTTACTGTAGACAGCGAAACCGGTCATCTGGAATAAATAATAAATTTATTTCATTTAATTAATGAAATAATTTGTGCTAATTCGAAACAACCGGAATATCTTCTGGCTTTACAAAATTAAACAAATATAAACTAAAACAGCAGTATTGTAATTCTGTACTTTTACTATTCTTTAAAAAATAAGAAGACCCAGATCCGTAAATCTCTAGATCTCTACTGTGGAACCAATTTCTGGCTACAAACTTAATTTCTGTATTCTACAATTTACATTTACAAGACAATTAGACGAGGAATGAAGAAGACGAGCGGGACTATACAATATGCAGTCACCTTCCGTCCATTCGTCTACGTAAAAATTCCAACGAAACTTGGTTTGGTGTACTCACAATATGAGTATACTGACAAAATTAAAGACACGTTATGTTTCATTTCGGTTCAGAGACGATAAATCTGAAGATCTTTGGAGAGAGTGAAACGTACGTAAGGGGGTGTTTGATCATCTCTGAATCGAAATTAAACTTAATCTTCTTCTTCTTCTTTAAGTTCCATCTTTTATCGAAGGTTGGAAGTCATCACGGCAATGCGGACCCTGTTGACTGCCCCTGTAAATAGCTCTGCACTACTGCATTCGAACCATTCCCGTAAGTTCTTAAGCCACGATGTTCTTCGTCTTCCCACATTTCGCTTTCCTCGGATTTTGCCTTGCATAATAAGTTGTAATAATGAGTATTTTTGCCCTCTCATCACATGTCCCAAGTACTCAAGTTTTCGTCTTTTGATAGTTAGTATTATTTACGGTTGATTTCCTATCCTTCTAGTTACATCCACGTGCGACATTCTTTGAATCCATGATATTCGTAGGATTCTTCTGTAACACCAAAATTCAAAGGCGGCCAACTTATTCAAATGGACTTGTTTCAATGTCCACGCTTCCAAGCCATAAAGAAGAGTAGAAAACACGTAACATCGAAGCATCCTTAGGCGTAGTTCTAACCTTATATCCCGACAACAAAGAAACTTTTTAAGTTTAATGAATGATGCACGTGCTATTTCAATACGTGTCTTAATTTCTTTGGTTTGGTCTACATTTGATGTTATCCATGTTCCTAAGTATTTGTAGTTATCCACACTCTCAATTACAGTATTTTCAATAGTTAATTGGATATTTGCGTGTACTGATTTAGCTATGATCATGCATTTAGTTTTCTTTAAATTCATCTTCAGTCCTTACTTATGACAGCGTTCTTTATTGCGTTGCATTACGTTCTGTAAATCATTGTTGTTATCCGTTATTATTACTGTATCGTCTGCAAAACGTAAGTTGTTTAAGACTTCTCCATTGATAGATATACCTTCTATTGAATCTGAGAACGCTTCTTGAAATACCACTTCACTGTAGACATTGAAAAGTAGTGGAGACAGCGCGCAACCCTGACGGACTCCTCTTTGCATTTTGATATCTTGGGTGTCCTGGTTGTCAACCCTTACTTTGGCAGTTTGATTCCAATATATATTAGATATAATTTTCATATCACGACTGTCAATATTTTTGCTTTTTATGTTGAACTTTATCAAATGCCTTTTCAAAGTCTACAAAATATACGTACATATCCTGATTTAGGTCCATGCATCTCTGGGCCAGCACATTCAAGCCGAACAAAGCATTTCGTGTGCTCATACCATTTCTAAAGCCAAATTGTGTGTCACACACGTGGGTGATTCCATATTCGAGAGTTTTATCAATTCTGCTGTGTATTATTTTCAAAAATGTTTTAAGAGCGTGACTCACTAAAGATACTGTTCTGTGATCCAAGCAGGTTGTTGCACTTGGCTTTTTGGAAATTGCTACAAAGGTCGATTGCAGCCATTGTCTGGGGATTGTGGCAGTCTGATATATTAGATTAAAGAGTTCAACCATTACATCAATACCACCTTCATCAATAAGTTTTAATAATTCGATGGGCACATCCTCTGGTCCAGTAGCTTTACCCTCTTTCTATTTTTAATGGCATAGATAAATTATTCCCTTAATATTGGTGATTCGGTATCCTCTGTGATTTCTAATGACAGTTCTCCTCTTTCATCATTAAGGAGTTGTTGGATGTAATTGGTCCATTGACACAATCTCTCCTTCACGTCAGTAATAATATCCCCTTTATCATTTTTAAGGGTATTCGTTCTTGTACTTTTTCTAGAACCTGTCATTTCTTTGATTTTTTTGTGTCAATTAAAGCTGTCATACTTTTTTTTCCAGGTCTTCTATTTCTTTGCATCTGTCGGAGAGCCACCCTTCTTTTACCTCTCGAATTTTCTTTCTGATGTTTCTCTGAATTTCTTTGTATTTATTCGGGTCTTTTGTTTTTTGATTTCTTCGTTCTTCCATAAGTTCAAGAATTGTTACTGTCATCCAAGGTTTTGTTGTTTCTTCAAGTGGTTTGAGGGTTTCTTTTCCAACTGACACTAAGGCATGTTGAATTTTTCCCCATTTTTGGTCAACAGTCAGAGTTTCCGCACTATCTTCTTTGACTTTCCTTAAGTTCTCGTTTATTTAAACGTAAGCAATCTTTCATTATTTTCATGTCCTTTAGGACTTCTTGTAACCTGGAACCGCCTTATAATCTTTATTTCTGTATCATTTACTTTTTGGACGAAATATTAATTGTTTATCGCCATTTACGCATTTGACTTCTTATTCTTATTCTTATAAAAGAAATATTACATCAGCATCAGACATACCTACCTCAAGTCTACCGTCTCCTATATCGCATGCTTGTTCGTTGTGAAGATAACGTGTGTAATTTAAAAGTTTTTTTGTTGACTTACATATTTGAGAGTCAAGGTAGTACCGATTGTCTACCTGTCTACTGGCTGATGTAACACGCGATAGATTTTCTACAGTGAAAGATCACCTGATGCTCTCTAGATGGGCTATTGCGGCCGCCTAACGGAAGAAGTATTTAAGAAGGTGGAAAAAATACATGATGCAATGTGTGAGACATATTGATTGAGGTACTACAATGGTAGTGGCAAATTTGTTTTCGATAGTAAGGAAGCTTATAGGCATTTTTTAAATATACTTAAATTAATTGTTGTGTTAGAAGAAAAACTTTCGAAGACATTATTTTAATGCTTATAGTAAAAAATTATTACAATTTTAAAGGTGATATAAATTAGAACATATAGATGGCTAATGAAATATTACCCCTGTCAAGAAAGAAACAATAGCTGAAAAAATCTTAGACAGATACTTGAAGGTATCTAAGGTACATAGATTCCAAAAGGTATAATATAATAAGTAGCTGAAGAAAAATCCGTGAAGATGTACTGCTGATTTTGCTTTATTTTTAAAAAGCCAAATCAGCTGTACGTCTTCACGGATTTTTCATCAGCTACCTCATATACCCTTTTTAAATATATGTATAAGGGTCATTCCATTTCAAATCACTCAATTTTGGAGCAAAAAAAATTTTGGACCTCCGATTTGTCTGAAAATTGGTATATAGCTTCTGCGGGACGTAAAAATAAGATATTTAAGGTCAAAAAATATTCTTCTTCTTTTTTTCTCAAAATGTTATTTTATGCGATTTTACAGTGATTTGGTGTTTATTTATACAAATTTGCATTTTCTATCGTAAAGTATCAATGGAAAACATAATATTTTAATAGAAGGGACTCAAAAATGTCATTATATGGCATTATAACAAGTTACTTTGATTCAAAACAATTCTGTTGATTAAATTTTATAGTGTAGAAAACGTTAAAATACGCAATAAATTTTTACATTTTACTCCATTCCCAAAATACATCATAATCGATTTGGCTGAAAATTTGCCCACAGATAGACAAAACATAGGACTTTAAGTGGTGAGAAGGATTTGAATTATATTACAATACCAAAAAAGTTACATGCAATATTATAGTCAAAAATATAGGCGTCTACTGTAAGTATAATTAACTCGAAAATATCGACCTCACGACAAAAATTGTTAAAAAGAAATTATAATAATTGTAAATACGATTTATTAGGAACAATTTCAGTTCCTACCATTTTTGTCGAAAAGTTCAAAATGGCGGAGATATTGAGCAAAACAGGTTCTCCCTTAAAATCAAGATGGCGGCTAACGTAACGGAGGAATTCATTCGTGATTTTAAATTTAGGCTACTATTGACTCTACTAAAGATCAGAAAAATAAAATTTTGGGCAGCTCGGCATACAAGGTCAAATGCTATCCCGACTGGACTAATATATACTTTTTAGTCTGATATTACTGCATGTAACTTTTTTGGTATTGTAATATAATTCAAATCCTTATAACCGCTTAAAGTCCTATCTTGTGGCTAGCTGTGGGCAAATTTTCAGCCAAATCGATGATGATGTCTTTTGGGAATGGAGGAAAATGTAAAAAACGGTATTTTAACGTTTTTTACACTATAAAATTTGATCAAAAACTTGTTTTGATTCAAAATAACTTGTTATAATGCCATATAATGACAGTTTTGAGTCCTTTAGATTAAAATATTATGTTTTTCATTGATACTTTACGACAGAAAATGCAAATTTGTTTAAATAAACACCAAATCACTGTAAAATCGCATAAAATAACATTTTGGAAAAAAAAAGAAGAAGAAGATTTTTTGACCTTAAATATCTTATTTTTACGTCCCGCAGAAGCTATATACCAATTTTCAGACAAATCGGAGATCCAAAATTTTTTGCCTGAGTGATTTGACATGGAATGTACCATAAAGTTTTTACGTGAAATCAATGATTATTTCACAGACTGGTGTACTATAAATTTGAATGGAAGAGAAATGTGATTCACGGATTATTTAAAACAATACCGGTTATCCTCGATTTGCAAATACATAATAGCACAATTTTTACGGCAGAAACTCCAGAGGTCTTTAATAATATGATTTCAATAAATTCTCGACGTATTTCAATTAGCCGACTTCCACTGTCGTTACTAATTTCGTCTTCTCCGAATCGTCCCCTAATATCTTCAACATCTAGAACTAATGTGAAGAAAAACATGCACAAAATTAGAAAAATTTCTTTCATTCGAAAATAAAATAAAACGCAATAAAATTGAATTCGGCTAATGAATTAAGTCCACATTAAAAAACCAACAGCCCACACAACGCATTAGAATTTGCAAATAATCGTAATGATTTAAAATATTATCTGCAAAATGTCTGATATGATAAAAAGTTACAAAGTACCAAGTACATAAATTAATCATTTTAATTAGCTTTTTGACTTTTCACCAACTTATCACATACCTACTAAGATAAATTATTATAATATATAATTGCATTTAACATTTCCTCGTGTACGTCGTAGGCAGATATGAAACTGATTTCATTCATAGAATTAAATAAATACTAAGTAATGATATAATAGTTTGAAATATCTGCTTTCATGCTTAAATCGTTTACTATAAATATTACAATACATAACGAGAAAGAGTAATATTTTCTAGCAGTAATTAGAACAAGAACAGAAAATAGAGTGTAAATTAAATGAATTACTAATGGAACCTTTAACAAATTACGATCAGTAGTCAAGAAATATCTAAATACTAATTAAGAGACAATACAAGTTGACGAGTACCGAAAAAGTTAATGAGCTGTAAACACGTTGTGTCTCGGCGCTTGATATTTTGTCTATTAACAGTGAAACTACCAGTTTTTAATTATAGTTAAAGTGATCAAACTAACTTTAAACTGTAAGTTTTATACTACATACTCGTACATTATTTAATCGTATATTTGCGTATTTAAACCAGTTTTGTTAGTTTATATTCCTGTATACTACACCTAGGCCAGGGTAATAAGACAAAAATATACCCTGTTCGTGACACTCGAGCAGCCAGGGTACTGAAGCGTTTTTTAGACAGGTAATACCTATAAGAGCAAATTGTAACTATTTCCTGCGTAGGATCTGGCGGCCATTTTTATTTATAAACAATTAAGTGTCAAAAATGGTATTTTTCCCTTTTTTTTCAAATCAATGGAAAACAGTGAAACTTAGGGTTTTCTTAGTACACTTATCTTTGATATTATGGAAAAAGCTTTAAAATGACGTATTACAAAGTTCGATATACTCATTTATTGCTAATATAATTGCGAAAAAAGTTCGGAATTGCAAAAAAAATTATTTTCGCAATAACTGTTGTAAAACTTAGTGTACAGGTTTGAAATTTTTGTTAAATGAGGGTTCTTTGGTGCTTAATATGTGATAAAAATTTCAAAGCGATTCATTCCACTGTTTAAATTTTATTCGAATTGTTTATCTCAGAGAGCATCTTTTTTGCAATAACATAAGTCAGAAAAAAATGACGGTAGAACCATTCCATAGGTGTCAAATGGAAGAACATGAGCTATGTTTTCAACTTGGTTTAAAAAAAGCAAATAAAAAATGCATTTATTAGTAATAAATAATTATGCAAAAGTATCGTAAATCTTTCCTTATAAACTTTTTGGATAACTTTTTCCAAAAAAATTAACTTTTTTACCCTGTTTTAAGTGTACAACTACCAAGTAATGTTATTTATATCATAATTGATAAAAAATTGTAATAAATATAAATAATTTCTTATATAACAAAATAAAAAGTTTATAAGGAAAGATTTATGATACTTTTGCATAATTATTTATTACTAATAAATACATTTTTTATTCGCTTATTTTAAACCAAGTTGAAAATATAGCTCATGCTCTTTCATTTTACACCTGTGGAATGGTTCTATCGTCATTTTTTTCTGACTTATGTTATTGCGAAAAAAATGCTCTCTGGGATAAACAATTTGAATAAAATTTAAACAATTGAATGAATCGCTTTGAAATTTTTATCACATATTAAGCTCCAAAGAACCCTTATATGACAAGAATTTCAAATCTGTACACTAATTTTTACAATAGATATTGCAAAATTAATTTTTTTTGCAATTCCGACCTTTTTTCGCAATTATATTTACAATAAATGAGTATATCAAACTTTGTAATACGTCATTTTAAAGCTTTTTCCATAATCTCAAAGATATTTGTACTAAGAAAACCATAAGTTTCACTGTTTTCCATTGATTTGAAAAAAGAGGGAAAAATGCCATTTTTTGACACTTAATTGTTTATAAATAAAAATGGCCGCCAGATCCTAGGCAGGTAATAGTTACAAGTTGCTCTTATAGGTATTACCTGTCGAAAAAACACTTCAGTACCCTGGCTGCTCGAGTGTCATGGGAAAAACCTTATTACCCTGGACTAACCAGTTATTGTAAACAGACACAGGTTTATGGATTATAAACAATTTACCAGTTTTGTTTTTTGCGGGAAACGAAAGTAATTAGTTTCGGTAGTAGCGTAAATAAATTATCAATATGTAATCAGATGTTACTATACAGGATGTCCCAGCGAATAAATCTTATTCTACCGCGGCTTCACAGCAAAATTTCTTCCCAGGAAAAGAAAACGCAATACTTTTTAGCGCTATTAATAATACACCACTGCAAGATTATCTTATTTCTTTAGGTAATTTAATAAATCCCAAAAATATCTTATTCTCGTCTCGCCTATCTAATAATCGAATATGCATGTATTTAAGTAGCAAGCAAGCTGTTGAGGATTTTATGACAAACTATGGTTCTATACAGGTAAATGGAGAAACAGTCAGGGCCAGAAGGCTCATAACGCCTGCAGAAAGAATAGTGCTATCAAATGTTTGTACAAGTATCCCACACGAAGTAATCATCCAAGAATTAAAACATCTCGGCCCAAACTTAGTTTCTCCAATCACTTTCCTAAAGATCAGTGCCATCAGTGCCTCTCTTCCAGAATATAGCCATATAAAAAGTTTTAGAAGGCAAGTGTTTATTAGTCCGCATAACACGACGATCCCAGATTCAATTCTTCTGAATTATGATAATAGTAATTATAGAATATTCATTTCGCAGGATAGTATGACATGCTATATATGTAAACAAATAAATCACATTGCTAGTAACTGTCCAAGCAATAAAAATTCTTCTTCTCAGCCTTCAGGACCCTTAACTCCCCCTACCGTTCAATCTTCTGACTCTCCTACCAATGCTGGTAATCAAGTAGACCAAACTTCTAATAATGATCAAAATAAAAATACCGAAATATTTCCACAAGTATCCATACCAAACACCTCTAACTCTACATCAGTGGAAATTTTACAGCCCGTTTCTGAAGCAACCCAAGATTTAAAAACTAACGAAAATACTCCACTGGAATCTTCTGCTACAGCCGAAAATATAGAGATAATTTCACAGACTTCACTAGCGATCACGAAAGAATCACCCTGTCCTCCACCAAACGAACCATAGAGGAAACATTATCTCCACCTGTTGAAAATGTCGTTGATAATCAAACATTTCTTCTTCCTGCTCAGCCTCATAAAACAAAAACTCAAAAGAATAAAAAACCTAAACGCTCATTACCTATCCCCGAATCACTTGAATCATATCTAAGTAAACAATCAACACCGTCCATTTTAAGCTATGACCAATTAATGATGCTTATTGAAAATATTCAAGGCAGCCAATCTCCTATTGAAATTGTTAAAGAATTCACATCTGATTTCCTTGGTCTCGTAAATTTGCTTACCGTCTCTTATCAATATATTCCAGACAGAGCCACAAAATATTGTTTTACAAGGCTAAAAACCCTACTGCTACGTTTTCTCGGTGAAGAAGCTACTACTGAGAGTGAACTCTCTTCAACTGAAACATAACATTCAACTCAATTTTACAGTGGAATGTTGATGGGCTTTTCCATCGCTTACCAATGCTCAATATCATTCAATCAGAACACTGTCCCGAAATTATATGTCTACAGGAAACTAATCCTGTATCTTCTAACCCATATTCGCAAATACCTACATTTTACATGCTTTCGTAAAGACCGAACTAACACAGCTCGCGCAAGTGAGGGAGTTGCAATTTTAGTACCACTTATTTCGACTTTCCCGCAGTCGTTGGATTTTCACTTATCTCAACAAAATGGTAGAATAGTCAACTTCATTTGGACTCCTTGGAAATGAAGATGCAGACTCAAGTGCGCGTAGTGCAGTGACTGGTGCGGATTCAGAAACGGTATTACAATATGCCCCTAAAGACTTGAAAGTGTTGTTAAAACAATATGTGTTAAATGACTGGCTCGATGAATGGCAAAACTCAAATTTAAAACTTAGACCAATTAAAGACACAGTAAAAAGAGTCAAAACAGTTTATAAAAGTTGTTATGAGCAAGCAGTTTTCAACCGCCTACGACTAAGCCATACCAGGCTTACTTACTCATATTTGTTCTCAAGATCTGAACCACCTATTTGTGAATCGTGTAACACACAAGTAACTGTCAAACATTGAATGCCAAAAATATACACAAGAACGTATTGATTTTAATATCGTATCAAATATGTCTGTTCTGGGTGCCAATAATAAAATACCAAAAATTTAATTGACTTTTTAAAAACAGTTGGTGTATTCAATAAAATATAACAAGTTTTTGTAGATAATGCATGTAACCTTACCATTGTACTATACTTATAGTGGAGTCAATGAAGGTTTTCACCTCCGATTTCGTTGAACCTCCATCGATTTTCATGAAAATTGGTAATTATGTAGAAGATACCTCAAGAAACAAAGGTGACATGGTGCCAACTTGCGCTTTTACCCTGGGGAAGGATGCCACCCCTTCTCGGGGGTGGAAATTATTTTATTAAAAATAATACCACTAATCGATAGAGGGACAAATTATAAGTAAAATTTGTTATATAAAGTTCTTTCAATAAATCAATAGTTTTTGAGTTATTAAAGATCAAAAGTTTTGATTTTTCCTGAAAAAAATCCATGTTTTAAAGCAATTTTTCATAAATAACTCAAAAACCATAAGTTTCTTCAAAAAAGTTGTTATTGCCAAAATCGAAGATAATATAAAAATAAATAAGCTCCTTATTCGAAAAATCCTTTATTACATATACAAAGTGAGTTATATGCAATTGAATGTATATTTTTTTCCGCGAGTACTCAAATCTTAGTATTCAAGATAAAATAACAGGAAAACGATGCACTTTGGTAAATATAGATACTAAACATTTTAATAAAGTACTTAAAGGTAACTATCAAAAAGCTATATAAGAAGTCGATAGCATCAAAATTAAGCAAGTTATGATGGAAATAAGAGGACCCTTTCAGATTTTTTAGGGAAGAATGAAAAATGAAACATACGTCATTTCCACAAAAATTAAAATTTATAGTAACCCATTTAAAACTTTATTTATTTTAACATAAGTAATAACTTCAACAATTTTGACCGGTTTAGAATGCATATTTTTGAAAAAAAAAATACGATTAAAGAAAATTAGAATTTTTCAAATTTTCGTGAATTTTATGTGCTTTTGATAATAACTCAAAAAATACTCGTTATACTTGAAAAATGGTAGAAAACAAAATTTTAGTTTTAACTTCATTTAAGCTTTTTCTTTTTTTAATATTTTTTTACGACAAAAAATAACCGAGATAGAAACATTTAAAACCTAAATTTTACTGCGAGAACCATGTAACCGGGGCTCTTTCACCTTGTATTTAAAAAAAAAATAAAGGATTTAGAAAATTATGTTTAATACAGTATTATAGAACTTTTACTTAGTTTGGTAATGGTTTTTGGATAAATCTCATATTTTAAAATTTAATGGAGTTATTTTAAAAAAACCAATAACATTTTCTTTGAAAAAATTTTATAGCGGAGATTTTGTATGTATACAGGTTGTGGGAAGTCCAATTAGTCGTTTGTTGTAGGAGATACGAAAAAAGTTTATTTAGGTGAGATTGGGGCATAGATAATATCAGAATTTAAATACATTTCCAAATATACAGGGCCACCCATATTGGCAGGGTGAAACAAAATTATCTTTTGTTTAATGGAACACCCTGTATATTTTTACATTTTTGGATTCTCCTCTATGTTTTATTTCTTAAAATATCAGGTTTTGTGATGTTATACGAAGTAGTTTAAAAGATAATTACGTTTTTATTTTCAAATTTCATAGCAATATTCACCCCCTGTATAATTGTAGTGATTTGACATCAGAAAATCAATTTATGTTCAAGTGATTTTTAATATAATCTCTTATTGTTAAAAATGATTAATCTAGCAAAACGTTTAATTTTAGCTAATACAGGGTTGGTCGAAACTGAATGAGTGTTTTCTCAAAGTTTGAGAGTATGAGTTTTCTCATACGGAGCAGCCTGTAATGCCTGTAATGAGCATTCTAATGAAATGTTATTGTATGGCACTTTATTATTTCCCACCCTGCCAGTGAGAACTGAATTTATTTTTGAAATCCCCAACTTTATGTCTTTAATTATTTTAAATATTGTAAACGATTAAAAAACAATCAAATTAAATTGAAATGAATAACCAGTGTATATCTTCCACATTTACTTCATATTTAACGTAGCCTGTACTATAACATTGCACAGATTATTATCCCTGTATAGCAACGATATACCATGAATGTGAATTCATACTTGAGAAATGTCCTATATCCAGTCTCACAAAAAAAAGTGATTCCTCAAACATAATATATATGCAGACAAAATCAGCCAAAGTGATTTGCGATATCTCATTAAAGGCCCTACCAAGTTGGTTTTGTTGAATATAGCATGGAAGCACGACGATACTTTAGTGATAAGCGTATGTTTCGTAGTAGCTATAGATGTTGTTTTATATTATGTATTGCCTATGTTAAATTAGTTTTATTATGTTTCGTTTATCTAAAAAAATGTAAAACAAACAAAAATTCTGTTTTTCTTGTAGTTGTTTTTTCGTATAGATTTTGTTTTATATTGTAGTAAATTGAATTTAGTTTTAGTATGTTGCGTTTGTTTGTATAATTATATTTAATTAGATTTGGTTGAATTACTAAAATAAATAAATTTTCAATTATACTTTATGTATTTGTGGAAAAGGAAACCTAGCATTAACGGCCACATTTCTATAACGGCCAATTGTTTTCTATTTTTAGTGGCCGTTATTGTCAGGTTTTACTGTACCAATAATATTTTATTAAATTATAAAATATTATTTAAATATAAAATTTATAAACTTGATAAAAGAAAGTTTGCTTAGAATTTACTCCTCTATCTAATTATGGGGTTATTTTTAATAAAATAGTGTTCACCCATGAGAAGGGGTAACATCCACCCCCAGGATAAAAGCGCAATATTGGTACCACATCATTTTTGTTTCTTGAGATATCCTCTTTTTTCCTACCCTACCAATTTTCATGAAAATTGATGGAGGTTCAACGAAATCAGGGGTGAAAACCTTGAGTGACTGCCTTTTTGGAAATATAAAAGATTAATTTTTTTCGTGATTGTCGATTTGCTAATTTTCTGATTTTTGGTTGCTATAAGGTTTAAAAAATTAATAAAAATTATAAATCATGCACATAAATGTAAAAAAATATTTATTTTACTTAATTAAACGAGATTGCTTGAGCCAGAATGCTGAAATCTGCATTTTTATCATTAAAAAAAAAGGTGGATTTCACTCCTAAAATGCAGAAAGCGCAACTTGGTGCCATATCACTTTTGTTTTTTGAAGTATCCTCTAACTAATCAACAATTTTCATGAAAATCGATGAAGGTTCAAAGAAATCGTGGGTGAAAACATTCAGTGACTACACTTTCAGAAATATAGAAGAATAAGGTTTTCGTGATTTTCGACTTGTTAATTTTCGGATTTTTGGTTGCTATAAGGTTTGAAAAATTAAAAAAAAATGTAATTCATGCACGTAAATATAAAAAAAAATATTTATTTTTCTTAATTATACGAGATTACTTGCGCCATAATGCGGAAATCTGCATTTTTTACAATTTAAAAGGTAGGGGTGTATTACACCCCTAAAATGCAAAAGCGCAAGTTGATGCTATATATCTTTTATTGCTTGAGGTATCCTCTAACTACTTACCGATTTTCATGAAAATCGATGAAGGTTCAACAAAATAGGAAGTGAAAACTTACAGTGACTGCACTTTCAGAAATCTAAAAAATAATTTTTAAAAAAGGGGTGTATTTCACCCCTATAATGCAAAAAGCGCAAGTTGGCACTATATCACCTTTGGTCCTTGAGGTATCCTTTAACCACTCACCAATTTTTATGAAAATCGATGGAGGTTCAACGAAATCTGAGGTAATAACTCATATCCACCTTCATTGACTCCACTATTATATTGTACCACATTTTTGTTTAACCTATGTATTGTTCCGTCGCTAATAACCATTAGGTGGATGCGACTTTTTCTTAATAAAAAAAAATACAAGTTGACATCTCGAAGTAATAACTAGACATGTGACATAAATATTATACACATTTTTTTTTTAATACAGGGTGGGGAATTAGTGCGCAGAAGCCCAATTATTCCTTTATCGTAAGAGACAAAAGAAAGTTAATTAGATAAATCTTGGGACGCAGATAGGACTACAATAATTTAAAAATATTTTCCAATATACAAATATACATATATATTTGTATATATTTTCAAATATACATATATTTTCAAATATTTTCAAATATACATATTGACAGGGTGACATGAACATTATTTTTTTATTGGAACAACCTGTATATTTCATATTTTTGGTTTTTTACATCAATGTTTTCTTTTTTAAAACATAGTGGTAGGGGAGCCCAAGCGTGGATTCTTAACTCGAGCGCGTCAGATTATCATATGGGGAGAAATCTGGTACCCTGTAGATGTACCTCTACCATATATTGGCTCTAAACACAGGGGAGTTCGGTAAGGGAGCGCCCAAAAAAAAATCTATCCTTATAGAAACTCGAAATCATCAGATTAAGATAAGGTAAGTTAAGTACATGCAAAATAGTGTATATTTCAAAAATCTGACGATTTGGGCGTAAGGAAATGAGTTAGTCACAAAGTTTCACAAGAAAAAAACGATTATTTCTCGAAATGAACGATAGATCTAAAAAATGAAAAATACGTGCTCAATAGTTATTAAATATCTATCGAATGATATAAAACACGACTCCCCACGGAGAGGGGGGGGGGGTTATATTTAAAATTTACGAATCCCGCGATGGTCGAAAAACTGAAAAATACACTTATTCAATATGTTTGAAAAATCTACCGAATGGCACCAAACACGACCACCCACGGAGGTGGGGTAGGGGGTTATTTTAAAATTTTAAATAGGAGCCCCATTTTTTATTGCACATTCAAATTCCTTACATAAAAATAAGTAACTTTATTTGAAACATTTTTTCGAATTATTGATAAATGGCGCTATAATCGGAAAAAACCATTGTTGGAAATGGAAAATTAAATTAAAAATAAAAAGTCCCCACTAAAATGGAAAACTTTACTTAACTTTTTTTTGTTTCAGAACCTACTCTTCACAACCCAATAGGTCCCCAAAGCGCTCGAGTGACTGCACATTTAGCATACTTTCCTCCCCTATTATAGGGTTTCCTAATATTATTCGAGGTAGTTTCAAAGATAAGTACTTTTTTTTGTTAATTTCGTAGCAATATTGACACCCTGTAGATGTGTAGTGATTTGACATCAACATTTATATTAATTTATGTTCAAACGATTTTTAATATAGGCTACTATTGTTAAACATTATTAATATATGGAAATGTGTAATTTTAGTACTTATCCATAATTGATCGAAACCAGGAATGAGTGTTTTTGGAGTTTTATTAAATAGAACACCATGTATCCATCAGTATTTGAACGAAATAATATTTTATGGTACTTTTTTATTTCTTAAGGATTCTCTATACCTAAGTGCTTTAATTTGTGAGTTAGTCGTGATTCTTTAAGCCTAACATTATTTTCAACAAAAATTACGTAAAATTTTATTAGGTGGCCGTGAAGATATTCAATCAAAATGCGTGAAGGGTTTAGAGTGGGCGTGAAGTAACAATGTATTTTAAATGGGATTTACTTTTTCGTACTGTTTTTTGGCACACTTTCATATAATCGAATATCCTTAACTTTCGCGTTGTCGTGGTGATGACATAATGAGCAATAAATTACAACAAAAATTTTGACAGTTTTGTGGTTTGAAATAAGTTAGAATTTTTAAATGTCAAAGTTCTAAAAATTTTAGAATAAAAATGAATTCCAGTGACGAAGACTTACAGTTTTTTTATTTGTTTATCGTAGATAAAATATTGTATGAAGCTGTGAGTGAAACTCGCAACAAGCGAACGCGTACGTTCGCAAAAAGCATACTTCACGAACTGTTTCATAAATAACTATTATTTCGTATCTCTTACGACAAACAAGTAATTTGACTTCCTCACATTGATGCTATACCCTGCATACATACCTATATATAAGAATATAATATTTGGATCTAAATGGGTTGGACACAGAAACTTACCTTCCTGCTTGGTATCCATCCGACAAGAATATCTTCGTTAGTATGCCGGTACTCAAATATAAGTAACGCAATATTTTCTCTATCCAAACCTTCTATCTAGATCTAGGCTAAATATATATCAAGATATCTTCCTTTATATTATGCACATTTTTTAAAATTTGGTGTATAGATTATATCCGATACCTCTTCGAAATGTCAACTTGAATTTCTAGTAGTTTCTTCATTATTACCTACCTAACAACACCATATATAATACAGACGTCATTCTAAAAGAATGGCTTAAGTAAACTTTCCTAACTTCACCAAAAAAAGCTAACGCTAAAGAATGTTCTTACCGCCGACCATCAGCGTAATGAGTAGGGAGCGGATTTTATGCTAAATGCATATTGCATGCATATTTCGCATATTTGAGAACTTTACTAAATTTTGTATATTTTTGAAAAAACATGCATATTGCGTGCCTATTTAAAAATATTTAAGTCCAAAAAAATTTAAAATTTTTTAATTCGACACAAAATATTTCCCCGTACGTACAGGCTGTCGTATTAATTCGAGAACTACCTGAAGAGAGACGGCTCATTCACTGCCTTTTCATTTTTTCCTAGAAAATACCTGATCTTTACACAAAGTACTTATAGTACGCCGCGCCGTTATAAAATGATCTATAGGATGTTAAAATGATGAAGGATGGTTTACCGGGAAATCCGAATTTTATTTACTTTTATTATATTTAGTAGGTACCTATAATAATTACACCAGAATTATTCTGGTGATTCTTTTAAATACCCTATTGTTAAGAGAATTTCACCTTTAACCATAGTTTTACGATTTTCTAATGGAAATTGAAATGTTCATGCTTTAGATCATATCCCGTAAATCAGTAAAATTAGTTACCTTTAGTCGGTCAATGGGAATGTTTAGTTTTTGTTTAATACTTCTGTTTGAAAATATTTCAATATGCCGAAAGAATCTAGCCTGGTTTATTCCTGGATCAGAACCTATCCCGAGCTTCATTACAGCAATGGAAACTTATTCTGCAAAGCATGTAGTAAAATGGTGAGTTCTAAGATTGCTTTCTTCCTCTTTTTTCTTTAATAAATGGCTAATATTTGGCTGCTTCCTCATTAAAGTTTACTTACTTACTTAGTCCTAAGCATTTCTACCTTTAGGTGTAAGGCTGGTGGATTTGAATTTGGCATTACAGTCTCCATGTTTTCCGATATTGTGTTCGGTTTCCTGCAGTTTCAATGTCGATCCTTTCTTCTTGACTTCTTTCCTGATTTCATCTACCCACATAACTCTTGGTCGTCCAGGAAACTTTTGTTTTTCCCCTTCACTCTTTCTTCGAACACTCGTTTTGTTAGTCTCACGTTCGACATTCTACACACGTGCCCCAACCATCTAAGTTGTCCATCCACTATTTTTTCACTGATTGGTTCTAGTTTTAGGTTTTTGTCTGATTGTTTCGTTTTGTATTTTGTCTGTTGTGCTCTTCATAACAGGAATCCCAGTATCACTGAGAATAGCAGTGGACTCAACACACATCCCTATAATTTGACGCATTGACTTGTAGTAAATTTTCTGGATTCGTCGTTATTGGTTGTTACTGTATTTGTATTATTTTTGTACATATCCTTTATTACTTCCATGTTGTGCCTGTCGACTCCCCCCGTCTTTTAGTTTCTTCCATACGTCCTTTCTTCGGATTCTGTCAAACGCCTTTTCCATATCGATGAAGCATGTATGTATCTCTCAATTCTTATTGATTACCTTCACACTTACTTGTCTTATTATGAATATTATAGGTCTTGCGTGCTTCTGCACTTCCTGAATCCACACTGTGTGTCCTCTCACTGTGAATAAATTGCATATGTAAAAAATAATGTTTTTATTTCAAAGATAACATACGATTGCCGCCCCCCCTATAAAAGAACCCGTTAGAATAGAATAGAACAGAAAATTTGTGGTTTCTCGAAATGCGCATTTTTTGAATTTTTGTGCATATCTTACGCATATTTCGTAATTTTTTACTGCATATATATGCGCATATTTCATCAAAATTGATCGCATATAAATCCGCTCCCTAGTAATGAGCCACGGTCTTAAGATATTCTTGAAAATTATACATCAAACAATTTTCAGAAAACTGGAGCAAGATATTGGTAACATTTTGTTAGGCTACACAAACGCAATGCGTACAAGAGATGTCTTGTTTGCCCTAAATGTATTGGTGCAAATATGTATTATGGGTGTTAACCAACATTTTATACCAAACTCTTGGTTATAACAAGACATTTTATAAAGTCCTACATAAGCTTCTGCAGCTATTTTAAGATAAAGATCTGGATACGAAAGATATTAGAATAATATCAATCTTTTACTGGTTGTAGTATCTGTCAAGTTTAGCAAGGAACTAATAGAAGACATATAAATACAGGGATGGGTTAGACAGGGATGCATACTTTCTCCACTGTTAGTTCACCCATATTGAGAAGAAATATTGCAAAAAGCACTAAAGGAAAAATAAAGTAGAATTAGGTCAATGGAAAACCTATAATTAACATAAGACACGCCGATGATACGTCAGTAATCGCAAAGTAGGTTAAAGAATTGCAGGTTCTAAGGAATAAGATTGTAGATTGTGGATCGTAGTGAAGAGACCGGGTCTACCTTAAATATCAAAAAGACAGAATTCATGATCATTGCAAAGCCGTAATGGATGAGGAAAGAACTCGTTCAAAAGGTGGTGGACCGATATGAATACGAGGAACAATCGTAACCGGAAACAACGATTATACACAGGAGATCAAGTCACGTACAGGAAAAGCCCGCTCAAACGTCAATAATATTATGAGAAAGGTACTTTGCAGCAATGCTCTGAGTCTGCTACTCACAGCACGAATACTGAGGTGTTACGTATTTTCTGTATTATTATGTGGATAAAAGCGTTTGAGATGTGGGCTTATAGAAAAATTTTAAAAATAAGTTGGTTCGATATTGTTAAGATTACGAACAACGGCGTTTTAAACACAATGAACGAGGAAAAGGAGAGTTAAATAGAATTAAAATAAGAATAATGCATTATCTGGGTCATGCTATGAACGGTAAATAATATGCGTTGCTGCAGATCATTACACAGGAAAAGACAGTGGACAAAAATGAAGCACGGACCAACGACGTATATCCTGTCTCAACAATTTGAGATAATGGTAAAATTGTTACTATGTTTAGACCCTTAAAGCAGTAGTATGAAAGATGAAGGGAGCTGTATTAAGAGCCAACCTTCTTAAAGGAGAGAATTTTTTAAAGGTTCATCTTTAAATTCATCTAGTTCACACAATTTTCTGTTCTTGCTTATAGACGGAGAGGCCGCGCCGAAAAATCTCTCTAAATTTACTAAAGCTAGTTTTTTCACAGTTGATTACCGTGATTGTGAAGAGAAACATCCTGCGGTCTGTTAAGCGAAACGTAGAACAGGTGGTACTGATAGCTTGTCAAAGTTGCTTACCTGCGGAGGTAATGAAATCCATTTACTAAGGCTGAAAATCAGTACACACATTCTAAATTGAATATAAATAAAAGTTATTATAGTCGCTCAGCTGTGTGACGGGACACGGCCGGTCGGTCGGCCCCAATGAATGTACAGGGTTATTCACCATATTTTGAACCCCTTCTAAACTGCTTTGTTTACAGAATTAGAGAAAAATGTAAAATACTAAAGTATATACTGATTTTCAGCCTAAGTAAATGGATTTAATTACCTCCGCAGGTTAGCAACTTTGACAAGCTGTCAGTACCACCTCTTCTACGTTTCGCTTGACTGACCGCAGTATGTTTCTCTACACCAGTGTTTCCCAAACTTATCTAAAGCGAGGGGTTTTTGTTAAAAAAATTGTTCACGACCCCCTACTCATCACCCAAACCAAAATAGCGACAAAAATAGCGTGCCTAATTTACAACTGATGGTTTCTCAAATTTTATTTTACTTTACTGTTTAAATTCAAACTAAATACATTTAAAAAATTTAACAATTATTTTAATAATTGCGATCTGTCCCACTAGTACACTAGTAGTACTTCTGCCAGACCTCAGTTCGAAACAGCACGTTGTGGCGAATGCAGCGGTATTAAGTAATGAGTAAATATTTTGCGACTTACGTATTCCCGTTTACGTATTTACGTCTACGATAAATTACAAATTATGGATAAGTTTTTAAAAAGAAGTGCAGAACCATCTACGTCTGAAAGTGGCAGTAATAAAAAGAAAAACAGACTTTACAGTGATGAATATCTTAAATATGGTTTTAGCATTATTTCCAATAAACCACAATGTGTTATTTGTGGAGAAGTATTGTCAAACGAAAGCATGAAGCCATCAAAGTTACTTCGACATTTAAATAGCAAACATCCAGATAAAAAAGACAAACCCGTAGAATTCGTTAAAAGAAAGCTGAACGTCCTTCACAAACAGCAAGATACTTTTCAATTGGCCATCACTACTAACGAAAAAGCATTATTAGCAAGTTATAAAGTTGCTTATCGCGTTGCCAAAACTAGTAATCCGCACACAATTGCTAAAAATCTGATTTTGCCAGCAGCTGTTGAAATGGTACATTTAATGATTGGTGAAAAAGAGTCTGCAAAATTAAAAACAATACCTCTGTCAAATAATACTATCCAAAGAAGAATTAGTGATATGGCAGAAGATATTCAAGCGCAAGTTGTGGAAAATCTTAATAAATGCACGTACTTCTCTCTTAAAATGGACGAATCCACGGATATATCTAACTGTGCCCAATTTATTACGTTTGTAAGATATGATACAAATAATGGCATTCAAGAAGATATTTTATTTTGTTCCCCATTGGAGACCAATACCACTGGAAAATGTTTATTCGACAGTTTTGTGAAACGCACAAGTAAATATGTTATTGACTGGGGAAAATGTATTGCTATATGCACAGATGGCGCTAAACCTATGACAGGACATCAATCTGGTCTTGTCGTCAGATTACAAGAAATAATGCCTAATGCCACATGGAGACATTGTTTTTTACATCAAGAAGCTCTGGCGTCAAAAGCTTTACCTCCTGAAATGGACTGTGTTATGAAATCCATCATTAAAGTTGTAAATTTCATTAAAGGAATAGCTTTACAGACCCGTATTTTTCGAAAAATCTGCGAAGACATGGGTGCTATATTTCAAAATCTTCTTTATCACATCGAAGTAAGGTGGCTTTCAAGGGGCAACGTCTTAAAAAGAGTATTTGACTTAAGAGCAGAGCTTTTAATGTATTTGAAAGATGAGAAGTCCCCATATGAAAATCAATTTTCCGATTCTATTTGGCTTTTTAAACTAGGTTTCCTTGCTGATATATTCGAACAATTAAATATTTTGAACAGTAATTTGCAAGGTCGCGACATTAATATAATTACAGCCACAGATAAAATTAAGGGGTTTATAAGAAAAATCGATTTATGGTCAACTTCACTTGGCAAAAAGCAGCTCAATTTATTCCAGTGCGTTCAGGAAATTATAGAAAATGTATGTTACAGTGCTACAAATTTTGAACAAGTTTATGCAGGCATGCAAGTTACTTTGCTTAATTTAAAACAACAGCTCTGTGATTATTTCCCCGAAGAAATTCAAAACAGTTACGACAGTTGCAGATGGATACTGAATCCGTTTTTACCCGATTCCTTTCAACATGCTGAAATACCAATAAACATGAAAGAACAACTTATTGAAATATCAAGTGATTGAATGTTGAAGCTCCAATTTTTTTCCCAGAACCCGGACGAATTTTGGACTAAAAAGATGCAGGAATACCCTCAGTTGGCGAATGAAGCTGTAAAATGTTTGGTTCCATTTGTAACATCATATTTATGTGAGTTAAGTTTCTCGTCTATGACTGCCATTAAAACAAAAGTGAGAAATCGTCTCGTACTTGAAAACGATATAATTGTGTGTGTCTCAAATACACAGCCTAGATTTGAAAGACTAGTTTCAAAAAAACAGGCGCATGGGTCTCATTAACATTGTAATATTTGACTTTATTTTTTTCTTTTACTTTTAAGGACTTTTAATATTTAGTTTTATGTTTCGTTTGATAATTAATTGTTAATTTTTATTTACGGCTTTATTAAAATAAAAATACATGATTTAACAAAGTAGTGTTTTTGTCTTATTTTGGAAATTTCCGGCGACCCCCCTAGTACCTCATTGCGACCCCCCAGGGGGTCGCGACCCACACTTTGGGAAACACTGCTCTACACAATCACAGTAATCAATTGTGAAATAACTAGCTTTAGTAAATTCAGACAAATTTTTCAGCGCTGCCTCTTGGACTATTATTACTCGTAGAAAATATTAGTCCTCTCTTACTTTTTATTGTTGAATAATTTATAATAAGCGATCTAATAGATACGAAAGTAGATATTGTACCCTATTCTACTATTGCTTAATTTTATTTAATTCTATGAATGAAATCAGTTTCATAATATGTCCATACAACATTCACGAGGAAGTGCTAAATTCACTTATAAGTTATTAACATCTTTATCGTATTAAGTACATATGTGATAAGTTGGTGAAAAGTCAAAAAGTTAAATGTTAGAAAAATGATTGATATATTTGGTACGTTGTAACTTTTTTATCATTTGACACATGTTGCAGATAATATTTGAACTCATAACATTCATTTACAAATTCTAATGCGTTATGAGTGATGTTGGTTTTTTAATGTTGCCTTTATCCATTAGACGAACTCAATTATAATGCTCTTTATTTATTTTGATCTTTTTTTTTAATTTTGGGCTTGTTTTTCTTTACACAATAATTCTGAATGTTATACATATATGTGTTGTGGATAAGTTTTTTTATCTCCTCTTTTACTCCTACATAGATACCCACTGAAAGGGCGGCCTAGTATATCGGTTGAATATAAACTTTTTCTTCTTCTTTTGGTGCCTACTCGTTGCGAATATTGGCGATCATTCGGGCTATAATTATTTTATTAGCTGATGCTTCAAATAGAGTAGTTTTTGTGGAGAACCATTTCCTCAGGTTCATTAACCATGACCATGATATTCTTCTTTTCCCCATTCCTCGCTTTCCGAATACTTAATTTTGTTCTGAAGCTATTTCCTTGTGGCATTTTTATGATTAATTATTTATATGGGAAATAAGCCACAATTAAAATGCAAGAATAATTTAAAAGTGGAGAGATTCAAGTACAGTCCTGAAAGAATCAGATAGTAAAAAGAGAAAAATCAAAGAAGCGGCTCTAATTATGCTAAATGAAACCAATTGTGTCGCAAATTCCTCGGTAGAATGCAGTAGGATGTGGTTACCCATACTGAAAGAGGAAGTCAATAGAAAGAAAATACCAAGATTAGTAAGTCAATAATACGAGCTAGTACACATTTTATATTTTAGTATTACTTATATATCTAATATAATTAATATTATCTATAATTTAAACATGTTACAAGTCAGAATTTGGTATTATTTTTTGAGACTAAATTAATGTAAGACCAAATACTTACGATGTCGGGATAGTATCACAGGGTTTTTCCTGGTTTTCCCTTGTGATTTACTATGAAGTCTCTAACGCGAGAATTTTACTGTCGTTGCATTTGGTTGTCTTTTTAAAGACAGATCACATGGTATAATTTTTTATGACGAATATTCTTGAGTTGGGGTTGATTTCATGTAATCGAATGAACTATCTTTCAGTAAGTCGTCCCAGGAACGCACCTCAAATAAATATTGGCAATATCATTTTAAAGTCTTCTAATTTAAAATGTATAATATATGTCTGAATTGCCAATATAAATGAGTGAGATTAAATAAATTATTAGAAGAATTTTTTTGCTTAGCAACAACACTTTTGTTTATTTTAGTAATATTTTGTATTTTGACAACGGCACCCGATTTGGGCGTCGAAACGTTAATAAAATTATTTTTTTCATTTTAATTGTGGCTTATTTCCCATATAAATAATTAATCATTCCGAATACTTGGCCTTAAAGGATTACCTTCAGTAATCCGTATTTGGTGGCGTTTCTCATTATGTGTCCGAGATATTCTAAATTTCTCATTTTAATGGTAGGAATACACCGCCTCTCTTTCTTTCCCCATTCTTCGTAATACGGTCTTTTTGCTTATCTTGGTTGTCCATGATATCCGTAGGATTCGTCTGCATAACCAGTTGTTGTGGAGAATTGTTTCCTCAGGCTCTTTAACCATGATATTCTTCTTCTCCCAATTCCTCGCTTTCCGAACACTTTGCCTTGAAGTATTGGCTTCAGTTATCTGTATTTAGAGCCGTTTCTCATTATGTCCGAGATATTATAAATTTCTCCTTTTAATGGTATACATCATCTCTCTTTCTTTCCCCATTCTTCGTAATACTGTCTCTTTTGTTATCGTGGCCGTTCATGATATCCTTAGGATTCGCCTACATAGCCACATCTCAAAGGTTTCAAGTTTTTTCCCCATCGCTTCAGTGAGTGTCCAGGATTCAACTCCGTAGTATAATATTGAGAAGACCTAATATCGTAGAAGCCTTACTTTTATCTCCAGATGAAAGTTGTGGCATTTAAAGAGTTTTGCCGTGTTACTGAATGCTCTCCTAGCTTTCTCTATATAAACATAGTCTACCAATAATAATTTCCGAATATTTGGTGATACATAAAACATAGTCTACCAATAACAATTTCCGAATATTTGGTGATACATACCCAGCTACTGGTTTCTTGACTGGGTTAAAGTGTTGGCTATCCCCATGTCCGCTTCCATAGGATAAAGTGGATTAAGTTAATTTGGATTAAGTTGGATTGAAATATGGGCCTCAGTCTTAAATTTTTAAAGGTGACTAAGAATCGCAGTCGCGATCGAGACATCGAGTCGAACAGATGTGTGTTTAAGTGCCGCTCGCCTTCTCGAGGGTCGAGGGTTGAAGTCTATAAATAGACCGTAGCGAAACACCAAACTGTGAGTGAGACCAAAGTAAGCAAGACATTATTTTCAATTGGAAAGCTAATATAGAGGCAAAAGCTATATTCACTGGATGTAACTAGCCGTGGAAATTTCATTTTACTGAATTTTCAAGGGGGTTACACTCCAGAATATAGAAAGCGAAGAAACGAGCGGGCCTTGTGCCCGTCGGGAGATAACTGTGCCTCCGCAGGGATGACACTGCAAGGGGTGGAATTTTTAAATTCACTTCGTGCAGACACGGCAACCTGGGCCAGTTATCTGAGAAATAGCAAGTGGAACCCTACCTATAGCAAATTAGGCAGTGACACATCCGCGTAGGTCCCTGGGACGGCACCCAGAACTTGGTTGGACAGCGGTCTAGCCAAGCGCAAAAAACAGATTCTTATAAATAGTTAACTGTAAAATGTCGTCGGACAATCCTATGTCCACCGTGCATCCAGCTCACGATTTCATTGAATTATTCCCAGAGACAGAGTCAGTGTCTGATATGGGCACTACTCCAGTCCCTCCCCCTAGTCCACCCCAATCCTTGACAGATGATATCGTTATGGAAGAGATAAAAGCAGTCTTCTCTCATGATGAATAAATAAAAGATTCAGAAGGCCCTCAGCCAGATGAATCAAGCATCAAAAATTGCAATAATAACCCCGGGTCCCTTCAGGAAAACCAAGTAGTTATGATTCAACAGATAGTTACCATTCCCCCTCAGAGAACAACAAACTCACTTGAGTTCACAAATGACCCACAACTAGAAGCTGACTACGACAGCCAACGATTTGAAGGCAAGAAGCCCACCAAAAGACCGTGTAATAGCCCAGACACAGAGAGAAATCAAAGTGACCTGGCAAACACGATACAACATCTGATGAAACAACTCGAACAGAGAGATAAAGAAAATAAGCGAGAACAACAAGAATTCAAGGAAATACTCGAAGAAAGAGACAGAGAAAATAAACGAGAACAACAAGAATTCAAAGTTCTAATCGCCGAATTAAGATCAATAATTAGAACAAAAGACGACGAAGCAAGAAGGATGATGGATCAAATCATGAAATTGACCAAAACCGTCCAAGAAATGACAAACAAACGGACTGTCACAATAACAAAAATAGACGAAAGTCCAATGACCTGGGAACAGACAGAAAATGAAAAACATGAAGAATCAGAAACAGAGACAACGGTATACAAAAACAAGTCATACCAAAAGTCAATCCTATCCAAAAGGAAAAAACGAGAGGTAATAGAAATAATAAAGCCTCCCAAAAAAGCAAAACAAAATGAAGACAACATAAGCTCAGCTGAAAAGCAGAGACGCATAGTTGAAAAGAGAAAAGAACAAGAAATGGACGACAACATAAGAGCAAGAGACATAAGGAAAGCTGAACAAGCAAAAGAAAAAGAACCACAGACGGGAAAAAACACCCAAATGGACGAGGACGCCGATGAAGAAAAAGAAGGTTTCACGGAAGTAAACCGAAAAAAAGGAAACAAAAGAAAAAACAAGGAGAAAGCTGAAAAAGAAAATCCAGCCAAACAGGTAAAATCCAACTCAGAAAATGAGACAAAAACCAACAAAGACCAAAACAATGAAAAAACACCTGATAAAGCAAAACAAGAAGGAAAAGCGGCCACAGCCTCGACCAGCAAGACTGTGGAAACTACCCAAAACAAAAACAACAGAAAACCGCCACCAATAATACTGAAAACAGTAGAGGCTGGCCAGGATATACTGAATACAAGTGCCAAACAAGGCATAATAACAGAAAATAAATTTGCAAAGTCAGGCAGAAGTATTATAATTCAAACTAGAAATAGAGAGGATTATCATGGCATATTAAAAATACTAGAAAATAAAGGCAACCAAATTGAATACGTCGCATATCCCCTAGATGAGGATATAGATAAAACAAAAAGAACAGTCATACACGGACTAACGAAATATACTAACGTAGACGAACTAGGAGATGAAATAGTCAACCTGAAAATAGAAATAGTAGACCTACATAGAATGATATCCAAAAAAGATGGCAGAGAATTGCCCCTTTATATGCTGACACATTATGAGAGCGACACAGAAAAAGTTAAAAATATAACAAACTTATGCCATATGAAAGTTGAAGTAGAAGAAGAAATAAAAAACAAAAAAGATGTGTTGCAGTGCTACAACTGCCAAAACTTCTTCCACGGCTCCAGAGCGTGCAGATGCTACTCCAGATGCGTGAAATGTGGTGAAAATCATGCCATTAGAAATTGCAATAAGGAAAGAGACACACCAGCCAAATGCGCAAACTGTGGTGAGGCTCACACAGCCAGCTACAGGGGCTGCAAAAAAGCGCCAAAAAAAAGGGTAAATACACAACTAGTACCCAGAAACATAAGCACACACAACATGCAAATAGCAACACCTAACATAAGTTATGCAGCAGCCACACAAGGCAAAAAAGACGCTCTGGCAGAGAATAATGAGATATTAACAGCAGTGCAACAACAAATGAAAATGTTCACAGGTATGTGTGAATAAATGACACAACTATTACATGCACTGGGGCTACCAAAAACCGTATAATGTCAGAACAGTTTCGGGATCTTCGAGTTGGGTCATGGAACTCTGGCGGTTTACGGCAGAAACTGAACATACTAGATGAGTTTATCAACAGACTCAATATAGATGTCATGGCACTGCAGGAAACAAAGTTCACTGAAAAAGTGAAAACCAAATTCCCGGGCTATGACATCTATAGAAAAGACCATAGATCTCGCTCGGGTGGCACGGCCATCATGGTAAAAAAAGGAATAAAACATCAACATATCCCGACACCGGATGGTCTGGTCACCCTAGAAGCAACAATAGTTCGGATCTGTGCTACTGACGAAACGCTGAAAATAGCCTCAGTGTACGTCAGACCGCAGGACCCGATCTTCGAGGAAGATCTAAACCTAATATTGGATTCAGACGAGCCAACAGTCATCCTAGGTGACCTAAACGCGAGATCGCCCAACTGGTTTGACAGAAGAACGAACTGAAATGGGAAACAACTTTGTGGCTATCTTGAGAAGAAAGAAAATACATATGCAATCGGACCAGTTGAACCAACACATTTCCAAGCAGAAATACTAACACACTTGGACATAGCAATTCTACATAATATTGGACAACAATATGAAATAACATCAGTAAACGAGGGCAATAGTAGTCACAATCCAATTATCCTGACCCTAGGTGCAATAGAACTTAATCACACACAACCTTACAAGAAAAAAAGGACAAACTGGCCTAACTTTAAAAGAGTCATCAGTGAGAACATCGGCGATATTCCGAACATCAATAATATAACGGATTTAGATGAAAGCGTGATTAAGTTGGAACAGACAATACAGAATGCTATTAAAGTCAGCACTAAAGAAGAAACAACAACAATTAAAAGAGGTAGGTTCAAAGATATATCAGAAGAACTAAAAGAATTAATCAGAGAAAAGAATAAAAGAAGGAGAAGAGCCCACAGAACAAGGGATCAGGAAGACAAAAGAATTGCAAATGAATTGGACAGAGAAGTCAAAAAACAACTGGAAGAACATAGAAATGAAAACTGGGACAAATATATCGAAGAACTAGATCCGAATAAATCCGGGTTCTGGAAAGTATCTAAAATATTAAGAAACGAAAGAAAACCAATACCAGCCCTACACGGAGCAAATGGAATAGTATACACAGAAAAAGAAAAGGCAGAAGTCATGAAAGATACCCTAGAACTGGGAAGCACAAAGAACTTTCATCAGGAAGAAGACCTAGACTTCACAATAGAAGTAGAAAACAACGCTAGAAGGTTAAGACGAAGAAAGGGAAGAATAGCCCTAGAACACACGTCTCCTGAAGAAATTAAAGAACTACTAAAAATGGCAAACGCAAAAAAAGCGCCAGGGCCTGACAATATAACAAACAGGGCATTAAAAAACCTGCCAACAAAAATAATAGTTTACATCACGAACATTGTAAACAGTATACTAAGACTAAGATACTTCCCGGATAGATGGAAAGAGGCAAATGTTTTTATGATAGGAAAACCGGGGAAAAATGGGAGCTTTCCACAAAATTACAGGCCAATAAGCTTACTACCAGCAATAAGCAAAATAGTGGAGAGAATAATTCTTAAAAGACTAAAACAAGAATCAGAAGCTCTAGGAATCATCCCAGAATCGCAGTTTGGTTTTAGAGCAAGGCACTCATGTGAGCTACAAGTACTAAGACTAACGGAGTACATAACAAAAGGGTTCAATGAAAAGATGTACACAGCAGCAGCCTTCCTCAACGTAAGTAAGGTTTGACAAAGTATGGCACGAAGGTCTGCTGCATAAAATGCATGAGAATGGATACAGCGAAGCGATGACATGTCTCCTTGCGTCATACCTTACAAACCGAAGGTTTAGAGTTCGAATAGGGGCCACCCTATCCGAAGTCGGAACATTGGAAGCGGGAGTGCCTCAAGGAGCGGTACTATCTCCTTATCTGTACACTATCTTTACGGCAGACACACCTACAGATGCACGAACCCTACTAAGCCTATATGCGGATGATACGGCAATAGCAGCAAGTAGTAGAGACCCTAACCTAGCCAGAAATCACCTACAAAGAGCCCTAAACCAACTGCAGGAATGGTGCATACAATGGAATATAGCACTATACCCCGAGAAAACACAGGCTGTAGTGTTCCAACACAGATATGGTAGACCAGAAAGAGAACTAAGAATGGAAAACACAAACATAGAATGGAGTAGACAAGCGAAATACCTAGGGGTTACGCTTGACAAAAGGCTCACGTACACAGAACACGTGAAACAAACGGTCCACAAAGCCAAAGCCTTAAGAAGTCAACTCTCCTCGCTGATAGGGAAGAGAAGCAAATTAAGATTCAAAACAAAAATTAGAATGGCTAATGGTATAATCATACCAACTCTCACATATGCATCTGCGGCATGGGGACAAACATGCAAAACTAACAGAAAGAAAATCCAGGTAATCCAGAATAACATAATAAGAGATGCCCTAAACTTACCCAAATACGTACCAGTCAGATACCTGTATAACAAAGACACGAAGCAGAAAAAGATCCTTAGAATGATGGATGAAAAAGCATATGAAATTTTTAATAACATAAGAGACCATCCAAACAGTAAACTGAGAGAGTTGACAGACTATAATGAAAACATACGTACTACACACAGAAGGCCTAAACATCAAATAACAGGATATAGGGAAGTCCCAGAATAATGACCTCAAGAAATTAAAGACAGTCGGACAGAGGTAGGAACATGCAAAATAGTTGTGAAAAAAAAATAAATAAATAAATAAATAATAAAACAAAAAAAAAAAAAAACGAGAAACTGCGTTGCTCTACGGAGTAGCGAAGTTGATCACTAAAAACAAGATACATGAAACCATCAGCTCAATAAATTTAGTACTGGTAAAATCAAGGTGTAAGTATGAAATGCAATAAAGACCCCTCTGGTCCTTTATACACAGCCACTTAGGCTGAAGGCCTTTCAGGCAGGTCAATGAGAGACCATAGCGCGTACCTGAGCATCGAGACCGTGTCCGACAAGCACGAGCTTGATGGCCAGACCTTGCGGCTGCTCGGCTGACGAGGAGAGCAATACGCAAGTATTGTCAAATCGGCAGCTGAGTGACCGACACACACCAAAGTCCGAGCGGAGGGACACCAATCCAGGTTGGTGTCTCTCCGTTCGGAACACACATTTAGGGACTTCAGTCCAAAATCATGAAAAACATAAATATACTCAGTAAAGTAATTAGGGAGAAAAGCTAAACAGCTACCCCTACAGATAGGTGGCCTAACCACAACCATGACAAGACGGAGGGTGTTACATTACCCAAATCACCCGAAGTAAAAGTTCAAAGCCTCCCCTTCGTATGTCACACGTTGAGGAGGGGTGGAGGAAAAAACCTGGGGGTCAGATAGGTACCGCTCCGGAATGATATTCTTCGGGAGCGAGACCGGTTTGATCTTCGGACATGTGGGTCCCGCTGACTAGCAGTGGTACACACATGTTCCTAGAGGTTGGGTTGAACGAGTGTGTGTGTGTGTGTGTGACTAAGAATCTTCACCTTGTTTCTTTGAGCAGTATGTACCTACTCGCTTTTACGATTGGTAGGTTGCTAACCTTGACAATCGCCATCCACATTTTATCCGGGCTTAGGGCCGGCTGTTGTAACCGCAAAGCTACTCGATCCTGATCCACCCCGCAATCACCTCAGGCAATATTCTCAAGAGAGTTACCTCTAGGAATAATTAAAACGATAGACAGATCTACCAGAACGACACAATAAAAATAAAGTAGAAGATAAATTAACTGATTCAGTTGATGCTGGAAATTAGATAAGACAGGGGATTCTCTGAGTCCTTTATTGAACAACCCGATCGTGAATGACCTAATAACAAAAATAAGAACTAAAAAATTGTAAAAAATGAAAGAAAAACAACTTAAAATAATCTGCTATGGAAATGACGCAATACTAATAGTATAGTATAACTAGATCCAAACTTGAATATCCAAAGTGAAAGTTATCCTTCAACACCAAATGGTTCTATATGGTCCACATATTGTTCAGCCAAAGTTACACCATTTTGAGTGACGGGTTTGGGGGGCAGGTGGGGGTGAAGTCAGCAAATTAGTAGTTTTTTTAAGTTTATCATCAATACTTCTAAAACTATGCGGTTTAAAGTAAACAATGTTCTATACAAAATTGTTCTACGTTAAATTTTAAATAAAAAAGATCCTATGAATCATCCTTCTAAATCTAACGAATCCAAAGTTACGGAGGTAGTATACTTAGTATAATTGGTCCAAAAAAAGGCCTAACCCCGTCATCCAAAATAAAAGTTTTCCTCCAACACCAAATTGTTCTATATGGTCCACATGTTGTTCAAAAAAAGTTACACCATTTTGTGCGTCGGGTTTGGGGGGGGGGGGGGAAGGAAGGAAGAAGTCGGTAAATTATTGGTTTTTTACGTTATTCGTCAATATTTCAAAACCTAAGCGCTTTAACGTGAACAATATTCTATACAAAAATGTTCTACATTAAATTTGAAACGAAGATTTTTCTGTTAGAAAGCTATTCATACGACATTAGTTCAGAGTGGTGTTTTTCGTACCAGAGATTTATATGACTCTAGATGCCTCTTGAAGAGCGAGAGGTTGACGTTCCTTCAAGGGCTTATCAGTAACATGCTACCATCCATTAAAATAGCAAATTATATTTAGAAAATTCCACACCTGTAATTTTGAACCAATCAAAATACTTTATTTTGACAGATCACCATGAAAACGGAGGTATTTTATCGGAAATTTTTTGCTCGTGGGGTACCCAACAGCGAATTATAGTGGAAATTTTTTGACGTTTACAATAACAGAACATTTTTGACAGACTGGTTTTTATTTTTTTACATAATTTAGTTTTGATTCATTTTCTATCACTTGTAGTTACTCAAAACTTAAGTAAAATTGAAGAATATACTATTTTCTATCTTGAAATGGTATTCCCATGCAACTACAATGAGTAGAAATTACGAATTTGAAAGCCTAAATAATTGCTGACAAAGCTATGGCGCGCTATTAATCTGTTCAGGCAGCTTTGGATTTTCAAATGCAAATTTGGTGTGGAATTTTCTTACCGAATACCACGCGAAGTCAAATTAATATCCGGAAATTTTTTTTTGATCATGAATATTTTTAGAAAATTTCCCTCGTCTGCGACTCGGGAAATTTTCAAAATATTCATGATCTCAAAAAAATTTCCGGAAATAATTTGACCTCTAGTGGTATTACTAGTGAAAACACAATCCTATTAAAAAAATTAGGTTCCTCAGTAATATTATAATTTTCCCAAAAAATGTAAAAAATATGCGAAACCGTCACTTTATGTCCTCCGTAATTCCGGAACCGTTGATTTCAGAAGAATTATGCATTAGACCTTTTTTGTTTCAAATGTAATGTAGAACATTTTTGAATAGAATATTATTCACGCTAAACCGCTTACGTTAAAAATATTGACGAAAAACCTAAAAAACTACTAATTTATCGACTTCTCCCCTCCCCCAAACCCCAAAACCGACGCTCAAAATGGTGTAAATTTTTACTCAACAGTATATGGACCAGATATAACAATTTGGTTTTGGAGGAAAACTTTTATTTGGGATGAAGCCTATGCCTTTCTTCCGACCAATTATACTATACTTCCTCCGTAACTTTGGAACCGTTCATTTTAGAAGGATTATGCATACTACCTTTTTTATTTATAATTTAATGCAGAACATTTTTGTATAGAACATTATTTACGTTAAACCGCATAGTTTTAGAAATATTGACGAAACACTTAAAAAACTACTAATTTACCGACTTCTCCCCCACCTCCTCCACCTCCCCCCGAAAACCGACGCTCAAAATGGTGTAACTTTTTACTGAACATTAGGTGGACCATATAGAACAATTTGGTGTTGGAGGAAAACTTTCACTTTGAATGTCTGGGTTAAGCCTTTTTTTATCAATTGTATCATACTTTTAATACAATTTCACAAAGTGAATGTGGTTTACAACATTATAATATGTTGCACAAATTTATTATAACCGCCAGAAAATTGAACATGTTAATTTCCCCAAAAAGACCAAATGCATGGTTATAACAGCAAATCAAATAAGATGTAAATAAGAGTTGGAAGGTCAGATAATTGATCGTATGATGGAGTTTAACTGTACAGGCATCATATTATCTAGCTATGGAAAACTCGAAACAGAAGTGGAAGATCAAATTAATCCAGTAAACAGAGCCGCAGGTTGCCTGAATGATACAATATGAAGAAATAATGGTATCGGAAAATAAATGAAAGGCAGCATTTACAAAACAGTCATCAGACCAATACTGACATATGCGGCACAAATACGACCAGACACAGAGCGGACAAAAATATTGCTCGAAACAGCCAAGAACAGCGGAGATGAAAACCCTTTGAAAAATCGATGGTAGAGAGCTAGGAGTACTTATATATATACGTACGACGGAGATGCATGGTGGAGAAAATTAACAACAGGATACAAAACAGAAGAGTAGAATGGAATGTCCACAAAAGCCGAAAGTCAATAAATAAAGTAGTAAGTATAGCGAGAGACGATTCCTCTGTAGGATGGCGAACAGTTGGAAGACCACGACATCGATGGAACTACAACTTAGTGGAGGCAGATTTAAAAAAAACGGACAGAGTCGTATCTATAAAAAAAATAAGGAAAAGAAGAAGTTTTACCTTAGTTTTTTTATTTTATACATATATATAAATAGGACTTTGCAGTGTCAATTGCTAGATCGCCAGATTTTATTATTCACACAAGTCATAAACATTGAATTGTTTATATATAATTTGTCCGAAGAAAATATTTTTAGTAAATAAATATTAATTACGTCAAAAATCAACAAATAAGGAAATCAAAAGAATAACATTCAAAGTTTAAAACAACTAATATAGTTTATTTATAAAATGTTTCTTATTAAACCTATAATTTCCATTTCGGTTTAACAATATGCTTGTGTTTTTATTTTTAACTCTTAGTTCTTTTTTAAATAAATCATAAATAATTATAATTGACAATTTATTTGAAGTTTCCGCTTCCGCAACTGAAATGTAGTTTTGATACAAGTAAATATTTTATAAAATTTAAGATACTATAAAAAACAATTCCAAAATAAACAGCTTTTATTGATAACTCAAAATTCTCTTGATTAGTTTGGCGCAGGTAGCTGCTGGTCAAGTACTGTGTGACTTTTCCATTAGCGCCTTTTCTGGTGTGTAGTGCTGCAAATATTTTTATGTCTAAAGGTGCGTAATACCTTAAGCATTTTTATCCGCATGAACCGAACGAGCACAGTGCCCTCTAAAGGCGCATTTAAATCAAAGCGAACACGAACGAACGAACGAAGGAACGAATTCGTAGGTGTTCGCTTGGTCATTCGTTCTCTACAAAGTAGGACCATTTACATTGAAGCGAACGTTCGCATTCGTTGATGGTCGGGAGTGCATATTGCCCTCATATGTATTTAAAGCTGGGTACTCACTTGAGCACGAACGCGTATGAGGCAAGCCGAGGCCGTACGAGGCAGTAAGTGAGGACGTCATCCGAGGCGCGGCAAATATGCCCAAATCGTTCGCCGCACGCCTCGGAGCGATCCATTTGTTGTCGGTCCATCAAAGGGATTCGTGCCTCAGTGTGGACGGTTTTTAAGTATTTTTAAACATGCGGTTGCGTTTTGATTCACATTTTTAAACAGACCGTGCAAGCAATGAATGTAGCTATATAATATAATAATACAAAAGGGTGTTAAAAGATTTGGATTTTGTTGAATTTTATTTCTTATCTTGAAATATTCATTCATTTGGAAAGTTACACACTTAAAAATTTAAGATAAATTTATAAATCTACCTATAAAAAATGGAATGGAACCAAGAGTTGTGTTTAGAACTTATTGACAAATACAAAAATATGGAAATATTCGGGAATCCTCGTAACCCTAGCTATTATTATAATAATAATTGTTCGTTTGACATATTCGCTACCTCAGGACGAATAAATTGATCACTGCTGCGGCAAGCCTAATGCGGGATCCGTGTCCTCATACATTTTTCCCGACTCGAGGCATTCCGTGCGGCCTGAGCTTGCCTCATGCGTATTCGTGCTCAAGTGAGTACCCAGCTTAAGAAGGGCCAGTCACACATTGTGTTTAAGTTTATTGTCGTGTTTCTTGTTGGGCAAATTTTAATACAATAATAGCTTATAAAATTCAATGTGTGTTCTGTAAAGGAAAAAATATGTCATATCATAGCCACCTTTACTTAATAAGCCATGAAGTTGGAACTTAGCAACATCTAATGGTAGACCGGTTAAGTCTGTCAGTTCTCATTTTTTGGACACAATATTTACCATATTTACAGAGAGACTGAAAACGTTTACAATGTTTCGTGCTACAAATTATAAAGAGCTTTAAAAGTTAGGTTATTAAGATGATTCTAGTTCAAACAGCTTGTTTTTTGCAGTAAAGGAGAGACAACTGGAGCAGATTGCTATGATTATTTGCAAAGGAATGGTTTGTGCTTAGCAACGGATTCAGTAAAATTTATTTATTATCACCTTTGTTCAACATTTTGAATTTATTATTAACAATCCCAATCTTAAAAAATTATGTTTACAAAACAAGTATTGTCATCTGATGTTATTTGATATTTGGTAATGAATAGTTTACAACAGCATGAAGGATTTCACTTAAATTTTGAATTTAATGTGAATGTGGGGAAAATGCTTTCAAAGTTTGTTCTGCTCCTATAAAAATTATGTGTAATATTGTTTTAAATAATTATACAAAAATAGCAGCCATCAAAGTAATGAATCTTCAAAAAAGTATAAAAAGAAAAATAACGATAAAGGCAATAACAAAAAAGAAAGTTATCTACTCTAAACCCTAAAAATGCACATCAAACATTGTGAGCAATTGTTTTTATAGTTATTTCTAGCGATATTTTGTATATAATTTAAAATAAGGTATTATTTATTTAAAATAAAATCATAAAATCCTTTATAAAAGGTATATTTGTTAAAATCCCTATATAGGGCTACATCAAAGACATAACTAGTTTTCGATCGGTTGACCGATCATCATCAGTGTAATCTTAGAATCTACATGCTAACCACCAAAGTAAAAATATTTGGGTATAAACCCTTTATAATTGATCCGTCATAGGAACATATGAAGAAGATGTGATTTATAACATGGATGTATAAAATATCCAGTGTTATACGCCCGAGGTACCAATGAGCTCAATCTGACAAGTTCACATCACAAAATAAAGTATTTTACACATATTCTTGTTATTGTTTGTTTTTTTTGTATATTAGACGTTACTTACAAGGAATTACTTTTAATTTGATTTTGTAAAAGCTTCTAATTAATATATTTTTCTGTTCGACTCAAAAATTACTATAAATTTTACTTGAATTTGTACTTTAAAATCGTAGTTTCGAAAGCGGTAGTCCGAAAGTCAGACTACCGACGTCATCAATTGCGACGTTACCTTTTTCTCTTCATGGCTTGTAAAGTAAAGGTGGCTGTGGTCATATTCATAAATTAATATAAGTATAAATTTTGATAGGACTTCAATAATTTCATTTTGTCCTGTCTCTATTCTATAATTATTTAATTTAAAAAAATTGATTTTAACAATTAAAATAAAATAAAAATTATTTCCAGGCTCAAAAATAATTTATCCAGGTATTTTTTATTATTTTGTTGAAAATATTGATGATAAGTTTTATTTATTAATATTTTATTTAAATCTGGCATTATCAACTAAAGTTTGAGATAAATAAAACCTCCAAAAATATGTAGCAAGTATAAATTCATAATAATTAATAAATAAATAAAGTATAAATAAATAAAGTATATAAATTCATAATAAATAAAGTATAATTCATAATTTTTAAACTAATTATGACATTTCTTCAAAAAATTTAATTAAAAGTGTGAATATAAACTAATCGTTTGAATGAATAGGTATTTCTTTTGTATTAGGTATGTAATGTAAGAATGAGATATTTACTTTATTTTGTAACCTATGTATGTTTTTAGTTCTTAGCGTAGTGAAAAAAAAATTAATATAGTTGTATTTATTAACACAGTACGTAGGCATTGTTATTTGTAAGCTTTATTTTTTTTATTTTTTATTTTTAAGTGTATACTGGACAATTTTATACTTATGAACGAATAATAATTTTATATGTAGTTACGTGGCTAAAGGTTCTGAACCAAGGCCAGAATAAAATTAAAAAAAAAATTCATAATATATTCCTTCTTCTTTTTAAGATGCCGTGGATTTCTGTGTAGGCGTCCACCGTACGTTGTCTTGTTTATAAAATATTACTAATCAACTATTTATAATGGGAAATAAGCCACAATTTTACTAAAAAAAGATTTTACTAACGTTTCGAAGCCCAAATCGTGTTTCGTTGTCTTTTTTTTTGGTAAAATTGTGGCTTATTTCCCATTATAAATAGTTGATTATAAAAATGTCACAAGGAAATAGCTTCAGAACAACATTAAAATATTACTGTTTTTAGCAGCATTGCAAAGCATTTCATGGCCGTGGATTCTTTTCCACTGGCGGTGGCGATTACGCAGTCATGACATCTTTTTCCCAGACCCCTCTTACCCTATATCTTTCCTTCGAGTATCAATTGCCGAAAAGTGTATCGTTTCCCTCGTAATATGTGCCCCAAGTATTCAGTCTTCTTACTTTTAACATAATCAAAAAGTTCCCTATCCTGTAAACCAGCTCTTCTTAGTATTTAATCATTTCTGATTTTGTCCGTCCATGTTATTCTAAGCATTCGACGTAGGCACCACATTTCAAACAATTCAAATTTGTTAATGGAACTGGCCTTTAACGTCCATGCTTCCATTCCGCACAAGAGCACAGGTCAAACATAACACTTTTAGCATATAAATTACTGACAAAATATATGTATTCATATTAATTTATAACAATGACAAAAGTAATGACAAAAAAAATTATCTTCTTAAAATAATTTTGAATTCAATATATTTAGGTAGGTACCCGTAATGTACTTCGAACTAATGAACGCAATATGTATCAGCAGCCAGGTAGCAGGTATTATACGCTGTTTGATGGAGCATAGAGAATAATATATTAAAAAACAGCTTTCTCAAAATTCTTCCTCGAAAAAGTTGCTTAATCTTGGTATTATGACTATATAATATGCAAATAATAAATTGTAAGATTGGTGTATAAAAATAAATTTGCTTTTAATTATTTTTAGCAATAAATTTGATTTGCTTAACTCATGGTATTTCTCGGTTGAAATTTATCCATTAAAAACTTTGGGCTTTTAAAAGCAAACCACTTTTAACCCTCTTTTTGTCTTTCTAGTCTAAATGTTGCCAAAAGCTAATTCATTTTTTTTTGTTCAGAGACATCACAACCATTCCTAAAGAAATGTTAGAACAAGCATCCGTTTTTCTGTTGTCTATATAACTCTATAAATTGAAGTATCGTTTCATTGGTCCATTCCATATTGCAAAATTATGTTTTCACGATTACACAATAAACAACCGTCTCAAACTAATGTTTTTAAATAAATTAAACCAGTACTTCTAAACGAATTCGTTCGCTACCGTCTATCCACTGTCCACATTGAACGACGATTTCCTTTGATGATTCGCTAACTTATCGACATCGGTTGGAACATGTGCGAATGCGAACGAATTCGTTCGGTCGTGTTCGATTCGCTATAAAAATACAATAAAGTTAACGAACGAATTCGTTCGTTCGTTCGTGTTTGCTTTGATTTAAATGCGCCTTAAGAAATTGCTCGAGCCAGTACGTGTTCGCTAGCATAATTCAGCCGAACCAAACGAGCCGATCATTTTCGTAGGAGTGTCGCTCACCATGGAAAAATCAAAAACGAATATTTGTACGCTTATGCTCACTGAGTACGGGCGTACTCTATATTCTCTACCATGGTCAGACTAACACTGAAATAAAATAAACAGAACATGAGAACGCGGCGAACCCTTCGAATAACCTGGGCATTTACTTATTTGTGCGCGCTCGGCTCGTTCGAAAGGAAATGCTCTAGTACTCCAGTCAGTACACACCTTAACAACAAAAGTGTTCTTCACACCTTCACACCGTCCAGAGTATTTTTTGCGCTGAATTCAAATCGCTTAATATAAGACTTCTTTCCTATCACGTACAGTTTTTTGTTGCAAATATTGCATAAATAGGCAACACGTAAAGAAATGTGACCGAAGCTTTTATCTTCTTGTAATGAAATTCTTATCATTTGTTCAAAAATGTAAATGTAAAGTGAGTATAAAAAGTACTCTATGCCAGTCGATGAGAGCAAAAAGAAGATATTACCTCCGAATTCTATCCAACTGCATGGAATTTAATGAAATTTTGGGAATTAGCCTCTACTGATCTCCTAATTCAAAGTCTTCCCTAAGGCGATGTGCGCTTTATCTTGGGAGTGGTTCCCACCCATTTTCGGGGTGGAACAGATTTGTTCAAAATTACCACGGAAGTGGCTAGACAACCTAATTTGTAAGCAAAAACTTATGAATATTTTTGAAGTTATACTTCTTTAGGCGCGATTGGGAGTAAATTTTCATTATTCTGCGCCCATGCGCACACGGCACACAGACTACAGACAGTATGGCGTTCGTTAGCTGCTAAATCTTTCAAGTTATATAAATATGTCAGAGTGTCAGAGCAAAAAAGGTGTGAAAAAATATATTAGTGTTATTAGTAAATATATTTATTATAATTTTTGTGTCTTTGGATTTGTCTTTCTCAGTAGTAAGATAAGTATTATTTATTAAAAAACTCTAACAAGAAGTAAAACCACTTCTATGTAAATTGGTATATTTATTAAAAGTTAAAAAATCCCAATGGATTGAATAAAATATGTCCAATTCAGAACGTTTTCAGACCTATCGGTCCATAATCAGTGAATGTGCATACTTGCTAAATAGCCCCAGAACCAAACAATGGTTGAATTTAAAATTCAATTTACATTATTTAAAAATAATATTAAACAGGCTAAACGCCGATGTTAAAGGATACAGCCTATGGGAACATGGTGAAACCCTACCAAAACCTCAATCAACCATCTTAGGCCAACTTTGACTATAAAGTAACTTCACTTTATAGTCAAAGTTGGCCTAAGATGGTTGATTGAGGTTTTGGTAGGGTTTCACCATGTTCCCATAGGCTATATCCTTTAACATCGGCGTTTAGCCTGTTTAATATTATTTTTAAATAATGTAAATTGAATTTTAAATTCAACCATTGTTTGGTTCTGGGACTATTTAGCAAGTATGCACATTCACTGACGATGGACCGATAGGTCTGAAAACGTTCTGAATTGGACATATTTTATTCAATCCATTGGGATTTTTTAAGTTTTAATAAATATACCAATTTACATAGAAGTGGTTTTATTTCTTGTTAGAGTTTTTTAACTATATGGTATACAGCCAACCTAGGGAACTTCCCTTTTAGTTTATTATTTATTAGTATTTAAACCAAAATATTACATCCTGAATTTTTTCCTCATTTGGATACCCCCCACTACTCTAGACATCCAAATACTTATTATTGTTAATTACCTGTAATTTCTTTTATAGCCATAAGTAATTTTCGTTAATGTAAATTTAAACTGAATTCTACAATAGTATTGCACAACATTGTATTAGATCCAGCCGATATCCATTAATAATATTTTTCACAATCTATTTTATTGTAAAATGACAAAGCACGCAACTGTTACTACATCCTAACAGAAGCAGATTTTGACATTGACTTAACCTCACTCTCAGTGACATTGGAACCTCCATAAAAACTTAATTAGAGGAATTTTTCCTATTCTGAAAATCGTAAATAAATAAGATGTAGTGCTCAGTTTGCTTTCCTCATCAAAATTTCCAAACTCCAGTTATGTCCATCTCCTATGTGTTCGTTCTAGAATCTGTTATTATGTGTTATTTGTCGACTTTAAAACAAAAAAAAAATATCATCACAAAGAAACCATTCAATGCAACTCAACCAGGTAACGTTTTCAAAAATTTAAATTAATTTTAAACTTACTCAACTATTTATTAATTCAATAGATATTAACATAAATGAAAAAAGATTTTTTCATTTTCACTTATTATTTTTTCAAAATATCATAAATAACTATTATGATATAAGTGTTAAAAGTACGCGTTTAAGGCACGTATGTGAAAGTTTGCAGAAAGAGCGAAGCGAGTTCTGCAATTCACATGAGTGCCTTAAAAATGTACTTTTTAACACGCATATCATACAATATTTTTTCTACAAACGTAATTACGGGACAATATCTACAAAAACTTTTACTTGAACTTGACTGACATTCCATTTTTATATTTTTTTGACATTACATCAAAATTGCCTATACGGTCAATACGAACTACAGTGCCATACAATTTTTAAAGCACTAGTGCCTTAAAGTAGCATTTTTAACGGTCGAATGGAGTGCTAAAAATTGCATTTTTAACACGGTTGTAGAAAAAATGGATTAATAAGTTTATTTTTTTTAAATATTAATATTTTATATTATTCAAACGACAAAAATATATGAGACTATATACAATCGTTATTTGTCAGATGAGACTTATCCCTTTGTGTTCAAAAATATGACCTTTGCAGTTAAGGGTTAAACACTATTTTCATGACCCGGTTCAAACTAGTTCGTAATTTTGAGTGATACGAGAAATTTTATAAAATGTTAGAACACTTATTTTTAAGCACATGTAGGAGGTATATTAAATTATTACCATTATTGCTCAAAAAGTAAACGAATCGGATTTGAAGACATTATGGAATGAATTACAAGGCAAAAATGCGCTTGGCATGTTGCAAGAATCAAAAAAGATTGGTTGACAAAAAATTGCTTAAATGGGGACTGCGGACAGACAAGCGAAGCTGGGGAAGGCCCCATTACACGATAAACCGATGACCTTAAAAGAATTGTGACCAATTCAATAGCAGGGGAATAAATAGATGGGACTATCTAAATGAGGTAAGTGCAATGGATATGATAAATCATATGGCTATATGGCTAGATAATTAGCTGAGACTTGCGAAGATTTCCAGGTGTAAAGACGTCTAAAGAAATGTTTCTATCACGTATTTGAAACGCTAATAATTCCTTCTTACAAAATTGTAATAGATCCTTGTTTTAATAATTGATGTCTAATATTGTTCAATTTTTTATTTAGATAAACAAAATATTTTGGATGTATTTTGAAAAATGATAAGTATGACAAATAAGAGACCCAAAAAGTTACGCAAATATATAGTCAAAAGATTATCTAGTCTAACAACAAACATCACGGAAATTATTATTCATAGTCATTATTGTGACTTCCATTATTCAAATCGTTCTGGCAAAAATACAAACGGGTGTTTAAAATGTTATCAAAATGTTTAGTGTTAACAATTATACAAATAAAAACAAATAAAAGAATAAAATTGTTGTACTTGAAAGCGAGTACTAACAATTGCTGTAAGATCAGTGGTAACGGCGTAATGACCTTTGATCCCTCTGATAAAAACTTAAGTAATGTTAAAGGCGATAGGTTCATTGATATTTAGATTTTTTTCTTATTTGTATTTAATTAATATCAACAGATCCCTTTTTCCCATTCTTCCCAAAACTTCATTCGACAAGTAATCAACTCAAGATATTCTAAGGCTGCTTGGGTAACTCTGCCCCATACCACGCGATAGAGTAAACGTAGCATTTGATATCTCTGATCCTTGTGTTTATTCTGGGGCTTCGGCTGCTCAGCTAGCTCATTATATAAAGGAAAGTTGTTTTTACCATTCCTATTCTTGTTCTTATTTCCAGGATTGGGTGTGTTGATTTTCAAATAAAATGATCGTCAACTTTTCTGATCAGTTTTTGAGTAATGTTTAGAGGTTTCAAGTGCCGTATGCTAACACCACTGTGTCGTCAATGTCTCATAGTGGATAGGGGTCTAAAATTTATTTTTGTACTTTTTTATTATTATTTATTATGTGCTGTTTGTTAGATGTAGTCTAAGCATCGTTAAATAAAATAGGCGATAAGACACATCCTTGTCTTACTCCACGATTAATAAGTATTTCGGTTATTAGCCTACTTTCTAGTCTTACTAATGCAACTTGGTGCATATATATGTAAAACAGATTATGAACCTCGTTTTTCTCTAGTCCTTTCACTCATAGTGTTTGATACAGTCAAATTCAATTGCGAAATCTATGAAGCAAACACATGCTTTCTTTCTCTGACCTTTGTGTTTTTGCAGGGTGACTGATATACACTGCGCGTCATAGAAAACGGACACCCTAAAAAATGGGTCATTTTTGATGTCGTGTATCTCTTAAATCTGTTGTGCGATTTAAGTGATTTTTTGAACATGTTATAGCCTTATTCTTTGTCAATATCTCTGTAATCATATTTTTGCTAAACAGGTAAATTTTCATTGTATACCGGGTGTACAAATCAAACTGTGTTTTCTCTCAAAATTCACAACACCCTGTGGAATAGTCTAGCTTTTATAAAATACTGAAATTAAAACCCAATTATAGCCTCAGGTTTTCTTAACATTCTGTTTTTTTATTCATTCGCTTATGTTGGATAATACAAAAGTTATGTACTTTAAAAACTAAGCATGCTCTTTATCAGTACAGGGTGTTTCTAAAGAAGTACGACAAACTTTAAGGAGTAATTCGGCATGAAAAAATAATGACAGTCTGTTTTTTAATCGTATGTCCGCATGTGCTTCGTTTCCGTGATACGAGATGTTAAATTTTTTCTTATAAACTGATGATTTATTTATTCCTTTAAAACAGGTGGAGATATGCAAATGAAATTTGGAGAGTTTTAAGAAGTCGTTATTGCACATTTTTTGACATACCATTAAGAAATATTATATTCACCATTGGCGTGCACACGGGTAATATGATCAGTCATATTACCCGTATGCGCGCCAATGGTGAATATAAAATTTTTAGTTGCATGTCAGAACATGCGCACTAACTATCTCTTAAAACCTACCATATTTATTTTGCATATCTCAACCGGTTTTAATGCAATAAATAAATCGTCAGTTTGTAATAAAAATTTTAACATCCCATATTTCGGAAACCAAGCATTTGCGGACATATGTTTATAGAGCAAAAGGTGATTATTTTTTCATGCCGAATTACCCCTTAAAGTTTGTCGCACTTATTTAGAAACACCCTTTACTGATGAAGAACATGTCTATTTGTTAAAGTACCTAAGTTTTGTATTATACAACCTAAGCAAATGATTCAAAAAAAGAGAATTTTAGGAAAACCTGAGGCTATAGTTGGGATTTAATTCGAGTATTTTATAAATGCTAGAATATTCCACAGGGTGTTGAGAAGAACACAGTTTGATTCGTACACCCGGTATACAATGAAAATTCACCTGCTTAGCAAAAATATTGTTACAGGGATATTGACAAAGTATAAGGCTATAACATGTTCAAAAAATCACTTAAATCGGACAACAGGTTTAGGAGATACGTGACATCAAAAATTACCCATTTTTTAGGGTGCCCGTTTTTCTATGGCGCGCAGTTTACTAAACAACAAGTCACTGATCCCAAGACCTGGGTAAAACCAAAATCTTCTATAGATATAATTCTAGGGTTTGGTTCGTTAGACCTATCAGTTAGAATTTTTCAATAATCAAGTAGAATGAGTGGGTATACATTTTTTTGGCACAGTTATGAAAATCAATTTTAGCCAACCTTTCGGTTCTTTTATTGTTTCATATATTTTGTTGAAATTCTCTACTAAAATCTAATATCTTATAGATTTAATTTAGCTTGTGGCAGTTGTTCTACCTTCGATCCTTCATTATGTAGCCCAACTATTATTACCTAGATTCATACTTTGTACATGTACACCTATTGTATTTTTCGTTAACTGGCTAATGAACTTCGTAGTTATTATGGTTATTTTATAAATAATAAAAGACAAATGCTAATATATGGAGCAAAAACGTGGTCACTTACATAGAAGGACAGAGGTTTCCAACTAAACATCCTAAGAGTATATGGGGGAATAAAAGAGCAACGTTCAAAAAGAGGAACGAAAGACGACAGGTGAAAAGAAAAGAAGACAAAGAAATTACTTAAGTGGAGACCACGGGCTGATGAGCAAAGCCCTGTAAAATCCAAATGCGATAGACCAGCGACCACAAAATAATTGTGACCGATTAGATAACAAAGATGCAGAACAGAAATAGGTGGAAATATTTCAAGAATGCCAATGTTCAACAATGATAAATCAGGGCTGAGTGATGATGATGAACCATGTCGCTCTTGTGGAGATTTAAAGATGTCTGAAGAAATATTCTTAACATGTATTTGGGAAGGATAATACAGTATAATCTGTGTTACCGGCCACCTGTACTTACGGCCACATTTCAAAATTCCCAAAACCAATTATATGTAGAAAAATTGGAAAAAATCCTTTGTAAAAGGTATGATTTTTTTTTGTTTTTATTAAAAAACCCTTTTAGACATTAAAAAGCCTAAAAGGGGCTATATCATACCAAAACGTATTCGATTTTATAAAAAATCATCATCAGTGTTAGACCTAAAAGTAAGTACAACCGTTTTAATGTCGAATGTAATGTTGATATTTAAATTTTGACTAAGGTTAAAGCAAGTTGGTTATACTTACAGATTGGATGCCCGCTGAGCCACCAAAGAAATATTCGGGTAAAAACCCTTTGAATATAATAAGGCTGCATTAAAGGTGCATATTTAAATAAAATGCCTTAGGATGGATACATTGCAACAAGCCTAATGCCCTTAGGTAAGGTATTGAATTTTCCAACACGTGGGATGCAAATTGAGTTGTTTACATTCCAATGACTTAATGGCAACTAAATGGAAATTGAGTGATGTTTCTAAAAGGTGTCAAAAACAAACCGACAATGTGACGTAGAAGTTACCCTGTATTACTACAGCCAACTAATTGAAATAAAAGAATGTTTAAAAAAATTTCAACAGTAATAACAAACATTAACACATTTGCGGTCATAATTACATTTACCTTAATTATGTAAGATGTAAAGTATAAAATGATTTTATAATGACAGTTAAGGCAAATAGAGACTTAGCCAGAATGTGTGCAACCATCTATACATAACAAAAATGAAGTTGAATTAATTAGCGAATAATGGATTCATTTATATGTTAAAGAATATCTGGGACCAAATAATTAAGTGGAAATTTTTTTTTGCTAAGATGTTTTATTTATATGAATAGGTTGATGATTGTGGTTCGTATTCAAAATTTAATAAAAAATTATAAGTCTATCTGTGTTGATGAAAGTTTAATTTACTACGAATTAAAAAGGGGGGTTGTTGGTTTAATTGTACTAACTGGCAGAGTAAATTAGAGAGTCTGTAGTTTGTGGAAATCTGATATCAAAGTAGTGTTGAAATTAAGATAAGTAGTATAAGTCTCAGGAGAAGACTGATATGATAATATAATGCTATGTAGCTTGATTGGCTATAGCTAGAGTTGTGTGACCTTCAGTTATCTTTTCTTAAATTGATGAAAATGTTTGAAATATATTTTTGAAGTGGACATTAGTTTAAAAACAGACACGATGTATCTAATCAAATTATTTTTGATTGTGGGAGGGAAATGAATAATCTTACTGAGTGTTGCAATTGAAAGTTAACATAGAATATTAAGTGAACTAATAACTTGGGCAAAAGTACGAGGTCCTTTTATGTATGGTAGACATCTAGGACTAAAATATTATTTAATTAGGGATTTTTTTTACCAAATTATTGAGTTGTATTGAAAATGTTTAAAATTGGATGGATGTATGAAAGTATGAAGGTGTTTTGGAATAAAGCTATTATTGGTAAAAAATAATAGTTAATGAATAATTTATGGTTTGATATCAGAATTGTTTATTGTAATGTGGTATGATAAGAAAGGCTGGGTGCCCCATAAACCAGACCCCACAATCTAAGGGTAAGAGAGTGAAAGTATTAAGATATAAAATAATTTTTTTTCTGAAGTTTCCTTATCTTCTACTAGTCTTCCAAAGTAATCTACTTAAATGCCTTTTCCACAGTTTTTGTTAAATCGGCCAGTCACAACTCTGACACTATTTAATTTCTTACCCCCATTTGCACAGCATATCAACATTTAATTCAAGTTTTCGTCCTAGGTCCAACCAAACTTCGGGAAAAGATTTTTCATATCTTTAAAAGATTTTAAAATTTAAAAGATTTTTCATACTTCCACTCTTTTACCCTAAGAGTGTGATGTCTGGTTTTTGAGGCACCCAGCCTATCTTATCATACCACATTACAGTAAACAATTCTGATATCAAACCATAAATTATTCATTAACTCTTATTTTTTACCAATAATGCTATTTTTATTCCAAAACACCTCATACATCTATCCAATTTTAAACCTTTTGAATACAAGTCAATAACTTGGTAAAAAAATCCCTAATTTAAAAAATCCTAAATATCTACGATATCATATTTGATATCTCCTTGATATCAGACTTCCACATTCTACCGACTCTCTAATTTACTCTGCCAATTAGTACAATTACACCAACAACCCCCCTTTTTAATTCGTAGTAAATTAACCTTTTATCAACACAGAGACTTATAATTTCTTATTCAATTTTGAATACGAACCACAATCATCAACCTATTCATATAAATAAATCATTTTAGCAAAAAAAATTTTCCACTTAATTATTTGCTCCCATATGTTCTTTAACGTAAATGGATTCACTATTCGCTAATTAATTCAACTTCATTTTTATTAGGTATAGATGGTTATTAGGTATAGATGGTTGGTCTATTCAGGGAAAGAATAGTAGAAAAATATGTTGGAAGATGAAAGGAATCCCTAACACAATTTGGAGAAACATGGCCAATATTATTAGAGAGACGGCTATTGAAATAATTGGGAAAACGTCAGGAAAGAAGTTTGAGGATAAAGAGACTTGGTGGTGGTCAAATGAAGTACAAGGAAAAATAAAAGAGAAAGGAAAATTATATAAAAAGTGGCAAGAAACCAGATCGGACATAGATCTTCAAAACTATATGGTCGCCAAAAAGTAAGCGAATGTAGCAGTAGCAAAAGCTAAAGCAGAAGCGTATTCAAACCTATACAATCAACTTGATACCAGGGAAGGCGAAGCAAAGATATATAAAATAGCCAAACAGAGAGCAAAAAAGCAAGAGATTTTAATCAGATTAGATGTATCCGAGATGAAAATAATAAAATACTAATTCACGAAAAGGATGTTAAAAAAGAGAAAAGGAGAAATTATTTTGACAGTCTCTTAAATGAAGAATTTGACAGACAGCCTGTGAAGTTAACGGAGACAGTAACAGCAACGGTTACCAGAATAACAAACGAGGAAGTGGCTCAAGCGCTTCAAAAAATAAAGAAAGGAAAAGCAGTCGGACCAGATAATATTCCTGGGGAAGTATGGAGAGCATTGGGAGAGACAGGAACAAGTTGGCTAGCAGGTCTATTTAATAGAATTATGAAAGTTGGACAAATGCCAGACGAATGAAGAAGCAGTATATTAGTACCTGTCTACAAAAACAAGGGAGACATACAACAATGCACAAACTACAGGTCTATAAAACTACTTAGCCACTCCATGAAAATATGGGAGAGAGTAATTGATAGACAGATACGTAAAGAAACCGAAATATCCGATAATCAATTTGGCTTTATGCAGGGCAGATCAACAACAGATGCAATTTTCATTGTAAGGCAATTGATGGAAAAATACAGGAATAAAGAGACCAACGCTCATATGGTATTCACTGATCTTGAGAAAGCATATGATAGATTTCCTCGAGAGGTTCTGTGGTGGGCACTCAATAAGAAAGGAGTCCCTGGCGAATATGTAAAGATTGTGAGAGATATGTATGAGGGAGTAACAACTAGTGTTAGTACAGGTGTGGGAGATACTGATAAATTTCAGGTGAAAGTAAGATCGCACCAAGGCTCGGTGCTTAGTCCTTATTTATTCTCATTAGTTTTGGACCAGATCACAGCGAAACTACAGGGTAGTATTCCATGGTGTCTAATGTATGCTGATGATGTAGTGTTAATAGGAAATAGTGAAAGAGATTTGGAACAAATACTGGAAGAGTGGAGAAAAGCTCTGGAGGAAAAAGGTTTAAAACTTATTAGAACAAAAACAGAGTATTTGGAATGTTCATTTAAAGATGGAGTTACTACAAATAAAATGGTACCTTTGGATGGTGAAATATTTGTTAAAAGTAATAGTTTTAAATACCTAAGATCGGTATTACAGAGTAATGGAGAAATAGATGGAGATGCATGCAGTAGAATTAGGGCTGGATGGATGAAGTGGAAAGAAGCGAGTGGTGTGTTGTGTGACAGAAAAATTCCAATGAAGCTGAAGGGAAAATTCTATAAAACAGTCACAAGACCGGCTATGATGCACGGAACTGAATGTTGGGAAGTGAAAAAGAAAGAGGAACAACGAATGCATGTGGCGGAAATGAGAATGCTTAGATATATGAGTGGAGTGACAAAGAAGGATAAAATTAGAAATGAGTGTATTAGGGGAAGTCTAGGTGTGGCACCAATTGATGCCAAAATGAGAGAGCATAGTTTAAGATGGTTTGGTCATGTTCAACGTCAAGACATTAATCACCCAATACGAAGAATAGCTGAAGTGCAGATTCCTGGAAGGAGTAGGAGAGGAAGACCAAAGAAGACCTGGGGGGAGACGATAAGGCAGGACATGTTGGTAAAGGGGATTAACATTGATATGACCCAAGATAGAATTGTGTGAACAAATGCAATTAGGGAAGCCGACCCCGCATAGTGATAAGGCAAAGAGAATGATGATGAGATGGTTGCACACATTCTGGCTTATTCTGTATTTGCCTTAACTCTCATTATAAAATAATTTTATGCTCTACATCTTACATAATTCAGGTAAATGTAATTATAACCATAACTTTGTTGATGTTTGATATTACTGTTTGAAATTTTTTTCAAAAATCCTATATTACAATAATTAGTTGGCTGTAGTAATACAGGGTAACTTCTACGTCACATTGTCGGATTGTTTTTGACACCTTTCAGAAACACCACTCAATTTACATTAAGTTGCTATTAAGTCATTGGAATGTAAACAACTCAATTTGCATCCCACGTATTGGGAAATTCAATATCTTACCTACGGGCATTTTCCTTGTTGCCATGTATTTATCCTAAGGTGTGTTATTTAAGTATGCACCTTTAATGAATCCATATTATAGGTTTTTACCCGAATATTTCTTTGGTGGATCAGCTAGCATCGAATCTGTAAGTATAACCAACTTGCTTTAACCTCAGTCAAAATTCAAATATCGACTTTACATTCATTAAAACAGTTATATTTATTTTAGGTCTAACACTGATGATGATTTTTTATAAAATCGAAAACGTTTATTTTCATGTAGCCCTTTTTAGGCTTTTTAGAGTCTAAAAGGGTTTTTTAATAAAAAAAGTGTATACCATTTACAAAGCATTTTTTCCAATTTTTCTACATATAATTGGTTTAGGGAATTTTGAAACTGACCATTAGTACAAGTGGCCGGTAACAGAGGTTTAATTGTATTATTATTCCCAAATACATGTTAAGGATATTTCTTCAGACATCTTTAAATCTCCACAATAGCGACATGGTTCATCATTATCACCTAGCCATGATTTATCAATGTTGAACATTGGCATTCTTGAAATATTTCCACCTATTTCTGTTCTGCATCTTTGTTATCCAATCGGTCTCAATTATTTTGTGGTCGCTGGTCCATCGCATTGGGATTTTCTAGGGCTTTGCTCAGCAACCCGTAGTCTTCACTCAAGTAATTTTTTTGTCTTCTTTTCTTTTCACCTGTGGTCTTTCGTTCCTCTTGTGAACGTTGCTCTTTTATTCCTCCATATACTCTTAGGATGTTTAGTTGGAAACCTTTGTCCTTCTATGTAAGTGACCATGTTTTTGCTCCATATATTAGAATTTGTCTTTTATTATTTAGAAAATAACCGTATTTACCACGAAGTTCATTAGCAAGTTAACGAAAAATACAATAGGTGTACATGTACAAAGTATGAATCTAGGTAATAATAGTTGGGCTGCATAATGAAAGATCGAAGGTAGAACAATTGCCACAAGCGAAATTAAATCTATAAGATAGATACTAGATTTTAGTGAAGCATTTCAACAAAATATATGAAACAACAAAACTACCGAAAGCTTGGCTAAAATTGATTTTCATAACTGTCCAAAAAAGTGTATACCCACTCATTCCACCTGATTATTGAAAAATTTTAACTGATAGGTCTAACGAACCAAACCCTAAAATTATAGCTACAGAAGATTTTGGTTTTACCCAGGTCTTGGGATCAATGACTAGTTGTTCAGTATATCAGTCACCCTGCAAAAATACAAAGGTCAAAATAGGATGCATGTGTTTGCTTCATAGATTTCGCAATTGATTTTGACTGTATCAAACACTCTGAGTGAAAGGACTAGAGAAAAACGAGGTTCAGAATCTGTTTTACGTATATATGCACCAAGTTGCATTAGTAATACTAGAAAGTAGCCTAATAACCGAAACACTTATTAAACGTGGAGTAAGACAAGGATGTGTCTTATCGCCTATTTTACTTAACGATGCTTAGACTACATCTATCAAACAGCACTATAATAAATAATCATAAAAAAAGTACAAAAATAAATTTTAGACCCCTATCCACTATGAGTCACCCTGACGACACAGTGGTGTTAGCATACGGCACCCGAAACCTCCAAACATTACTCAAAAACTAATCAGAAAAGTTGACGATTATTTTAGTTGAAAATCAACACACCGGGACCTGGAAATAATAACAAGAATGTGAATGGTAAAAGCCCAAAGCAAAAAGCCCCAGAATAAATACAAGGGTCAGAGATATTTATCAAATGCTACGTTTACTCTATCGCGTGGTATGGGGTAGAGGTGTCTAAACAGCCTTAGAATATCTTGAATTGATTACTTGTCAAATGGAGTTTTGGGAAGAATGGGAAAAAAGAGATCTGTTGACATTAATTAAAGACAAATAAGAAAAAAATCTAAATATTAATGATCCTATCGCCTTTAACATTACTTAAATGTTTATTAGGGAGGATCAAAGGTCATTACGCCGTTACCACTGATCTTACAGCAATTGTTACTACTCGCTTTCACGTACAACAATTTTATTCTTTTAGACTCAGCTAACTATCTAGCCATATAGCCATATGGTTTATCATATCCATTGCACAGACCTCATTTAGAAATTCCCATCTATTTATTCCCCTGCTATTCAATTGGTCACAATTCTATTGAGGTCGTCGGTTTATCATGTAATTGGGCCTTCCCCAGCTTCGCTTGTCTGTCCGCAGTCCCCACTTAAGCAATTTTTTGTCAACCAATCTCTTTTCATTCTTGCAACATGCCAAGCGCATTTTTGCCTTGTAGTTCATTCGACAATGTCTTCAACTCCGGTTCGTTTACTTTCTGAGCAATAATGGTAATAATTTAATATACCTCCTACTCCTACATGTGCTTAAAAATAAGTGTTCTAACATCTTATCAAATTTCTCGTATCACTCAAAATTACGAACTACTTTGAACCGGATCATGAAAATAGTATTTAACCCTTAACTGCAAAGTTAATATTTTTGAACACAAATGGATAGGTCTCATCTCACAAATAACGATTGTATATAGGTAATCTCATATACTTTTGTCGTTTGAATAATATAAGATATTAATATTTAAAAAAATAACCTTATTAATCCATTTTAAATGTGGTAAATAACATATCCATTTTTAAAATTTTTTTAATTTATCAAAAAACTCAGCAAGCTGCATGTAGGTAACCATATTGAGTATAACAATGTGATACATGTTTGAAAACATTGTCAAAAACTGCATAAAAAAAGCAAAATTTAAACAATGTTGTTATGAGTAGTAGATATGTAGGTTATAGTTATTAAGGTACCGAGGGTATTATAAGGATAATAACGCTTGAGGTCAATAGTGTATATACCGAGGGCCTTTGGCAAGAGCGAAAGCGTTATATACGTTGGCGTGTATATACGTTGACCGAAAGCGTTATTATCTATAATACCCGTGGTGCCTTCAACGTTTAATATCCGACTAAATTATTCTTTATATGCAAAAAATTTGAATGAATTTTGAATTAATTAATTTTCAAATAATACCAGCAATACTCGAAACGTAACTGTGGTAACCATAGTATTACTTAGGTTATTATTTGCCAACTTGACAGTATTTAACTATAGTTATTTAAATTTAATTCCCTAGGGCGTTATTTTTCAAAATAACACCCTAGGGCATTATATCATACTTCGCTGACTTCGAAATCATGTCATTATTTGTCAAATAATATACCAGTCGGATATTACGTTAAAAAACGCAACTGCATTAAGGGGAAAGACGCAAAATGTGGCCTGTCAAAATTTTCAATGTGTTTTAAATGTATTCATTTTTTTTGAATCCTGAAAAAACTAATAAGTATTTTTGAAAAATTTAAATGCAGAATGAAAGATTATGTTATGACCAAGGACGAAAGTCCCTTAGAATAAGTAAAAAGTTCCTTTTGAATGAAAATATTTGCAATTAAATATACCTTACTAAATTTTATCTTGTATTTTCACCCATTTAACTTATTCAAATAAACATTCTAGAAGTTTTCAGGGACTTTCGGCCATCAGTAATAATGTTTCATTCTTCTTTTAAAGTTTTCAAAAATATTTATTTGTTTTCCCAGGATTTGAAAAAAATTAATACTTACATTTAAAACACAGTGAACAGTTTGGCAGACGACATTTTGCGCCTCTGCCCTTAAAATGAATGGTTTTTGAAAAATAAAATCAGATTATAGAGCGCATCCATGCAACTCGAAAATGATAAGACACGTAAAAAAGACACAGTACAAAAATGTAGGTTTTTTTTTCCTGAAGTTTGGTTAGACCTAATAACATAATTCCTTATCTTTTACTAGTCTTCTAAATTAATCTACTTAACTTTCTTTTCCACATTTTTTTTTAAATCGGTCAGTCGCAACTCCGACACTATTTGATTTCTTATCCCCATTTTCACAACGTATCATCATTGGATTCAAGTTTTCATCCTAGGTCCAACCAAACTTCAGAAAAAAATATCTTTTTTTCATATCTTAATACTTCCACTCTCTTACTTTTAGAGTGTGGCGTCTGGTTTCTGGGGCACCCAGTCTTTCTTATCATACCACATTACAGTAAACAATTCTAATATCAAACCATAAATTATCCATTAACTATTATTTTTTACCAATAATGCTAGGTTTATTCCAGAACACCTTCACACATCCATCCAATTTTAAACCTTTTCAATACAACTCAATAACTTGGTAAAAAAATCCCTAATTTAAAATTTGTTTAGTCCTAGATGTCTACGATACATAAAATTACCTCGTACTTTTGCCCAAGTTATTAGTTCAATTAATATTCTGTTTTAACTTTCAATTTCAATATTCAGTAAGATTATTCATTTCCCTCCCACAATCAAAAATAATTTGATTAGATACTACGTTTTTGTTTATAAACTAATGTCTACTTCAAAAATATATTTCACACATTTCCATTAATTTAAGAAATGATAATTGAAGGTCACACAACTCTATCTATAACCAATCAACCTACATATATCATTATATCATATCAGTCTTCTCCTGAGACTTATACTACTTATCTTAATTTCAACACTACTTTGATATCAGACTTCCACATACTACAGACTCTCTAATGTACTCTGCCAATTAGTACAATTAAACTAACAACCCCCGTTTGATAACAGTTAGACTTATAATTTTTTATTCAAATTTGAATACGAACCACAATCATCAACCTATTTATTTAAATAAAATATCTTAGCGAAAAAAATTTCCACTTAATTATTTGGTCCCAGATGTTCTTTAACATAAATGGATCCATTATCCGCTAATTAATTCAACTTCATTTTTATTATGTATAGATGGTTGCACACATTCTGGCTAAGTCTCTATTTGCCTTAACTGTCATTATAAAATCATTTTAAACTTTTCATCTTACATAATTACGGTAAATGTATTTATAACCACAACTTTGTTGATGTTTGTTATTACTGCTGAAATTTTTTTAAAAAATCTTACATTACAATGAGTTGGCTGTAGTAATACAGGGTAACTTCTACGTCACATTGTCGGTTTGTTCTTCTTCTTCTTCTTCTTCAGTTTATTGGCCTCCACCTACTTGGGTATTTGGCCAGCTCATCGTCTCGGAACAAGGGAAAAATCCCTTATTCACTTACAATTTGGAGTTAGTACATTGTACAATTTGTTTCTTCTTCTTCTTCATCTTTTTCTTCTTCTTCTTTAGTTAACTAGAAATTTTGGTTGGTGTGGGACAAACATGACAAGATAAAAAAATTTCACGCTGCAACCTCTCTTTCCTTGTCTAAGGGGGCAACTGTCTATCAATACACAATGTTCTTTTTCTTCTTTGATTTAGGAGAAATTTTGAGTTGGCATGGGACAAATACAAAAACTTAACTTTTTTTTTCCAACGACATTAAACTTTACTCTCTCAAGGGCAACTGCCGACTACTACACAATCTTATTCTTCTACTTCTTTTTTAGTTTACTGGCAATTTTGAGTTGGCATGGGACAAATTCAACAAAGACACAAACTTTGCTCTCAGGAGCAACTGCCGACCATTACACAATCTTATTCTTCTACTTCTTTTTTAGTTTACTGGCAATTTTGAGTTGGCATGGGACAAATTCAACAAAGACACAAACTTTGCTCTCAGGAGCAACTGCCGACCATTACACAATCTTATTCTTCTACTTTTTTTTTTAGTTTACTGGCAATTTTGAGTTGGCATGGGACAAATATAACAAGACACAAACTTTTTTCTCTCAGGGGTAACTGCCGATCATTACACAATCTTATTCTTCTATATCTTATTTACAGGCAATTTTGAGTTGGCATGGAATAAATACAACAAAGGCACAAACTTCTCTTATACAGGGCAACACCTGACCATTACACAATCCCATGTTGTTGCCTCAGATAGGTATAGTGAAAGACCCAGGTGATTACAGAATGTTTATATAGAAACAAAAGATTATATTATTCGGATATACGAATTATATTTTCACGTGTACTTTTGACATATTTTTCAAATTATTTATAATATATTCATTTATGTTATTAATTTATTTTCAATATTTTACTTTCCTCATAACTTAATTTTGTGTATATTCAAAAAATGTATTAAAAGTTTAATAAGAACCAACTGCGGTTTATAAAGAAGGGTTGTAAGGGATATAGGTGTTGGGCACCCATTTTTAGCTAATTCATTATATAAATCAAAATTTTGCACAGTATTAATAGGGCATTCAAGAATCACATGTTGTAAATCTGCTAATTGACCACATTCACAATAAGGATGTTCTACTATCCCCATTTTAAATAGGTGATTTGGAACCAAACAGTGACCTGTACGCATTCTGATAATAGTTGTTATATGTCTTCTATCTATGTAAGGAACATTAAGATACCAAGGACTATTTTTGAAAACTGGTTGTAGCTGTTGATACCAAATACCTTTATATTTAAAAGATTCCTTCCACTCTTTTTTAAATTCATCCCAGTACATTTTTTTAAAAAAGGGAAAATAGTCATCTTTCTCCACCTTTATGTTTACTGGACAATTGAGACCACGACCTACATTAGCAAGTGAATCAGCTTTAATATTTCCTAATACTCCGGAATGCCCTGGGATCCATGCAATGATAATATCTAAATTAATATTTTTTGCTTCTAATATAAGTCTTTTTGTCATTCCTGAACAACCATTTACTACCTTTAAAGTTTTGTTATTAATTTTCTGGATAGCACTTTGAGAATCTGTAAAAATGATAGCTTTGTTAATATTTTTTTCTATGCAAATTGATACTGCTTTATTTATTGCGATTATTTCAGCATTACAAATTTGAATATGGCTAAATAACTTGTCAGAAAAATTATACTCTAAGGATGGGATATGTACACCCATACCTGAAGTATTTAATATGGGATCCACTGAACCATCAGTGTAAATCCATGTATATGTATGATATTTTTCACAAAATTCATTATAAAACTTTTGTTGACTATAAATTTCTGTTTTGGTAACTTTAGATGATATAATATTGACTGGTTCTACAAGATATTTTAATTCTATTTCATAAATAGGATTTATTTCTGATTGTTTAATATTTATAATTTCATTTTGGGAATTAATGTTTGCTTCTATTAAATATGGATATTGTCTATATTTCCAATAGCCAATATTTGATTTACAATAATTTGTAATATTATTAATTATTTCCTCCAATGGATTACCCTTTAGTTCTTTAATTTTAAGTAATATTTTCATAGAAAGAATTTTTCTTCTATATTCTAGAGACATTTCACCACATTCAGATAATAATGCATTTGTAGGAGTTGAACGCATACAACCAGTAACAATTCTTAAAGCTTGAAATTGTATGGAATCCAATTTTTTTAAAACCGTTTTGTTTCCAGGTGTTAAGATACTACCAGCATAGTCTAGATGTGATCTCACTAAACCTTTATAAATGGTTATTAGGGTCTTAGGATCCGATCCCCACCAGGTTCCACATAATGCTCTCATTATATTAAGCCCCTTCTCCGATTTATTGCAAGTATTCTGAATGAACTCTGACCAGTTTAAAGATCCAGTTAAATTAGCCCCTAAGTATTTAACTGATTCTGACCAGTGAATTATATTATTATTATACATAATATAAGGAATATATTTGTAACTTTTCCTTTTTCTGAACAATACAGCTGATGATTTATTAATAGAAATTTGTAAATTATGCTCAGTTACCCAAGCATGAATCTTTTTTAAATTATCATTTATCTCTGTTATTAGTTTATTTGGATCTTCACCTACTATTGTCATAACTATATCATCTGCATATTGAATTAATTGAGCCCTACCTAATGGAATTTGGTGAATATTTTTGGTATAGATGTTAAATAATGTGGGGCTTAGTGGGGATCCCTGCGCTAAACCTAAATTGGATACCTTTGGGCCAATTATATTATTCTTACAATCTTTAATAAAAATTTCCCTATTATTTAAAAATGCAAAAATAAGATTTACTAAATCGATCGGAATATTCATCTCTATTAGTTTTTCATACATCAAATATATATTAACATTATCATAAGCTGCTTTGATATCCAAAAATACTGCAATTAACTTTTTATTCTTACTAAAGGCTTCCAATACTTTATGTGTTAGTAGATTTACTGCCTCCATACTTCCTTTTCCTCTTCTAAAACCTATCTGTAATTTAGGCAGTAATCTATTGCCCTCTATAAACCACTCTAACCTATTTTTTATAAGATTTTCTATTATTTTTCCCACACATGATGACAATGCAATAGGTCTATAATTCTCCCACAATCCTATATTTTTCAGTGGTTTTAATATAGGTATTATTAATATTTGTTTCCACTGATATGGAATAGTCGCTGTTAATAAAAGTTTATTATAAAACTTTAAAAGTAATGACAAAGCAATATTAGGAAGATTTTTGATCATTGAGTAGAAAATTTTATCTAAACCAGAGGCTTTATCCTTTTTTATGTTTAAAATGTTTTGTATCTCTGCCATAGAGAATGGTTCAGTAATTACTGTTGAAGGGAGAATATTAAAGCTAGGATCTATATTAGAGATTGACATATTATCTAATATTTGTAATGCTACAGTTGGATTTGGTAATTTATTTGTATTACTCGAATTTTGATTATTTTTAAATTTTTTAACGGTTTTCCAAACTTTACTAGTAGGAGTATCCCTGTTAATAGAAGAGCAGAATTCTCTAAAACTATCCTTTTTCTTGCGTTTTAAATTCCTTTTGACATATGCTTTTATTTTTTTATACTCTATATAATTCTCTATGGTTGAATTACTTTGATAATTCTTGATAGCATTCCTTCTTAAGCATATTAATTCATCACACTCTGCATCCCACCAGGGATTACTTTTTGTAGTAGATGTTCTAGTTTTATAAAAAGGAATAGTTTTAGAAGCCGCATCATTAATAATATTAATTAACTCTTTATAATCTACCTCATCCCTACAATTATTTACTAATGAGTTTTCTATATACTGATAATGTTGACCCCAGTTAGCCCTTTTGTAATTTCTTTCATTAGAAATTTTTAGTTGGCTAACATTATTTAAATTTTGTTGATTTATATTAATTTTGCAAATCGTTGGAAAATGATCGCTACCTCCAGTATCCTCATATACTTCCCATACACTATTCATAGCCAATACAGCAGACGAAATGGTCAGATCCACTGCGGATGGATTTTGACCTGGTTGACCCAATCTGTAGGTGTACCATCATTAAGCACTACTAAATTTTCCTCTTCAATAATTTTTATTAAAATTTTACCATTTATATCAGAATGATTACTTCCCCACAGTGGATGATGGCCATTCAGATCTCCCATGATTATGAATGGGTGGTGAAGAGAATGTAGTACCTCTTTAAAACCATTTTCCTGTATCTTAATGCCAGATGGGTTATATACATTCAGAATCTGTATATCATATTCTTCTAAGAGAATACCAATGGCTTGAAAATTTTTATGAGACCTTGAATTATCTATGTTAGTTCTGCTATGTATAATTTTTGATTTTATTAAAGTTGCAATTCCCCCATAATTATCATTACGATCATCTCTATGTATTATATAGTTATTAATGGTAAAATAAAAATCTGGTTTCAGCCAGGTTTCATTTAATATAATTATGTCCGGGTCAATTTCTTTGATAAAAATTAACAAGCTATCTCTATTACTATTAACACTGTGCAAATTCCATTGTAAAATTGATAATTTACAGTTACTAATATTCTGAGTCATCGTCATCATTTATTTTATTTAAGGTATTTAAATTTGTAACATTATTTAGCCGGGTCATAAAACTTAAAACATGAGATCTATCAGAATCTTCTAGCTTTCTTGCTAGATTTATTATATCGTCTAACATATTAGAGTGGTCCCTATCAATCCGATATGAGTCCAGTCGCTGAGAAGTCATTCCCCTACTAGATCCTTCTATAGAATCAGAAACGTGATATATATTATTTGTACTTCTTCCTATTATTGGAGATGTATTATATAATCTGCCGTTTGGACTTATTAAACATTCTTGATAGGATTTTTTATCATATGTTTGTTTTATATCTGTATTTTTTCTTTTTTTGTTATTACTTACTGTCTCCCTGTATGTACTTTTCTTATGACTCACGTCAATGTTATGTATGCCCCTTCTCTGATTAATAGTTACCTCATTATCTTCAGATCTAATATTTTTTAATGCAGGAAAATCCTGTTTGTATTTTACAAATTCTTGGTTTTTATTTATTTTAGGAAAGAATTCTGATGCTTCATAAAATGATAAATTATCTAGTGACATATATTCCCTAATATTTTTTTGTCTTTTATAATCTGGACAGCTCCTGTTTGTGCTATTATGCTCATTACTATCACAATGTATACATTTAGTGAAACAAATTATGGACCCCCTCTCATGTTCTGAAGAACCGCAATTTAAGCATTTACTTTTGTTACTTTTACAGATTTTTTTTACGTGACCATAATTTAAACAATTATAACATTGAACAACCGGTAATATATAAGGAAGAACCCTATGTTCTATGCCACAAATATATATACTTTTTGGTAAAGTAGTTCCCGAGAAGGTGATACTTATGGTACCTGTAGGTATATATTCAGCCTCCATATTTTTAGTAGTGATCGCATTATTTTCTAATGAACTTTCCTGGTTAAATGTGGTGATTCTATTGGAATTCTTTTTTTTCGTACTTAATCTTCTAGCTTCAATAATTTTACAATTATCAATTTTTGTTTCAGAATATTTGACAATCATTTCATCTGTAAAACTCTTATCGATAAATCTTACTACCCCTTACAGGTAACATTTTTATATGGAATAAATAAATCATAACCCTTCTTTATAACCGCTTCATTCTTTAAAAATTTATTGGCTTCTGAACTAGTTATAAATTCCACACTAATTCGATTTTTACCTTTTTTATTAATTTTTTTAATAGAATTTAATTGAAGATCAAAAATTTCACGTGCAATAGCCAAATAGTTATAGTTTCCTATATTTTTGTCAGTATTGCTGGAAATGTATACTTCATACGGACCTTTATCTTTATAACTATATTCAGAAACCTTTTGTAAAGGTTTTTTAAGTGGTTTTTCAGTATTTATCTCACCACGTGAGGTTAAATTTTCAGATTCCATCTTTTCGCCTAGATTATAAGATATTTTTTTAATTTGATTTTCAAGTTTGTCTAACGGGGGAGGTCCGAGGTCCCCCGCTAGTTTCTGCCATAATGGAAACCCCCTTAAACCCCTTAGTTAGTAGAAACTTTTACTTTTACGTACTTCAAATTCAATTAAGTAATTTATAATTTATTTAAGAGAAAGAATAAGTTAAATTTAGGATGTATTAATACTGAATATTTACCGTTTACACACTCTGTAATCACTTAACCCTCCACCAACCTTTTTTTTCCTTTCTCTGGTAGATGGACGTTGAACAACTCCAAAACTGACCTCCAAATAACTCCAGAAGTGTTAATATTACTGAAAAAGTATAAAAACTTTCTTCCGATAATGAAAACTTTGCAGTTCAATTTGAATTTTTTTGACAATCTTCCATTGTCGGTTTGTTTTTGACACATCAATGTCGACACTTTCAGAAACATCACTCAATGTACATTTAGTTGCCATCAAGTCATTGGAATGTAAACAACTCAATTTGCATCCCACGTGTTGGGAAATTCAATACCTTTAAGGGCATTATCCTTGTTGCCGTGTATCCATCCTAAGGTATTTTATTTAAGTATTTATCTTTAAAGCATCCATATTATATTTAAAGGGTTTTTACTCGAATAGTTCTTTGGTTGCTCAGCTGGCATCCAATCTGTAAGTATAACCAACTTGCTTTAACCTTAGTCAAAATTTAAATATCAACTTTACATTCATTAAAACGGTTATACTTACTTTTAGGTCTAACACTGATGATTTTTTATAAAATCGAAAACGTGTTATTGTAATGTAGCCCTTAAAGGGTTTTTTAATAAAAATTTTTATACCTTTTACACAGGATTTTTTCCAATTTTTGTTATTGATGGTGTACAGCCAACTACAGGAATAGCTATTTGTATAACAAGGGAGGAAAGTGCTACTTTTACTCCCGAGAATGAAGTTTACTGCCCGACGCGTAGCGGAGGGCAGTAAGCATTCAAGGGAGGAAAAGGCACTTTACTCCCATGTTATACATATGGTTTTTTCACCTTCCTCAAATAACAAGTAATTTTTTTCGTTTTTAATTAATTTATTTATGTAACTAACCAACAAAATTTATTAGAACTAAAACTAACAATTAGGTACAATATAACTGTCAACTGTCAAATGTAAGTCAAATTATTAATGCAAACATTGTTAAATCAGAATAACAATACTGTTTTTTACCATTCTGCAAAATACAAGGTGTTTTTAAATAAACGTTAAAATGTATAGATACTTACGTAATAGAAAATAGATATTGTACAGGGCGTCAATAAGTTATATTTCATGAATGAAATACCATGACGTCATTTTTACTTTTCCTCCCTAGGGAGGAAAAGTACAACTTTGCTCCCTACAATCAAGTCCGGAAAAGTATAATTTCGGTAGAGGTAGATGGAAAAAATGTTTCTTTTCCTTGTGAAATTATATGTAGATTACCTTATTTATGACCTGGTATTTACAGCCACCTTTTTAATACGGACGAGGCCAAATAATGACATCTTTCAAAGTGAGTTAAAAAATTCTTTAGCAGATAGTTCCCATTATCTTTTATGTATTTGTGGACTACAAAATACCGGAATGGACCGGTTATACCGGCCACCTTTCTATATCGGCTAATAGTTCCTTCATTTTTAGTGGCCGTTACTGGCCGGTTTTACTGTATATCCTCATGGCAAAACTTGCATATTTTCGCTTTAATTGATATCCCATAGGCCAGGCCATATTCTTCAATTTTTTCTTTCTAGAGATGGAATATTTTGAATATTTAAAAAAAAAAAGTATAATTATAACAAAGAAGAGACCAAAAAAGTGATGCAAATTTATAGTTAAAAGATTAAGTATTAAAACAACAAACAATATTATAGACCTGAATCCCGCGTACCAAAAAAAAAGTTGATTAATAGCGAGCTGAAAATTTGTTAATAGTTTAACGGTGTCTAGTTGGACAAAATTTGATGTACGGGAACACTGGAACAGGGAAAGTTTTAATTGTGGAACAGTTTAAAAATTTGGAACGTCAGATGCCGAAAACGCCCCAAGTATTTTGTCGGACAGAACATCCAATTGATTTGTTACTCTTTCATTAAACTCTCATGCAAGAATCAGAATCATGCTAAAATCTATTACTAACCAACATGATTCCTGTCATTTGACATGTTCTTCGTGTTCCACTCATTAAAATGCCCAGGTGGTGACAAACACCAGTCTGATTTTTGCATGAGAGTTTAATGAAGGGTAACAAATCAATTGGTTGATACCTGTCCGACAAAATACATGGAACGATTTCGTAGTCTGACGTTCCAAATTTTTAACCTGTTCCACAAAACTTCCCCTGTTCCAGTGTTCTCATATGTCAAAGTTTCTCCGACTAGACACCGTTAAGCTATTAACAAATTTTCAGCTAGCTATTGATCAACTTTTTTTTCGTACGCGGGATCCAGGTCTAGTATTATTTATAGTCATTATATATCGGGAGATATTATACAGAAGTTCAGCCACGATTTTCTCAGTCCTGCCTTTTGCAATACTGGAAGGGTAGACGAAGTACTTACAATCTGTAGAAACATCCACAAATTTCCTGTGACATTTTCCTGTAAAAACTAGATTTTCCCAAAAAAATAAAAATAGGGTTTTGCAATGAATTTCTGAGTCCTGTCATATCCGTAGAATGACAGGATACTATCAATTTTATGAAGAAAATTTTTTTGTTCAGGAGGGTTGCAAACGGGCTAACGGAGTATACAGGGTGTTTCATTAATAATTATCCATATAGTAACTGGAGAAACCTTAGCACAAAATACGAAGATTTAACCTAAAACACTTAAATAAAATGTGGTTCCTTACTGAGTTACAGGGTGTTTTATCTAAAAATTTAAAAACTATTTTTGCTCAGCATTTTAAAACTATTCGACGTATCCTTTTCATACTTGGCAGAATGTGCGACTACTAGACACCCTACTAAATAATGATAAACAAACGTTTCTAGCTACTACCAGAGGCGTGCGACAGGGGATGGTGAATGGTTGACCCTTCTCAAATTCTACGCCACTGGAAGAATTACTATTTTAGTGCCATTTTTAGATTCTCCAATACTTTCTACGTAAATAATATACTCTTCATTGGTAACGATAAAGTCATTAGTTTTCGAGATATTTGAAGTTAAATATGAAACGGCACAGTTATTTTGATTAATCTATGATATGATTCATAATGATTAAAATTTAAAAATTATTTGTACCCAGTACTTTAAAACTATTTGGTGTATCCTTATCATACTTGGCAGAAAGTGTAGGTACTGTACATCCTACTAAATTAAGATAAATAAACGTTTCTAGCTACTACCAGAGGCGTACGACAGGGGATAGTGGCTGGTTGACCCTTCTCAAATTCTACGCCACTGACAAAATTGCTATTTTAGTGTAATTTTTTGATTCTGCAATGCTTTTTATGTAAATAATATACCCTTCATTCGTAACGATAAAATGATTATTTTTCGAGATATTTGAAATTAAAAATGAAGCGACACAATACATTAATCAAAATAACCGTGTCGTTTCATTTTTAACCTCAAAGATCTCGAAAACTAATGACTTTATCGTTACGAATGAAGAGTATATTATTTTCATAGAAAGTATTGGAGAATCCAAAAATTGAACTAAAATAGCAATTTCGCCAGTGGCGTAGAATTTGGAAAGGGTCAACCATTCACTTTCCCCCGTCGTACGCCTCTGGTAATAGCCATAAACGTTTGTTTAACATAATTTAGTATTTTGTATAGTACCTATACTTCCTACCAAGTATGAAAAGGATAAGTAGAATAGTTTTAAAATGCTGAGCAAAAATATTTTTTAAATTTTTTGATAAAACACCCTGTAACTCAGTAAGGAACCACATTTTATTTAAGTGTTTTAGGTTAAATCTTCGTATTTTGTGCTAAGATTTCTCCAGTTACTATATGGACAATTATTAATGAAACACCCTGTATATGTATGCAAACATGTAAGGAAAATAATGAAAGTTTCATGATTTTCTGGGTCCTGCCAACTAAGTAAATTAAACATATTTATTTCAAAATGATCAAAAAAAATATTGGCATGACGTCTTCTAATGTTTAAGTACCTATACTTGTCACTTGGAAAATTCTGCGGAAAATTTTCACCCTGATTCCGTAATTTTCTGAGTCCTGCCTTTAAAAAGTTTTAATACTCAAATGCAATCAATACTTTTTCCACCTACCTCTACCGAAAGTATACTTTTCCGGACCTGATTGTAGGGAGCAAAGTTGTACTTTTCCTCCCTAGGGAGGAAAATATTTTTCCTCCCTAGGGAGGAAAAGTAAAAGTGACGTCATGGTATTTCATTCATGAAATATAACTTATTGACGCCCGGTACAATATCTATTTTCTATTACGTAAGTATCTATACATTTTAACGTTTATTTATAATACACTCTGTATTTCGCAGAATGGTAAAAAACAGTAAATTGTTATTTTGATTTAACCATGTTTACATTAATAATTTGACTTATATTTGACAGTTCACAGTTATATTGTACCTACTTGTTACTTTTAGTTCTAATAAATTTTGTTGGTTAGTTACATAAATAAATTAAGTAAAAATGAAAAAATTACTTGTTATTTGAGGAAGGTGGAAAAACCATATGTATAACATGGGAGTAAAGTGCCTTTTCTCCCTTGAATGATTACTGCCCTCCGCTACGCGTCGGGTAGTAAACTTCATTCTCGGGAGGAAAAGTAGCACTTTCCTCCCTTGTTATACAAATAGCTATTTCGGTACTCGGCAGGAAGGTTAAACGGTTGTAGTAAGACAGCAGAAGTCCTAGATTTGTAAGAAAATTCGTGAAAAATTCCACGATGTTCTGAGTTATGCTATTTTGCATATGTTTCAAGAATCTTAAAGAAGTCTATTTACAAAGAGGCAGGATGGTTTTATAGTTATTTCGTATACAGGTTGGGGCATTAGTGTGACAAATTCCAATTACTCGTTTGTCGTAAGAGATACGAAAAAAAGTTATTTAGGTAAAACTTAGGGCAAAGATAGGATCATAATTTAAAAATACTTTCTAATATACAGAGCTATTCGTATTGACAGGGTGACACAAACTTATGTTTTTTAAATGGAACACCCTGTATATAATGTTAAGATCCCTAAGATCATTTTAAGACAATTTACCACAATTCACCTAATACAAAAATGTTTAATAAGGGAGCTAGAAATCTTTGAAGATGGCGCCTTGTAATTAGTTTTTTTTTATATCTCCAGAACGCTTCCATTTCGATACACAAAAACTGGTCCGCCTTTTTATCTGCCAGAGATAAATCGATTCCATCAATTGCGAATCTCTAGTACCGGTCATGGGAGTCCGTCCATAACTTTTTGTCTTTAACTTTTAAGCATTTTTGACACTATATTATTAAATTGTGAAGTATTCTAGTACTAAAAGGTACTCTTGCTTTAAGTCGGTAGAATGTACCGTTTTCTATAAAAATCAATTTTACAATTTTTCGTATTTTGAATTTAAGAAAAATTTTAATAAAAGAATAAAAAAAAACGGTGTATTTTTCGACTTAAAGCAATAGTAACTTTTAATACTAGAATACCACATTATTTCATACTCTACTGTCAAAAATGCTTAAAAATTAAAGCAAGTTATGAGATTACGTTGATCTACCCAAGACGGACGCCTATGACCGATACTAGAAATTCACAATTGATAAAATCGATTCATCTCTGGAAGAGAAATAAACGCACCAGTTTGCGTTTTTCTGAATAGTTTTTTTTAATTTTTTTTTTCAAATTCAAAAACCGCAAAATTTTTCAAATCGATTTTTCTAGAACCTGCCGTATCCTACCGACTTAGAGCAAAAGTACCTTTTAGTACAAGAATACCCCATAGTTTAATAATCCAGTGTCAAAAATGCTTAAAAGTTAAACACAGAAAAGTTATGCGATAAAATATCCGTTTCCCTACACTAAACGGACGCCTATGACCGGTACTGAAAATTGACAATTGATGAAGTCGATTTATCTCTAAAAGCTAAATAAGTGTACCAATTTTCGTTTTTCTAAATAGAAGTGTTCTGGGGCTATTTTAAAAAACTAATTACAATACGCCATCTTTAAAGAGCTTTAGCTTCCTTAGGAAGGCTTCGGGCTTCGTTTGTTAGAACAGTTTCTGGACACCGTTTATAATAGGTACAATCCCTACTATAACCAATTAATTGTTATTGATTTTCTTCCTATTACTTTTATTACGTTTACTTAGATAAAAATATGATCTAATCGCTTAAAATAAAGATGTTACAGTTTGGTATTAGATTTGAAAGGTGTGTAAAAATCCGAGACATTACTCAGAAAAATAATATTTTCCGCAAATCGCCAGGAAATTTTGACATTCCTGTCAAAATTTCTTGAAGAAAAAGTCAGGACTTCCTTACTGTAAGGAAATGTCATTTCCTTACTGTAAGGAAATGATATTTCCGTACAGTTGTTAGTGTTCTACATAAATGATAATTCGACCTCAATACGTTTCCATAGTAACCCAAGTAATTTTATTAGGAATTTCAAAGCACCATTTATTTGGGAATAAAATTATATTTTTTTTAAATCAATCAATATCTGTCGAATTTTAAACGATTTGCGGAAAAATAGTATGTTTACCTCGTAGGAAAAGCCACATTCCTGGACTCTGTGTTGCTAAGTCTCGGCTTGCGCCTCGACTTAGCAATCTTCACAGTCGTCCAGGAATGTTAAGCTTTTCCTACCCGGTAAACAATGTACTATTAATACCGTACGATTGTTTTAACGATATAAAAAATAATTTTTATGTATTAAATATCTTTGCGATTATCCTGCCACGTTGTAAACGGTTTTAGATTTGTGTTTTTAAGCATACTTGATAGGCCATGACTCAGAAAATTGTGGTGATATGGATATGTTTGTATAACAACCAGCAATAATTCTAGAGACTTAAAATTTTATTTTTATATACAAAATAACTACACAACCATCCTGCCTCTTTGTAAAGAGCTTTATATTAACATTCTTGAGATATGTGCAAAATGGCATGACTCAGAAAATCGTGTAACTTTCCACGAATTTTCTTACACATTTTTTAACTATGTATAGGAAAAAAACGTGTAACTAAACATTCTGCCATTTTAGATAATGTCTACTTAAATGATTTATTTTATAATAAAATTTATTTTTTGACTCAGAAAATCAGGGAACCAGGGTGAAAATTTTCCACAGAATTTTAAAAGGAACAGGTGCAGTTAAACATTAGGAGTCATCATGCCAACATTTTTTTTGATCATTTTTAAATAATTATGTTTAATTGATTAAGTTGTCAGGACTCGGAAAATTATGAAAATTTAATTATTTTCATTACATGTTTGTATATCTATATACTACCTTAGTCATTTTGCAACCCTCCTGCCTAAAAAATGTTCTTCATAAAATTGATAGTATCCTGTCATTCTATGGATATGGCAGGACTCAGAAATTCATCGCAACTCCCAATTTCTTTCCTCATAATAAAATCTTAAATTTTCACAGGAACATGTCACAGGAAACCCGTGGATTTTTCCATAAATTGTAAGTATTTTTTCTAACCTTCCAGTATTGCAAAGGGCAGGACTTAGAAAATCGTGGTTGAAGTTCTGTTTATTATCTCCCGGTTTATTATTATGATTTGCAGTATTCATATCCGTTTGACAAAAATAGAAACGGGCGTTTAAAGTATGTATTTTCAAAATGTTGTGTTAACAACTAAACAAATAAAAATAAATAAAATATTAAAAATTGTTGTACTTGAAAGAAAGCGAGTATTACATATTATTATTGTAACAATTGCTGTAAGATCAATGGTAACGGCGTAATGACCTCTTTGATCCCCCCTGATAAAAATTTAAGTAACGTTAAAAGCGATAGGTTTATTGAGAATTCGATTTTTTCGTCAGTTTATAAGGTTGGAAAATTTATTTACTCATAACTACTTACAATTTGTTTACAATATTCCTTTTCTAATTAAGTACCGACATAGTACTGCGTACTATTAATGATGAAGCGATAGTTTTATGGAACGATATAAATCATCGGCTTACTTCCAAAACCAGCTGACTCAGATTTTCAAACTTTTGAGAAATCTATGTTTTAGTAGTATGTATATTATGCAACGAGAATTTAATGATGGTCATTATAACGCGAGTATGACGGATAGAGTATAAAATACGAGCGTCCTAATGAAAAAAGGATTTGAATTATTGTTTTCAGTATAACCTGTCAATTAAAATTCATTTAAGAGACAATCCATATTGTCAATGTGGAGAAATAGGTGATGCTGAACATATGGTTTTAAATTGCCCTCTAGTACAAATAATTATAAATATGTTTTTAAGTAAATTATACAGTTGTAAAAATATAGCACCCCCAATAAATTTAACATATATATTATCACAAATTAATAATACAGAATTAATGCAATTGTTTATAGAACATATTAAAAATATAAAAATCAAATTATAAACTAACTAACGTAAAGACCAAAATTAAAATCTATTATAATATATAAGTAAACCTGTTTTTGCCTGATGTGGTATTCCCACTGACCAGTAGTCGATCCTTATAAAGTATGTAAAATAAGTAGGATAGAAAATGTTAAGTAGATATGTATAGGAAAATATATTGTAAAATAAATGAGCAAAATTGGTGAATCGGCGAATGAGCCTTGAAGTACGAACTCCAAAGGAAAAAAAAAACAAGTATATATTTTGGACCTTCCATCATTTTTCAACATGTGCATATACAGTAAATCCTCCGTTAATCGAAACCTTTTTAACCGAAACATCGTTTAACCGAAATTGATGACAGTTCAATAATTTCTTCAGTAAAAAGTAAATTTAAAAACTGCAATAAAATTAAGGAAAATAAACATGTTTAGAGTGTTTTTTTAAAGAAAATTTCTATTTTCTTTTGTGTTTTTCTTTGACAACGATGTTTTACAGCTCTATCTCTCCAATACTATGTAATTTGATACAAGAAGAATACAAAAGACAATGTTATTTGTAACCGAAATTCTTGTTATCCGAAACGGCCTCCCCCTCCCCAATTTTTTCCGTTAACGGAGGTTTTACTGTATTTTCAAATCAAGGTTTATGTAACTCAATTTCATAGTCTTTGATACATTTCCCTTGAGGCCACATAACTTATTAGAGTTAAATGAGAAAAACAAGCTATGGTACAAAGGCCTTATGGCCAAGTGCCAGAGACTAACGAGTCTTGTCTGAGTTAAGAAGAAGAAAGAAAAACATTTCCCAATTTTTGAATTTAATTTTTTTTTAATTTTCACAAGCTAAATAATTTTTAATTTTCTGTATGATGTTTTATAGATGTTTTTTCAATGTTACTTAAATAATTTTTTCCAATCTTCAACCAAGTTTTTTAACTTTACAAGAAATTTTTTCAATTAAGAAAGGACCCCGCAACACTCCTTATGGAAAAGTGGTCCCGGTCAAATTTGACGAAAGTTTGGTCAGTAATACTTCTCGATGTGTAGATTAAAAAAGTCCGTGGGACCTGGGTCTGAATAACTATAGTCCAGAATACGAAGCTTTTCACCTCGCAATTTTTACAGAATGAATCGATTTGGGGGACCGGGGAATGGATCAGGGGTGGAAATGTTTCATTATATTTTTACCGCAAAAGTTAATAAAGACGTTCATTCTAAGCAAAAATTGTTCTATACATTTTTTCGATTATTTCATTCATAGGAGATTCTGACCAATAGAAAGCTACAGAAATCTAAATTAAATTGATTATTTTTTGTTGATCTTAAATTTCAATCGTATAGTAAGATATTTGATCACGTGTTTAATTCTGTCCAATCAGATTAAAATTATACTGATTATTTCATTCATAGGAGATTCTGACCCATAGAAAGCTACAGAAATCTAAATTAAATCGATAATTTTTGATAATTCCCCGTCGTCAAGTATATTACATCAGATGCCCTTCGTTGCTACGAAAAAATACATTCAGTGACATTAATGACAATTAATGTTTTAAAAATTATAAAAGTGATGACTTTCAACCGTCAAATTAATATTTATAACAACTGTTTGTTTAATTGTACTAATTTGTACTTACATGAATATATTACAATAAAATGTTGGTTTTGAACAGTTTTATTCATGAAATAATCGCAACAAATTGCACTCGATCTCTAAAATTAATATAGAATATCTGCCCTCGTGACACTTTGACATAATTTCACTCGCCTTCGGCTCGTGAAATTAAAACTGCCAAAGTGTCACTCGGGAAAAATTCAATAATTTTAGAGCTCTTGTGCAATTACTACTGAGAATTATCTACTGTAGAAAATTACTGATAGAATATTTTTACGTATATTGTTTCTGTTGCCATTAAGGCAACCAGTTCCTAGTTTTGACAACTGTCACATTTAAGAAAATATCCATATTATCGTATTAAAAAATAATCTTACAAATATCACAGGACAGTAAGAATAAAGAAGAAAATCATGCTTCATTTTTAGTTAAATTTGTTGTCACTGGGCAATAGCCACTCGAGCCCTGCGGGCTCTCGTGTCTATTGCCAGACAAAAATTTTTCGAAAAACTGTCGCATTATTTTCAATTTATTCTCACTCTCTTGTGATATTATACCCGATAATTTTTGATAATTTCCCGTCGTCAAGTATATTACGTCAGATGCCCTTCGTTGCCACGAAAAAATACATTCAGTGACATTGAGAGGAAACATTAGCGATCAACAGGTAGCGAAAACGCGTTCCAAGATTGCGGCTGTAATTTTGAATATTTTTTCGAGATGTTTGGCACACGTATTCGTAATATAATAAAGAATTTCGGTACAGAGCCCAATTTGAAAAATATAATAATATGTGGAATTTACTCCGTAATTAAATACAATATTAAAAAAACGAGCCTGTACCGCCATTAAGAAGAACTAAAAAATACACTTTCTTCAAATAAACTTTTTTATCCGATGCCTAGATTTTGTGTCATTTTGGAACTACTAATGAAATAAAAAATTTTAGTAGTTCCAAAATGACACAAAATCTAGGCATCGGATAAAAAAGTTTATTTGAAGAAAGTGTATTTTTTTGTTCTTCTTAATGGCGGTACAGGCTCGTTTTTTTAATATTGTATTTAATTACAGACTAATTTCCACATATTAATATATTTTTCAAATTGGGCTCGGTACCGCCATTCTTTATTATATTACGAGACGTGTGCCAAATATCTCGAAAAAATAATTAAAATTACAGCCGCAATCTTGGAACGCGTTTTTGCTACCTGTTGATCGCTACTGTATCACCTTAATGATCATGGCCTGGAATCTTATATGGAAAAATTGGGGAATTTCCCCCACCACTTCCACACCGATCAGCTAAATAAAGAGAAATGACAGCCTATCTGGCTCACGAAGACTTTAGCCAATCATTTATGTTAACACCATACCTGAATGTCACAAATAAAATAATCAAACGAGGCTTCTTCTTCTCCTTATTTGAATGGCCTTAGCTGCCAAGGCTATCCGGCCAGAGAACGAGGCTTAACTCGGTAAAATATCACTTCTGTCAAAAGTAATGACAGTAGAGTTAGTGCAAATAATTTTCTGTTAGTTTACAGTTTTTATTGTATTATCTTTAACGATTTATTCTTAGTAATTTCAATTTAAGTTGGTTCCTTATCCTTCGTTTATAAAGTGTAGTTTTGTTTTAGTTACGAAAGAACTTTGGTGTTGTGTTAATAAAAAAACTAAACATGGTTTATTGTTGTGTACAAATCACAGAAAAGTTAGAAAAATGCATAGGTAAATAGTAATTAGTTTATAACTGTTTTATCTGAAACAACAAATAAATACACGTACCTATATTTAGAAAAACATTTTCCAACTTTTTTATATCCCTTTTCCTTACTAAATTAGACAGCAAAAATAATATATTTTGTAACTTAAGAATTCCGAATAATTTATAAGTATTACTTAGATATTATTTAAATAAAATACTTTAAAAAGCTTAGTAAGTTCTGGTATTTTATTTTAATAATATAGGTGAGATTATTTCTTGTAAAATAAGAAGATATTTTAATTAGTAACGAAATTGCCCGCAAGAGGGGCTAAACGGATAAAATTAGTGCTTGTCCATTTGAATTTCCCCCCCAAATGGTGATTAGTTAGTAAACACATCGAACGCAAATGGCGTAAGGAACCGAATTTTTACAGTGAGTTGCCTATCTATCCGGTAATACTATATTACTTATCTATGATTAATGATACTTAATATTTTAAAATTTATAAAAGTGATGACTTTCAACCGTCAATATTTATAACAACTGTGTGTTTAATTGTACTAATTTGTACTTACATAAATAAATTACAATAAAATTTTGGTTTTGAACAGTTTTATTCATGAAATAATCGCAACAAATTGCACTCGATCTCTAAAATTAATATAGAATTTTTGCCCTCGTGACACTTTGATATAATTAAATTAAAACTGTCAAAGTGACACTCGGGAAAAATTCAATAATTTTAGAGCTCTTGTGCAATTACTACTGATAATATTAATAGTTTTCGATTTATTCGTTATCGAGAGTGTTAGTTTTATATCTAAAAAATCAATGTTTTTCGATGGTATACTCATTTACGATTCACTCAATTTTTGCCGTAGAAAAATTTTTTTTCAAACCAAGTTCTTGGGAATCAAATAACCTACAATTTCATATTTAAACATTTTTTCGTATCTCTGATGCTACTATCTTACTATTCTGAAGAGAATGGCATTTTTTACCAAATTACAAAAATTCGTTATTCGATTTAAACTCCACTTTTTTAAAACTAATTAATTTAAGCCAGTCAAACTTCTAGAATATTCATAAATAAAAAGAATAAATAAGGCCAATGACTAAAAACCCCGGCAACTTACATTATTATGCTTCCAAATGGATATCTCCATTTTTTTTTCAAAAAAACATATTGCTTTTTTAACCGTAACTTTTTTAATTTTTTATCTTAGAGAGTTTGTCAAAAAATAATTTTGTAGGTTTTTATAAGATCAATAAGGATATTAATATTAAATTATTTTAAAATCCTTAGTCACAAAAACAGATGACACTGAAAGGGTTGGTAAAGGTGGTTTTTGCATGTTATTACAAGATTAAATCTTAATTAAATTTTAATTGTCAATAGCTCACTCAAATTTTGTCGTAAAAAAATTTTTTACAAACCGATTATTTGGGATTTAAATAAGCTACAATGTCGTAGTTAAATATTTTTTCGTATCTCTGATGATAATCTTTATATTCTGAACACAAAGGCATTTTTAACCAAACTACAAACACTCGTTATTCGCTTTTAACTCCATTTCTTTAAAAACTGATCGTTCTAAGCCGTTCAAACTTCTAGAACCTATTAATAATAATCCACAAGGAAGAATTTCCTGTAGCTGGTCTATACCATTAATTACAAGTAAAGTTTAATACAAAATTTTTGGCTTGGTAAAAGGTATAATAGACTACAGATATAGACTACAGATATACCGACTTAATTACAAATATATATGATAAGGCAACAACAACTGTCAAGCTAATGAAACAAACGGAGCTTATTAAAATAAACCGAGGAGTAAAAAAAGGAGATACCATCTCGTCCAAGCTATTCAACCAAGCGCTAGAAGATGTGTTCAAACAACTGCACTGGGATGGTTTGGGTATAAACATAAACGGGCAATATCTGAATCACTTACGATATGCTGATGATATTGTATTAATAGCAGAAAGAAGTGAAAAATTACAAAGAATGATGAAAGAACTAGATAGAGAATCGACAAAGATAGGACTGAAGATGAATTACAGTAAAACAAAAACCATGACCAATCAACAAGAAGAACTAGTAATTACAGTGGCACAAACAAGAATAGAACAAGTAAAAGAATATATATCTAGGACAAATCACTAGATTAAATAAAGAAAATCAGACCGAAGAAATAAAGAGAAGAATAAGGTTGGCCTGGGCATCATTCGGAAAACTGTCTTATATTCTAAAGAACAGAAAATACCCGCAATACCTAAAAACAAAAGTCTTCAATCAATGTATACTCCCTGTTTTAATATATGGCTCTCAGACATGGACGTTTACAAAGGAGAATATGGAAAAAATAGCAAAGACAGAAAGAGCCATGGAAAGACAAATGCTGAACATTAAATTATCAGACAGGAAAAGAAACGAATGGATCCGTAACAAAACAAAAGTGAAAGACGTCTCTACCCAAGTAGCAAAGCTTAAATGGAAGTTCGCCGGACACACCCTACGGCAGAAGGATGAAAGATGGACTAAGATGGTAATACATTGGAGACCATGGAACCACAAACGAAAAAGGGGAAGGCCACAGATGCGATGGTCAAATGACCTGAAGAAACACACTGGGTCAAAATGGATGCAAATTGCCCAAGATAGAGAGGCATGGAAGAAGGAAGAGGAGGTCTATCTCCAAGGATTGATGTTTAGGGCTGATTAGATAGATAGATAGAAAAGGTATAATAGTTTAAAAGCCCCTATAGGTAAAGGCACCATACCTCCGGATTTCGTCCGGACAGTCCGGATTTGAAAGCGATGTCCGGATTGGCGTCCGGATATGAGAAATGTCCGGATTTTTTTCTTTGCTAAAAAATGGAAAAACTTGGCCCAAACGGTGGGAAATTTCATTCTGCGCTAAATCAAATGGTTAAGGCTACAAGGCTACCTCTAAAGAGATGGAAGAGAGCTCTTTAACTATAGTCAGCGTTGTACCGAATTCTGCCAATGCGGATGAATTATTTGATGAGCGCTCGTCACTTCTCCAAGTTCTAAAAAGCTGAAACCTAAATGGACTTTCTACTTAAAGAAGAAACCCCAAGCACTCATGACAAATGGCAAGAAATATTTGAAGCATTTTCTGAAACAACGTTTCCTTTACGAATATTTTTAAAATAGTAGAATTCATCTTTTGTCTTCCTGGTACTTCTGCTCCTACTGAACGTATCTTTTCGATGATGAATTTTATATGGACGGCTGAAAGAGGAAGATTATCTCTGCCTGTTGTAAAGGAGCTTCTCAATTTTAAAGCAAATTCTGTAATGCCATGTTCCGAATTCCATGACAAAATAAAAAATGACAAGCCACTTTTGAGAAAAATTATGTCTTCTGAAAAGGACGAAAGAAGAACAGATGAAGAACATCCTATCCCTGGGCCCCGTACAGACTAAGCATTTCGCATATATGTGCAATGTAGAGGTAGGAACACAGTCAAATTAACATTTTACATTTTCTACAACCCCTTGGACTACCCTTGTCCGGATTTGGCCTTAATAAATTATGGTAACCCTACCTATAAGGCTACAAACATACAAACAAAACGTTTTCACTCTGTAACAAGAGCATCATCAGTGTTACAAGAACATGGTGAGCCAACCAAAAAATACAAAGGTCAAAGCCTTTCAAAAACAGACTAAAAGTCTTATATAGATGCCAACATAGCAAAATCCAAAGGATGGATAAAATTTCTATGGCAACGGCCCTAGGGCAACATATGACTCCCACACGTGGTGAGTGGGTCAATAGGTAACAGGAATTTTATCCATCCTTTGGATTTTGCTATGTTGGCATCTGTAGAAGACTTTTAGTCTGTTTTTGAAAGGCTTTGACCTTTGTACTTTTTGGTTAGCTCACCATGTTCTTGTAACACTGATGATGCTCTTGTTACAGAGCGAAAAAGTTTTGTTTGTATGTTTGTAGTATGTTTGTACTAATTCAACTTTCACCGGTAATTTTTAAATTTATTATTTAATTGTTATCGCTTAATATTTACAACGCAAAAGTAATTAAATTGTAATCGATTTTTTAAGATTTTGCTAATCATTTTGACGTTCTAATGATAAAATATGAATTTCTTACTTCGGATACTTTCGCAATTATCGTGTAGATGGCGCTAAGATTAATATATTAATTTATAATTACCTATTACGGAAAATTAAAAAAACTTAAATTCAGTATTTAAAACGTAAGTATATTTAAGGTAAAAATATATACCACAGCTTTGACCAACTAATATTTTTTATAATTAATGTTTTTAATTTTAATTTTAAATTAATCTCTTTGACATTTATGTCAAATTTCCGGTAAACGTTTACAGACTTGCCACTACTGGCGCTTGCGCATTTGTAAATATCCCCTCTACGTACGAGCTCACAGCTTATAGGGGCTTTTATATAAAAAAACCAGGGCATAAATAAAGAAGACCAAATCAGGTCAATGACTAATTTTAATTAGGGTGGTGATTAGGAGGTTGTTTCCGACCATTTTTGCTGAAAAAAAATAGGGACTGACATTCTTTCCATTATAAGTTAGAAAATTTTTTGAGTTAGAGACTTTTTTTTATTTCTGGAGATAGATATTTTTAATTACTTTAAATTAGTTTCCACAAGTTATCCTCAAAAAATGCATAGTTTTCCCGTCTATTGGCTTTGAAACTACAATATTTTTAGCATTTGACGAAGAAGAGCTAACATATAATAAAGTATAGCTCGATTACTGTTGGTCTTAAAGAAAATTGAAAAAATTGTTTTGTTTATTTTTTCAAAAGGTAGATTTTTGTTAAGTAAAGTTGTTTTGATAAAACTAAAACTTTTTGAGTTATTAGCAGAAAACATTAAAAACGTTGATTTTTTCGATGTAAGACTAACACATTCGATAGCGAATAAATCGAAAACTATTAATTTTTTCAAAAAAATGTATAGAACGTTTTTTGCTTATAATGAATGTTTTTGCCAACGTTTTCGGTTAAAATATAATAAAAAATTTCCACCCACGAGATGGGGTGGCAATCACCCCCATGGTAAACGCGCCTTTTGGCATCATATAGATTTTGATCCTTGGACTATCCACTACTTATTCTCAAATTTTCAAGCAAATCGATCCATTCTGCCTTCTGAAGTTATTGGATTCGAATGCTAGATTTACGTTAAGTGCACTAATTCACGGCCAAGTGAACGAAAATATTTATTATTGGAAGAAGCAGGAATATTATTCGCATGTTGCATATGAATTCGTGGTCAAAAATAGATGCATCGTATTATATCTTCAGAAAACCTCCGAAAAGTCATCAGAAAAATAAAGAAGTGCGATATACAATGTGCTTAAAGCGATATAAGAATTATCATGTTTTTTTTTCAATACCAGCAAAGCTGCAACTCCGCCTCTTTTTTATAAAACTACTGAATAGTGGTGGATCTAGGGGGGATGGTGTAATTCCACCTGTAACATGCTCCAGAATTAAAGAAAAAATTGTTCTTCATTTAACGAGAATGAACGAGATGGAGCCGTCAAAACACATTTATAACCAAAGACCGGATGGTGTGAGGAAAAGATGTAGGCCCAGAGTACGATTTAAGGATCAGGTGGAAGACGGTTACGGGTGGTAAGAGTACGGAATTGGAAAAAATGGGGAAGGGTAGGAAGGAATGGAAGCTGATTCTCGAACAGGCCGAGGTCCATCAGGAGCCCAATGAAATAAGATTTGTCATTTCGTCTCTTTACTTAAATGGTTAATGGTTAGATATAATACTCATATTATACTCATTTGCAATAGGCAATGAATACGTTACATCTTCAAAATTTACTAGTAGTCCATGTGGTGAGACCGCTCCCGTCTGGAAAAATTTCTGATTTGGTTTCTTTGTGGATTCCTATTAAAAAATGTCCCCTTTAAACAAATCTGAAGGGTACCAAGCGGAATTTTTGGGCAGAAATTGTTTAAACAATTTTTTTAAACAAATACAAAAGATCACGTTTTTTTGCTCCGGAACATATATTTTTAAGTTTCGTCGGTTATTCCGAACAAGAAAGGTATCTTTTAAATTTTCTCAAAAATTGATAGTTTTCGAGTTATGGGCGATTTAAAATCTGAAAATTGCGAAAATACGCATTTTCGAGGCTTAAAAACTCATATTCAAATTAGTATTTTTGAGGTTGCCAGATACTTAAATTGAAGTCTAAATATTCAGCTTTCAGATTCTGAAGAGTGATCGCGTCTAACTTTAATTTATAGCGTCGTTTTTTAAATGTTAATTATGCGTGTTTATTCGATTTTTTTGCCGGTGCGGCGCGCTCCATTTCAAAAATCTCCTATTTTCCTCCGAAAAATATTTTTTCTAGATTTTTTGGGACATTCTAAATAAAATAAGTTTCTTGACTTTTTTTAAAAAGTTAATAGTTTTAAAGTTATAAGCGATTAAATATCCGAAAATGCGTTTTTTTGTCATTTTTCGGATATTAAATGGCTTATAACTTAAAAACTATTAACTTTTGAGAAAAATGTCAAAAAACTTATTTTATTTAGAATGTCCCAAAGAATCTAGAAAAAATATTTTTCGGAGGAAAATTGAAGATTTTTGAAATGGAGCGCGCCGCACCGGCAAAAAAATCGGATAAACACGCATATTTAACAATTAAAAAACAACGGTACAAATTAAAGTTAGACGCGATCACTATTCAGAATCTTGAAGCTGAATGTTCAGACTTCAATCTAAGTATCTGGCAACCTCAAAAATATTAATTTAAATATGAGTTTTTAAGCGTCGAAAATGCGTATTTTTGCATTTTTCAGATTTTAAATCGCCTATAACTCCAAAACTGTCAATTTCTGAGAAAAATTACAAGATACCTTTCTTGTTTAGATTGACCCAAGAAATTTAAAAATATATGTTCCAGAGCAAAAAAATGATCTTTTGTATTTGTTAAATAAAATTGTTTAAACAATTTCTGCCCAAAAATTCCGCCCGGCACCCCTCAGATTTGTTTAAAGGGGACATTTTTGAATAGGAATCCACAAAGAAACCGAATCAGAAATTTTTTTCAGACGGGAGCGGTCTCACCACATAGACTATAGTGTAGTATAACTGTACGCAAATTTGTCGCTAGATTTGTGCATTGGTTTTTTTAAATAATGAAGACTTTCAATGTTTGACTCCAGTAACTAAAAAACAATTCCAGGAACTAATTACTTATTGTGATCCTTTTTGCGAAAACTGTAAAGACAGATATATTAATAAAAGGGATTTATTAATTTATTGATTTCTATGTAAGTTAGCACAAGGTTTGAGTGACAGTTTTCTCAGGGTTTGTTTGGTTATAATGGCAGACAATATATTCCCAAGCAATACCAAGGAATCAATTCATTCAGCAACATGTAACGGCTCTTTCTAATATTTTTTACAATCCGAATCCGAATAAACAAAAGGTAATTGCATTATTAAATACATCATATGCCTACTTACATAAAAGCAACTGTTTTCAAGTACTTCGACAATCTTATTCAATGCACAAAAGTAGATATGTTTAAAACAAACATTAGTTGTAGCACCTGATGACTATATTTTATCGATTTTTGGACCATACTTTTCCGATTCGTACAATAATCATGCAAACTTTCTTCAACATGAATTTAACAGAGATGGAAATTATTTAAGGGATTGGTTCCAAAATGGAGACATACTCCTGGTAGACAGAGCATATTGAGATTTAATACCATTTTTACAATTACTAAGTACCGAACATAAAATTCCAGCACTTTTGCCACGTGGACAAAAGCAAGTTTCTACTGAAAATCCTAATAATTCACGCATTATTATGAAAAAATCGATGGATAGACTTTACGATCTTTAAATACTTTACCAGTCCTATAAACATGCAACATGCAAAAAAACACAATGATTTTTACCGTATTGCGATAAGTATCACCCACCGATCCACATAGAAGGTGCTATAACTGAAGCTGCTCAACAATATTACAGAGGTTATTAATTCCCAATGTTTTACAAGCTAGAGTTGAGACTGATAATCTGATTAGAAAAAATTGTTAATGAAAAAGGCTTGATAATCATGATTTTGTCAACTTTTCTGTTTTCGACTTAGATTACCTAAAATACCTTACGATTGGTATATATCAAACTAAACTGGCACCGTCTTACATACAAGATAAAATAATTATAGACAATGACGAAGAGTTTCAAAATGATGAGAATATCGATGAACCGGTATTCATACGAGTTCGAATATTTTCTAGGTTTCGGCAAGCTACAAAACACCAAATATTCATTTCCTACACGGTTGATGAAGATAATGATGAAGATGAGCCTGGAGAATAACCGATTAGCAGGAATTACTGTACCTGTCAATCTGGTCCGAGAACTGTGGGTACTTTTGCTCATATAAACAGTGTGTTATGGTTTTTAGGCTTTGCAAGGCATCAACCAATGTTAAGTATCCTGATAGGTCTTTAGTTAACACGACATATGATGCATCTAACCGGAATCAGCAAAATCTTAAGGTACAGATAGACGAAGATGACTACTTAAGCCCGATTTTTCATAGACAATTGTATTTAGCGTTTGTTGATTACCAGGTATCTTGTTTTTTTCATATTAAAATCAAGTACATGTGCTATACTTTTCTTATATCTGATATGCGGGACAAGTTTAATGTCAGCTAATACATTTTTTGTTTCAACAATTTTTTCTTTGCTGGTATTGCATAACTGTGAAACATTCATGAAAATATGATAATTTTTATATCGCTCTCGCAGCACATTTCATATCGCATTTCTTTAGTTTTCTGAGGACTTTTCTGAGGTTTTCTGAAGACTAAAATAAAATGCATCTATTTTTGACCACGAATTCATATACAACACGCAAGTCTACATGAAGAAAATGAGTCTCTCTTTTTCTAATAATAAACATTTTCGTTCGCTTGACCGTGAATTCAGACCCAGGTCCCACGGAATTTTTAAATCTACACATCGAAAAGTATTATTGACCAAACTTTCGTTAAATTTGACCGGGACCACTTTTCCATAAGGACTGTTGCGGGGTCTTTTCGATTAAATATGAGATTAATCTTTATAGTGGTACTTTAAACTTTTTCGTAAGTTAAACTTCCTAACATTTAAAATTAGTTACATATTTATATAAAGTTACTTGTTACTTTATTATAGCATAGCTCTGAAGATTACTTTGTAAGCCGAAACCGCTTAGCTAGGAATTTAATTAAAACACTTTTACACACTTCAAAAATACTTGTATTTTCCTAATCATTCATTTATTACTTTATTTAGAGATTTTAGAAATTAGAGATGCAATTAATGCGAAATAATAATAAATAAGTAATTTATAATAACGTTAATACATAATATTAATATAATAACATAAATACGTTAAGAATTTGGCAACTGGAAATTCATATGACAACATTCGAAAACATAATATTTATTTTACGCAACACGGCATTCAAATAATATTATGTTAAATTAAACTTAATAGTTTTTTATATAAAGTCGTATTTATAACAAAGAGAATTAAGCAAAACAAAATAAGGTGGCAAATAAAATATTATTCGATTAACACATTGGGTTTGAAATAAGTATCATAATTTCTAGAATTATCTGCCCTCTTTTAGAAGTACACTACTGGGCTAAAAAAACTATTCTCATTCCATATTTTGCACGTTAGTTACAATAATTCCCTTATAAGAAAAATGCATGTCGCCAAGAAAAACAAGAAAAAATAATGGTCAATAATAATTGTTTAAATTATTTTTTTATTTCACAAGGAAATTAAATTCCTGTAGTTGGCTGTATACTAGGGTGGTGCGAAAAAAGTCAAGTTGATAATTCCATGTCGCTATAGTGCGGAAAAATTGGGATTGGTAATTACAAGAAACACAAAAAAAGAATTATTCAAATCGGACTTTATCTTCCGATCCCGCAACAGGCCTAAAGATTATGAAAAAAAATGAAATTTTACCTTTTCTCCAAAAATTTTTATTTATCCTTGGTGTACGTTTTATTTATTGCTGTAGTAAAATTCATTTACAGTTTGTATGGTAGAGTAATAAAAAAAGAGATTTACGCATTTAACGAATATCTTCCGATCCCGCAAGGTCAATCAAAATCTATAAAAAATTGAAATTTTTGATGATTTTGATGAATTAAAAAACATTTAGTTATCTCATTTTTCTGTTACATTGTGAAGCTCTTCGCTTGTTTAGATATTGTATGACAATATTTAAACAACCCAGAACTCACAACGAGGAGGTGGTTGCAGTTCTAGCTCCACACGCAACCCTCTCTCCAACGAACCAATGAGTGTGTGGTTTTTATCATTATTTCCATATGTACATTTCTTTTTCATCTGTTTGTGTCCAGTTCTTAAACATCAACTTTGTATTGTGATTTCTTGGTAAAATCTGGCAGCATGGACCTTGATTTAAATGTTTTCCTGATGAATCCATCTGTTGATTTGGGCCCACATACATTAGCATTAGACGATGCTTTCGTGGGAAACTTTGGACACCGCTCGTCAGCTTGCATGTGACAGGGATACTTTTGTACATTCCAGTCTGGCATGTCTCCCGTTGTAATGTAAGAAGTTATATCTTCATTTGAAACTCTTCGAATAACTGGTGGAGAAGATAGTTTTGTAACATTCCAGTTTATTGTTTCAGTGTAGTTCTGTTCTTGAAAATTTAAAGTAAGAGGGATGACATTTCTAATACTTTTGCCCTTGGCTTTAGCCTGCTCGGCTTTTAACACTCTCCTTGGCCCTAGCTCTCTAATGTGTTTCCTTTATCCCTACTACTTCAAATTTTGAAGCACAGGACTAAACTAAAATAATAGACTGGAATGTTGCAAAACAATCTTCTCCACCACTTCCTCGAAGAGTTTCAAATGAAGATATAACTTCTTGTATTACATCTGGCGACAGGTCAGACTGGAATGTACAAAACTATCCCTGCCACAAGCCAGCTGATGAGCGGTGTCTAAAGTTGGCCACGGAAGCATTGTCTAATGCTAATGTATGTAAGCCTCAATCAAGAGATGGATGCATCAGGACAACACTTAAATCAAGGTCCATGCTGCCAGATTTTACCAAGAAATCACAATGCAAATTTGGTGTTTGAGAGCTGGACACAAACAGATGAAAAAGAAATATACATATTATGTAAATAACGTAAAAAACACACACTCATTGGTTGGTTGGAGAGAAGGGTGCGTGTGGAGCTAGAAGTGCAACCACCCCCTCGTTTTGAGATCTGGGTTGTTTAAATATTGTCATACAATATCTAAACAAGCGAAGAGCTTCACAATGTAACAGAAATATGAGATAAATTAACGTTTTTTAATTTATCAAAATCATCAAAAATTTCAAATTTTTATAGATTTTGATTGACCTTGGGGGATCAGAAAATATCCGTTAAATGCGTAAAACATTTTTTTTTTAGTACTCAACCATTCAAAGTGTAAATAAATTTTACTATAGCATAAAATAAAACGTACTCGAAGGATAAATAAAAATTTTTGAAAAAAGGTATAATTTAATTTTTTTCATAATCTTTAGGCCCGTTGCGGACTCGGAAGATAAAGTCCGATTTGAATTATTCTTTTTTTGTTTTTCTTGTAATTACCAATCGCAACTTTTCCGCACTATAGCGATACGGAATTATCAACTTGACTTTTTTCGTACCACCCTACTGTATACCATTAAGGGAAAAGGCGCAAAATGTCGCCTGTCAAAAATTTCAATTTGTTTTAAATGTGTTCATTGTTTTCGAATCCCGATAAAACTATTTTTGAAAAATTTAAACACAGAATGAAAGATTGCATTATTACCGAGGGCCGAAAATTCCTTAGAATAACCAAAAAGTTCCTTTTGAATGAAATATTTGAAATTAAAAGTGACACTCAATTTTATCTTTTTTTTTTCAGCCCTGTAACTTATTAAAATAAACAATATAGAAATTGTCAGGGACTTTTGGCCCTCGGTAATATAGTGCAGTCACTGAAGGTGGATATGAGCTATTACCTCCGATTTCGTAAACCTCCATCGATTTGCATGAAAATTGGTGAGTGGTTAGAAGATATCTCAAGGAACAAAGGTGACACAGTGCCAACTTGCGCTTTTACCCTGGGGGTGGATGCCACCCCTCATCGGTGGTGAAAATTATTTTATTAAAAATAACCCCACAATTCGATAGAGGGACAAATTATAAGCAAAATTTGTTATATAAAGTTATTAAAATAAATCAATACTTTTTGAGGTATTAAAGATCAAAAATTTTAATTTTTCGTGAGAAAAATGCACGTTTTTAACCGATTTTTCATCAATAACTCAAAAACTATAAGTTTTTACAAAAAAGTTATCATTATCAAAATTGAGGCTAATAAAAAATAAAATAAACTGCTTTCTATAAAAGCCTTTCAATGTTAACTAAAAGTGAGTTATAGGTAATTGAATGTATATTTCTTTCGTCGAGTACCCAAATCTAAGTATTCAAGCTTAAATACCAGGAAAATGATGCATTTTATAACATAAACTTATTAAATATTTGTCAAAGTTCATAGAAATATCTATCAAATAATCCCTCGAACAAGTTGATAGCATTAAAATTTATACACCAAAAATGTTTCAAAATGTATCTTTTAAAAAATTTTCCAAAAAATGTTATTGTTTTTTGTAAACAACTCTCTTAATTTTTAAGACATCAGGTTAACCTAAAAACTAATTAAAATTAGATTCCAAAAGCTATGAAAAATGACAAAATTAGTCTTTTAAATATCTTAGTTTTTTTAAAATAAAAGGTTAAATGACCCCGGTTAAATGGTTCTCGCAGCAAAATTGAAATTTTAAACGTTTATACCTCGGTTATTTTTCACTCTACGGGAATAGCAAAATCAGTAGAGTATTTGGAACATAAAAACTAAAATTTAGTTGTATATCATTTTTTACGTATATGGAGTATTTTTGGAGTTATTATCAAAAGAAAAAGAAAAGTACGATAATTTTAAAAATTCTGATTTTTTTAAATTATATCTTTTTTCAAAATTATGCATTCTAAACTGGTCAAAATTGTTGAAATCATTAACTATGTTAACTTTAAGAAATTCTTGTGAGGATTACTACAAATTTTAATTTTTGTGGAAATGGCGTATGTGTCATTTTTCACTTTTTCCTAAAAAAATCGAAAGGGTTCTCTTATTTTCATCATAACTTGCTTAATTTTGATGCTATTAACTTCTACTTGAGCTCGTTTGATAGGTACTCCTAAGTAATTTGACAAGTGTTACACAAGTATATTCTATAAAATGAAGCGTTTTCCCGTTATGTAAGCTTGAATACTTAGATTTGAGTACTCGTCGAAAAAAATATACATTCCATTACCCATAGCTCACTTTGAAATAACATTAGTTTAGTTCTTTAAGTGGGAATGTATTAAATTTGTATTGTCTTTAATTTTGGTAATTATAGCTTTTTTACAAAAGCTTCTAATTTTTGAGTAATACGTGAAAAACAGCTTTAAAACATGCATTTATTTAAAGAAAAAATAAATTTTTGATATTTAATAACTCAAAAAGTATTCATTTATGTTAATAACTGTCTATAACAAATTTTGCTTAGAAGTTGCAACTCTATCGATTTCTGGTATTATTTTTAATAAAAAAATTTCATCCCCGAGAAGGGGTGGCATCCACCCCCAGGGTAAAAGCGCAAGTTAGCATCATGTCACATTTGTTTCTTGAAGTATCTTCTAACTACTCACCAATTTTCATGAAAATCGATGAAGGTTCAACGAAATCGTAGGTGAAAACCTTCAGTGGCTCCACTAATAACGCAATCTTTCATTCTGCGCTTAAATTTTATAAAAATACTTTCTCGGGATTCGTCGTGTTTTCTCGGGATGCGAAAAAAATGAATACATCTAAAACACATTGTACATTTTGACAGGCGACATTTTGTGCCTATGGTCAATAACAAAAAATAACTAAAATCATTTATAAAAGTTATATTTTATTTAAAATCACTTAAACGGCTACATCACAGAACTTTTTCTGATTTAACGATCATAATCAGTGCATTTTACCTTAAGTGTACAGTTTAGGAATTTAAACGTACTATAGTAGATAGAAATTTCCCTTTTTAAAATCTTGAGTTGTTAGGTGTTCCTTAATAGTATGATACAATTTGATCCAAAAGATGGCATAACCCAAACATCCAAAGTGAAAGTTATCCTCCAACACCAAATTATTCTATATGATCCACATAATGTTCAGAAAAAAGTCACACCATTTTGAGCGTCGGGTTTGGGGGGGAGGGGGGATAAATCGGTAAATGCGTAGTTTTTTAGGTTTTTCGTCAATATTTATAAAACTATGCGGTTTAGCATGAACAACCTTCTATACAAAAATGTTCTACATTAAATTTGAAATAAAAAAGGTCCTATGCATAATCCTTCTAAAATGAACGGTTCCAAAGTTACGGAGGTAGAATAATTATAGTATAATTGGTCCAAAAAAAGGCCTATCCCAAAGGCCAGACATCCAAAGTAAAAGTTTTCCTCCAACAACAAAATGTTCTATATGGTCCACATATAGTTCAGTAAAAAGTTACACCATTTTGAGAGCTCGGTTTGTGGGGAGATGGGGAGAAGTCGGTAAATTAGTAGTTTTTTAAGTTTTTCGTCAATATTTCTAAAACTATGCTTTAGCCTAAACAATAATTCTATCCATAATTGATGGATTCGACCGTTACTTGATGGAAGTTCATTTTATCTAACAGTAAAACACTGAAAACGTTTGTTTTCTATACTTCCACAAAATTTATTACAACTAAGCGGTTACAGCTGTTTCGGCACAGTGAAATTAGTGTATCCACCACCACAGAAAGAACCCAGTACCTTCTGCTCTCTCACATATACTGGCAAGATAACAACAAAAATAGCCAGATACATAAAAAAGAAAGGAATAACACCAGCTTTCAGAACTAACAACAACTTAAGCAAATATAACCTTTGACAAATGGATAGCAGAACACAAAACGGCTTTCAACAATAGAAAAACAGACACTTCTATATACGCACTTCACCTTCTAGATCATAATCATTCTTTTAATGAAGAGTTTGAAATTCTGCATATTCAAAATAAAGGCCTTAAGCTATCTTTTTTAGAATCTATGGAAATTAATAAATTGAAAAATACATATATAATTCTGAATGACCAAATCGAGACAAACAGCTCCCCACTCCTCAACCTCTTCAGTTAAAGACTTAAAAAGGCAAACACATTGTAAACTATATCACTTGAGAAAGGCACTCTGCCGAAACAGCTGTAGTCACATAGTTATAATAAATTTTGTGGAAGTATAGAAAACAAACGTTTTCAGTGTTTTATTGTTAAATATTCTATACAAAAATATTCTACATGAAATTTAAAACAAAAAAGGTCCTATCCATAATTGTTTTAAAATCAACGGTTTCAGAGTTACGGAGGGTGAAAAGTTGATGTTTTCAATACTTTTTATATTTTTTGGGAAATTGATAATGATTTTGGGTGGTGAGGTTGACGATTCTTCAAGGGATTGTCACTAACATACCTTCGGCCACTGAAATAGCAAATTTTATTTACAAAACACATTCCTGTTGAAGAAAATTTCTTTAATCAGTGATAATATTATAAATTGCCCAAAAAATAAAAAAAGTATCGAAAACCCCCACTTTTCACCCTCCATAACTCTGGAATCGTTGAATTTATTACAATTATGTATACGATTTTTTTGTTTTATATTTTATGTAGAACATTTTTCTATAGAACATTGTTTACGCGAAAGCATAGTTTTAGAAATATTGACGAAAAACTTAAAAAAACTACTAATTTACCGATTTCTCCCCCATCTCCCTTTCAAACCGGAAGCTCAAAATGGTGTAACTTTTTACTGAAGAATATGTGGACCATATAGAACAATTTGATGTTGGTGGAAAACTTTTACTTTGGATGTTTAGGTTAGGCCTTTTTTGGACCAATTATACTATACTACCTCCGTAACTTTGAAACCCTTCATTTTAGAAGGGTTATGCATAGGGCCTTTTTTTATTTCAAATTGAATGTAGAACATTTTTGTATAAAAGGTTGTTCATGCTAAACCGCATAGGTTTAGAAATATTTACGAAAAACATAAAAAACTACGAATTTACCTATTTTACCCCCTCTCCCCCCAAACCCGACGCTCAAAATGGTGTGACTTTTTTCTGAACATTATGTGGACCATATAGAAAAACTTGGTGTTGGAGGACACCAAGTTGTTCACTTTGGACGTCTAGGTTTGGGTCTAGTTATACCATACTATAAGGTGATTAAAACATTTCCTGGAGTTTTAATTTTAGAAAAGTTAGGAAACTCTTGTTGTTGATGCATTTAGCAATGAACCATAATATATCCAGCTTAAGAGTACATCTTCAAATGGCTATTCTTTAGTCGCTAAACACAGAGAGTCAAGTTGACCATACCGCCAATTTACAAAAATCACAAGAAAATGAATTCGCGAAGCGGGTTGTATACCTACCATTAATCAGAAAGTATTAAATATCAAAATCCTTAATTAGTATATTTTATTTAAATTCATAGGAGATTCTGAAAAATAGAAATAAAAATTCAGAGAAATTCTGAGAAAAAAGATTCTGAGAAATAAAAATTACAGCGATAATTTTTGATAATATCCCGTCGTCAAACATTACGTCAGATGCAAAAATGAACATTGAGTGACAATAATGACAATTCATATTTTACAACTTGTCACAGAGAACACCAAGAAACAGGTTTAGCAAATATTCAGGTGAAGATATCAATAAAATACTAGTTAAAATCATTTAACAATACAGTTTTATTCCTGAAATAATCTCAGCGAATTACACTCGATCTCTAAAATTATTATCGACTTGTTGCCTTCGTGACACTTCCATAATAATAATGTCGTGCCGACATAATTTCACTCCCCTTCGGGTCGTGAAATTAAAACTGTCAAAATGTCACTCGGAAAACAAATCGATAATTGGGCCTTGTTATGCAAAAAGCAACCAACCCACATTTTTGAGGAAAACAAGATAATGTCACATATCGATTTAAAAATGTGTATTCTACGTTGTGTAAAAAGCAACCAAGCCATTCTAAATATTAAACCATGAGAAATACTACTCCAAATTATTTCTGTTTAATAATAGTTCACTTAAGATTTCGCATAAGACAACCAACCCACTTGGATTGTTTGTGTGTATCACTGGACTGAACATATTATTACATTGCACTGTCGAAAAGTACCAGCCAAGTGGGTTGATATTGTTATGCCGATTACGGTTCCTGGAATGTTGCATCTTTTTGTTTTTACGTGTAGGTACTGACCAATATTAGTTCGTGCTTAAATATTGAAATATTTGTTGTGTTATATCTATTATATTATGAAGAAATCTTTGAATCTTTAATGCGAAAAAATGTTTAAATCAAGAACTGTTAAAATAATTAAAGCGGCTCGCGAAATTGCAGAAAATGGTAAGTTTTAGGATTAAAGCTATGTTTATCTTACTTTTGAAATATTATGGTTTGTTGTTTTGACTGATTATCGCATATTTTTTATTTGTATTGATATTATGTTTAATAGTAGAAATTCTACTGTATGGTATTACTGAGTTGACTGAAATTATTCGGTTTTATTCGTGGATTTTGTGGGTTGGTTGGATTTTGCAGATTGCATTTTATTAGATATATTTCCAACAGCAAAAAGAAACCAACCCTCAATATGGCTATTTTTTTTGTAAAAATTTATTAGGATAATTTTGATACTACTATGATAAAATTGCTCTAAAATTAAACTATTGATTAGTGAAGTTATCGTTTAAAAAAATACGACGGAAAATTAAATATTTAGAAAAACATAAAAAGTTCATTTTCTCTTAATTTACAAATTGAGGGTTGGTTGCTTTTTATTTAACATGGCCCAATTTTGGACCTCTCGTGCAATTACTACTGAAAATATCCAATGAAAAAGTCCCTTTAATAAACAAGATGTTTATTTAGAATGAGATATTTTAAATTAAAAATCACACTACATTTTCTATTTTTTTTTTCACCCCTGTAACTTACTAAAATACACATTTTCGAAGTTTTCAGAGACTTTCAGCCCTCGGTAATAACATTTCACTCTGCTTTTAGATTTTTCAGAAATAGGTACTCAGAAATTAGTTTTCTCAGGATTTGAAAAAATTGATGCATTTAAAAAGCACCGGAGCCGAAATTTTGTGCCTATTCCCACAAATATTTAAAAGGAACGTATTCATTCAGTTTAACCAAAATATTTCAATTTTTCAAAAATACTTATTAGTTTTCTCATGATTTGAAAAAATGGATGCATTTAAAAAGTTCTGGAGCCGAAATTTTGCGACTACCTCCTATAAATATTTAAAAGTATTGGATGCATGGATTAAATGAATGCATTTAAAACGCACTGGAGCCGAGATTTTGCGCCTACGCCCCATAAATATTTAAAAGTAACTTATTTATAATTCAGTTTAACCAAGATATTTTCTTCTGCAATTTATTATTATTTAGTTGGGAGTAAACTACCTTTTTACTTTGAAACTTAATTTGTTTGACGTTTCGATTGCCATTTTGGAAGTCGTTATCAAAATGCACATGTCTAAAAATAGAATGGCTGAAAGACTACGGTCGATGGCCTTTTGGTACATTGTATCAATAAAGTATGTCTCTCTCCCTAAAAATAGAATGTGTGTGTACTTTGTACGCACGTAAGAAGTTATACTTCTATTATATGATTTCTTAAAAATAAATATACTTTAAACAGTTTGTTTTAATTTTTTTTTAAACACCAAACTAATTTTGTGCTTACCGCTTTGAAAAAATAAAAAAAAAGTATAGGATTGCTCCGGATTCGAACTCAAGACTTCTCGATCTCTGGCCGAATGCTATACCAAATACGCTACGAGAACTGTGTCTGTATCAGTTCGGACGTACCTAATGACAATTCACGGTAACAAACAGACAAGGTGAAGTATAATAAATATACAATAAAATGTTTTAATATTACTCATCTTACTCATGAGGAAGACAAATCCAAAGACACAAAAATTATAATAAATATATTTACTAAAAACACTAATATATTCTTTTCACGCCTTTTCTTGCACTGATATATTTATATACTTCGTCTAATTTACTAACCGTTGCACGTCATCCGTGTCATAGCCTGTGACGTCGCATGATACCAACTAGTGATGTAACGAATGTCATTTTTTGAACATTAGCGAATACGAATGCGAATGCGAATATCTGCTACCGATATTCGCGAATGCGGATGCGAATGCGAATATTAAGTTTTTTTAAATTTTGTTTATATTTTTATAATACTTTCTAAAGTTCTAATGAGAAGTTAATTGATATTTAGTTTAAATCAATCTAAATCTTAAGCTTTATTACATACTATTTATTTATTTTGCTCAACATGCCATGTAGGCCATGGGCGTGAAATACTCCATTACATTCTTTTTAATATATACAATATTAATTTGTCTATTAAAAATACAATATATTTATAAATATATACATATATAGCTCTCATTTTACAGTTTATGGCACATTCTTGTTTTACAATTTCTCTTGCGCTCTTCTTACCACTTCTCACCATTATCTTCTGTCTAAAACCTTGTTTCTCCCGTTATCTATTTTTAATTCACGTAAATCTGCTTGGACGCTGTCAAACCATCTTTTATGGGGTCTTCCTTTCCTTTTTTCCCGACTGGTTTCCTGTTCAATATTATCCTGGTCATTCTGAGATTCTCCAATCTTTTCACATGTCTCAGCCATCTTATTCTACGCGCCTTTATTATTGCCGTGATTTTTGGTTCCGTATACAGCTCTTTCAACTCTTTATTTGCCCTTCTTCTCCATCCCATTTGTGCCTTTATGCCTCCGTAAATTGATCGGAGAATTTTCCTCTACCATCTTTCTATTCTTTCTTAATCTGCCTTTCATATACAATCATATACAACCGTAGCTCTAATCACTGTCTTGTAAATTCTTTCTTTTGTTTTTTTTGAAACAAACTTAGACTTCATTAGGGATCTTAGCATTCCGTATTTCTGGTTGCCTTTTGTAATTCTGGATTCTATTTCTTTATCTTCATGTCCATTTTCCTTTACTTTCACACCAAGGTAGGTAAACTCTTCCACTCTGTCAAAACTGTGTATGTAATCTTCCTCCCCTTGTATTTTTATAAACTCTTCTTTGTCCTGCTGTGTATCCCCCATTTTCTTTTCATTTATCTTTAGGCCAAACCTATTTGCTTCCGTTTCTATCTTTTTCACAATTCTTTTCAATCCTTTCTTTGATTTTGCTAATATTGTTAGATCATCTAAAAGCTATACATTGATGTTCATTTTTAAACATGGTTTCTTCAATTTTTATGCTGCAATTCCTCATTATTACTTCAAGAACAAGATTGAATAACGTGGTTGACATGGGGTCACCTTGCCTGAGTCCTTGTTTGAGTTCGAAGTCCTCTGAGACGTCTTTCCACACTACTTCATTTTCGTTTTTGTCAACGTCATTTCAATCAAGCTAATCAATTTTTTGGGAATTTTTAATTCTTTCAGAACACGGTACATTTCTTTTCTATATATACGATCATGATTTACATAACCCTTAACTACAGACATCCGGTATTTTTTACCGGCGGGCATTCCCAAAATGTGGATTTCGTGGTAACCTCACAACTTACAAGTTCATGTGTCTCTGTACCTCTCGGGCAGTTTGTATAACAATGCTAGTCAAAGCGTGTATTGTGTATTGTCAATATTTTCTTTTCTGGTACACATCAAAAATCTTAACCGGTAAAAATTACCGGATGTCTGTGTTAAGGGAGTATTTTTATATGAGTACTATATTTGTAAATCTGAAATGTTTACATTATTTTTTTGTGCTTTTGGGGAAAAAGTAAAGAAATGGACTGTGGAAGACATCCTGGACCTTCAATGAAGGTTAAATTTGAAGATAAAAATTTTGAGGCCACTTTGCAAAAATGGAATTGCCATTTAATTTTATTACAATTTTACCCCTTGCAGATTTTTTTCATGGATGTAAAAAATTTTCGTGGATGCTATTTTATATTTCCTTTGTGATTCTATGTTACGTTTATTTGTTAAAACAAAGTTTAAATTTTTGTCCATAGCATTTATGGCCGTTTGTTTCAATAGACCAAAAATGTTACCAAAATTCTGGTTTAATAGATTATTCTTCAAAAATCTTGTATTATATTATTAAAATCACTCATTTTACCATTGTTCCCATATCTAGAGACTCCATAAAACACATAATGCAAAACGTTTTTGTTTTTTATTATTAACTTTATATTTTGACTCTATTTTATAATGACCGGTAAAAAATACCGGGAGTCTGTAGTTACGTGATAATATTGGGATGTCTGTAATAACAAATAATAAAATAACGTGAAGGCTGATAATGTGATTATACGAGGTTAAGTTACCTTTTCTTAATAAAAAAAGATAAGATATGAATAGATTTTGATTTTATTAACCTAATATTATCCTCAAATTATTTTTTTCCTGATGTTCATATTCGCAAAACATTCGCACAAATCTCGCAAATACGAATGCGAATGCGAATATGCAAAAATATGCGAATATTCGCGAATGCGAATAGGAATATTCGTTACATCACTAATACCAACACGAAAGGTTTGGCAGTAGGTGTGTTCTTTTTTAAAATAATTTTGCCGAGTACACTTTAATTACAGCCACTAGACATATGTTATTATAATTCGCGTATAAATAATATTTGAAGATTTCTATTATTGTTAACCTAAAGAAATACACAATAAAATGTTTCATTTAATTACACTGTAAACACAGACTGTAACTGTAATCGAATGAAGGTGACATTTAGAATAAATTGGTAACATTTATTTGCCAGTTGCGGTGATCACACTTCATATTTGATTATATTCTTTACTATAAGTATCTGTTCTATTATATTTACTCTTTTTATTATTTACGTTACTATAAAAAGATCCTCTACTATAAAAATATAAATTTCACCTAATTTTGTCACGACTTGGAATAATCGAGTTATCTGACAACTTTTTTATTGTTATTGTAGACATATACAAAGAAACCTATCTAGTCCAGGGCGGATCTGTTTTGAGATGGACGTTGAGAGGTGACTCAAATTTTTTTGCAGAAATTGCTTGAAAATTAATCAGACAATAATATTTGAGCTATCCTCCCTCTCAAAAAGGTCCGGAACATTGTTTAAATAATCAAAATGTCAAAAATTGAAGGAAAAATTCGATTTTTGTCTTGGTTTTTTGATTATAACTTTAAAAGTATTCATTTTCGAGAAAAGTTGTACTAACATAAAAGTTGCATAATTAAATTTCCTATAATATAGAATTGGTCAAAAATTTAAAAAATAGTCATCCTAGTTGCAAAATAGCAATAATTGCGAAAAAAAACTATACAAAACAAGTATTCGCATTTTACGGTTTTCAACCATTTATGCTACACTTAAGACCTTCGCATTTCACCCAGAAAAACTTTATGATACAGTAAAAGAATACTATAAATTTCATTAAGATCGGTTTAATAGATTTTGAAAAAAAAATTTGAAATTCAGCTTTTGCAAAAAAAAATTCATTTTTTCAAAATGTTACAGGATTGAAAATAAAGTAGATAGCAAGTTGAATTTTTTTTTGCTTATAGAAGTGTACTATACCTTTTATTTGCAATTTACAAAATTAAAACCGTTTAATTACCACGACGTCAGGAAATTTTTTAAATAAACATTAGTTTTTGGTGCTACGCGCATGACAGCGGTGTTCGATTCACACAAGTTGGTCCACCAAAATGTTTTCCAATATTTATCTAATATATTATTTTCCTACTCTATATTTTGTTGTATTTTAATATTTTAATTCCACAAAAATCAAACTAATTTTATTATCGTTTGTGAAATATTGTTTAAACAATTGCATATTATGTTTAAAAATAATAAACTTTTATTCTCTTAGTTAAAATATATGAACAAAGAAAGTTTTTGCTAATTAAAGTATTATTTCAAAGGATAGAGTATGTGTTTTTATTTTGCAATAAACAAATTTATTTATTTATATCGAATTATAATAAAAATTAAAATGTACCAATCATTATCAAAGGTCATTGAAATGTCTAATCAGAGCAAACTATCCGCTGTCCTGCGCGTAGCACCAATATTTAATGTTTATTTAAAAAATTACTGACGCCGTGGTCTTAATCGATTTAAATTATGCAAAATTGCAAATGAAAGGCACAGTAAACTTCTATACGCAAAAAAATTCAACTTGCTATCTGCTTTATTTTCAGTCCTGTAATATTTTGAAAAAATGAATTTTTTTTGCGAAAGCTGGATTGCAAAATTTGTTTTGCAAAATCTATGAAACCGATCTTAACTAAATTTACAATATTGTTTTAGTGTATCATAGTGTTTTTCTGGGTGAAATATGAAGGTCCTAAGTGTAGCATAAATGGTTGAAAAACGTAAAATGCGAATACTTGTTTTTGTATGGTTTTTTCGCAATTATTGCTATTTTGCAACAAGGCTGACTATTATTTAAATTTTAACCAACTCTATAATGTAGGAAATTTAATTACGCAACTTTTATGTTTGTACAACTTTTCTCGAAAATGAATACTTTTAAAGTTATAATCAAAAAACGAAGAAAAAAATCGAATTTTTCCTTCATTTTTTGACATTTTGATTATTTAAACAATGTTCCGGACCTTTTTGAGAGGGAGGATAACTCAAATATTATTATTTGATTAATTTTCAAGCAATTTCTGCAAAAAAATTTGAGTCACCTCTCAACGTCCAAATGTACTAATATTTTTACAGATGCGCCCTGGTCTAATCAGCTTCTCCCAAGAGTTCGGAGCCGTTTTTTAATAATTAAACAATGCAATGCAAAAACGCTTGCACTGCAAATCTTAAATGATTATAACTTAATTGGTGTTCCCTATTTCTTAAGTTTTTATTTATTTACATTGAATATTAATTTGTTTTGTTGTATAATCCACGTTTACAATAATTATGTGATCTATTTGATTTAAAATGGATTCAGGATTTTTTTATACTTTGGCAACTATGTCAACTTAGATCTCTGGCGTAGATAATGACGTGCAACGGTAAGTAAATTAGACGGACTGTACATAACTTGAAAGATTTAGCAAATAAACGCCATACTGTCTGTGTGCGCATGCGCGCAGAATTATGAAATTTTACTCTCAATCGCGCTTAAAGAAATATAACTTCAAAAATTTTTCATAGACATATAAATATTATAGGTACTTTTTAACTTAGATGACTTTAAAATGATATTGCCAATATTTATGAGTTACATTACTGGGATGACTTTCCTGGAAGAGAGTTCATTTGATTGTTAACTAAGAATATCCGTCAGAACAATCATAGCATGTGATTTGTCTTCAAAAATACATCCACACGCAATGACGACAGTAAAATTCTCGCATTAGTGTCCCTCGTGATAGTAAATCACGAGGAAGGAACCAAGAAAAAACCTCATGATACTATCCCGACATGGTAAGTATTTGTAGTCTAAGAGCTAGAGGCGAGAAATCATCGTCATAAGTAATATGGAGTTTGGCATGTGAAATGTGTCTATTGTATGTTGATAATTATGACCCCTTTCAGGCTGACACCTCAGGGATACAGGGAGTAGCAATAAGGGATGAAAGGGGAAAGTTAACGGAGTCATTAAAGGTTTTCACCTCCTATTTTGTTAAACCTCCATCGATTTACATGAAAATTGGTGAGTAGTTAGAGCATACCTCAAGAAATAAAACTGATATGGTGCCAACGTGCGCTTTTACCCTGGGGTGGATGCCACCCCTTCTCAGAGGTGAAAACTATTTTATTAAAAATAACCCCACTAATCGATAGAGGGACCAATTTTAAGCAAAATTTATTACCCCTAATTATTAAAATAAATCAATACTTTTTGAGTTATTAAAGATCAAAGATTTGAATTTTTCGTGAAATAAATGCATGATGTAAAGCGGTTTTTCGTAAATAATTCAAAAACTGTAAGTTTTATCAAAATAGTTATGATTACCAAAATTGAAGATAATAAAAAATAAAAGAGATTTCTTATTCGAAAAACCTTTTTATAAAATATATTTACTGAACACTTGTCAAAGTACTTAGAAATATGTATCAAATGAGCTCCCGGAAAAGTTGATACCATTAAACATTATGCTACAAACATTTTTCAAAGTTTAGGCTCCAAAAATTTGGAGCTTAATTATTATATTATTTATATAAGTTTTTAAAATTGTTTTAAAACATTTATATAAAATATAGCAAAAATGTGTTTGAATATTATGTCAAATGTGCCCATTATTGGACACCCTCAGTTTCTGTACATATTCAGTTTATACAGGGGCGGTTCTAGACCAAAAAAAGTGGGGGGCAAGGGAACACAACCGGTGAATAAACAAGATAACGTGCCTTTTTAACGAAAATTATAGTACAAACGAAAACAAACGCAAAACTGTGCACCGACCATCGCACAATAAGCTTAATGGGACACACACTAAAAGTATTTCTTAAAGTGATACATACAAGAATTCACAAAAAACTAGACGCTGACATCAGTGATACTCAGTTCGGGTTTCGAAACGGGCTTGGAACAAGGGAAGCACTATTTGCACTTAATATCATGTGCCAAAGATGCCTGGATGTTAACCAGGATATATATATGTGCTTTATTGACTACAACAAGGCGTTCGATAAAGTTCGCCACGAACACCTGATGAGACTGTTGGTAGAGAAAAACTTGGATAAAAGGGACCTCAGAATTATTTTCAATATTTACTATAACCAGAAGGCGAATATAAGAGTAGAACGGGAAACAACCGAGGAACTCGAGATCAAAAAAGGCGTAAGGCAGGGATGCATACTTTCACCAACCTTGTTTAACTTATATTCAGAAGATATTATAAACAGAGCCGTTGCTGACCAAGATATAGGAGTTAAAACAAATGGCACTTTAATAAACAATTTGAGATACGCTGATGACACAGTATTAATAGCAGAAACCCCGGAGGATCTCCAAACACTGATAAACAGAATAGTAGAGTGCAGCGAAAAGTTCGGTTTATCACTTAACATCAAAAAAACAAAAATAATGATGGTGTCGAAATCTCCACAAAATTTTTCTGACATAACCGTACATGATCAAAGAATTGAGCGTGTTAGAAAATATAATTACCTGGGAACTGTGATTAATGAAAACAACGACAACTCTGAAGAAATCAAGATCAGAATAGAAAAAGCTAGAGCTACTTTTACCAAAATGAAAACAGTTTTATGCGGAAGAGAGCTAAGTTTAAATCTTAAAATTCGCCTGATGAGATGTTACGTGCTGTCAGTTCTTTTCTATGGAATGGAAGCTTGGACACTGAAAAAGATCGATACAAGGAAAATAGAAGCATTCGAGATGTGGATGTACCGCAGGATACTGAGAATATCGTGGACAGAGAGAGTGACAAACATGGAAGTGTTGCGAAGGATGCAGAAAGAAAAAGAACTTGCGCTTACTATTAAAAAGCGCAAACTGCAATACTTGGGACATATAATGAGGGGACAAAAGTACCAGCTACTACAATTAATTATTCAGGGAAAAATAATGGGTAAAAGATCCATTGGCAGAAGAAAACATTCATGGTTGAAGAATTTAAGAGATTGGTACAAGTGCAGCAGCTGCCAATTATTTAGATCTACGGTATCAAAAATACGCATAGCCTTGATGATAGCCAAACTTCGGAACGAGGACGGCACCTGAAGAAGAAGATAGTACAAAAGTACTGTAAAAACTGTAGGGGGGGCAGCTGCCCCCCTGCCCCTGGCTAGAACCGCCACTAAGTTTATATCGATAGAAAAAATTCAATTAAATATAGAAATAATATAAAAATAAAATTTTAGTAACATACATATGATTTCAAAAATATATTACTTCATATAAACTGTAAAAGAATTGAAATATCAAATAAATAAATATTACTTATTAATTTTAATGTAAGTAATGTTAAATGGCAGGTTACAAATTTTTGGTGCTGTCTACCCAATGATTTATGTATTATGTATATTATTTTGTATAATATACAGTGTGTCTACTTAAGTTGGACACATATATTACGGGACACTTTTTTATTTTTAATTTTACGAAATAAAGTTATAATTCATAAAAAGTTCTGCATCGTCTAAAACCTACGATTCAATCATCAGATAGCAAATTTTATCTATATTATAGGAGGTATTTTAAAAAATATGAATTTCGCTCAAGATTAAAGTACCTTTTTTTCATACTGTTGTAAATTATTGTTACTACGAAAAATTGTTTGGAATTAAAAACTGTGTTCTAATATATGCAATAGTTGTTATTATTATAATTAAATAATTAATAATTATTATAATAATGTAACTATTATCTACATTCTTCTAATAAAAAGAAAATATTTAATTTTTTTCTCAAATTAGAGATACCTACCAATCATCATTTTCATTTATAACTCTTTTATTATTAATTTTACGAACAAAAATTATTCTTCATAAAAAGATCTGCACGGTCTAAAATCCAAGATGCAATCATAAACATAAGATTATATAAAATTGTATCGATTTTAGTCGATGTGTAAAAAATGTGAATTTCGCTCAAGAAATTCGCTCAGTAAAGTGCCTTTATAGCTCACAATATTTAAATAGTAGGATATAATTGCACATTAAACATATTTTTAATTCTAAACAACTTTTCATAATAGCAATTTTCCATATTAGGAATTTAAATACATAAAAAACAAAGTGTTCTTTATAATAATGCTCGCATTTTTAACTTGTTATATTTAAAATGGAATAAAACGAACTTGATAATAAATTATAATCCTAACTTCATTCCCGAAATTCCTTTAAAAATTATTCTGTTACAGTCGAACCCGCTTATTAGAATAGCCTTCGTGCCAAGCAAAAATATTCCTATAACCGGGATATTCTAATAACCGATCAGTGGTGGCTAGCAGAAATATATGTACCGAATATACGTCGTAATAGTACAACACACTTTGTAGAGGTACATACTGTATGTACATGTACATAGTATGTATTTACATGTACATACATACGTTATGTACATATATTATGTATATGGTTCTATTTCTTTTTATGTCAATAATACAGTACCTAGTGTAACTATTACTTATTTTATTAAAACACCAAACTACATTATCTGTGCATGCATACCTACACAAATAAGTATGAAATGTATGCAATATGTAGATATACGTATACATATATATTTTCTTATTAACATATATCCAACAGACTTACTTTTTTTCTGGAAAAATAATCGGTAATCTGAGACTATTTGTTTTGTTACATAAGATATTAGCGTTGATTGAAATATTAATATGGGTCCAATACCTCAATCAACGATATTAGTCACTTGTTGCTCTAAAATTATAATAAATAAAAAATTGACATTGGTTTTACCCTCCAGAAAATTTCAGCGGTTATTATATTACAAAGGGTTATTTATGACTTCCAACTGTTAAAAATCTAGACAGACAACGACGTGGCGGTGAGTGAGCAATAAGAATGTTTACACAATTGAAAAATTAGGTACCTACTTTACGATCGGTAAATGTTTGGCGGAAGGTAGAATTGGTACCCATAATAAAGTAAGTAATAAAATATTATCGACAGGTCCTATAAAACCAGAAAACATAAAAATTCGTGGGAAATTGTACCTAAAAAGTTTTTGGTAACTTAGGATTATTAGATAAAGCGGGATTCTTTTACTAAAACGTATCACTATAAACGGTTAAATTTATTAAGGAGTAAATGGAAATGTTCCGGGATCTCAAAATTTTATTCCTTAAACCGGGATATTCCTATAAGCGGTACTCTAATAAGCGGGTTCGACTGTAACAAATTTCTCTTATTTCCATCACCACTTGCTTAGCTTTGATGTTATAAACTTCATCTGGAGCTCACTTGATAGGTATTCTTGAGTACTTTGACAAGTGTTCAGTAAATATATTTTATAAAATGCACCGTTTTTCCGTTATTTGAGCTTGAATACTTAGATTTGGGTACTAGCCGAAAAAAATATATATTCCACCACCTATAACTCACTTTTTATTAATTCTCAAAGGTTTTTCGGATAATAAATCTCGTTTATTTTTTATTATCTTCAATTTTGGCAATCATAACTATTTTGATAAAACTTACAGTTTTTGAACTATTCACGAAAAACCGCTTTACATCATGCATTTATATCACAAAAAATTCAAATCTTTGATCTTTAATAACTCAAAAAGTATTGATTTATTTTAATAATTAGAAGTAACAAATTTTGCTTAAAATTTGTCCCTCTATCGATTAATGGGGTTATTTTTAATAAAATAGTTTTCACCCCCAAGAAGGGGTGGCGTCCACCCCAGGGTAAAAGCGCACGTTGGCACCATATCAGTTTTGTTTCTTGAGTTATGCTCCAACTACTCACCAATTTTCATGCAAATGGATCGAGGTTTAACAAAATAGAAGGTGAAAACATTTAATGACTGCACCAACTTTCCCCTTTCATCCCTTATTGCTACTTCCTGTATCCACTGAGGTGTCAGCCTGAAAGGGGTCATAGTTATCAATATACAATAGACACATTTCACATGCCAAATTCCATATTACTTATGACGATGATTTCTCGCCTCTAGCTCTCCGTCTATTGGTATTACATTTAGTTTACTCCTAAAATTAGTACCAAAAAGAAATTTCAAATAAACTTAATTTCAAAGTGAAATTGTAGCATATTCTCAACAAAAATAGTAAATTGTAATATCCAGTAGGTATCTAGTTTTAGTAGGTACATAAAATAAAGAATTAAGTTTGCATCAAAGTGCTGGTCTTAAAAAATGTTGTACGTCAACGCAACCGGAAATTACTGTTTTTCAGGTCTCCCCAATCTGCTTTCCTAGACCTGAAAAACACCACTTTCCTGTCTCTTAACGTAAATTGCTATTTCCTAATATTTACTGGCACCCTCAAATTATACAAAGGGGAACAATTTTCGCTGAAGTGAATAAACAAAAAATACATTGTAGTTTAAAATATCGTTAGTTTATCTTAAAATAATATATTGCATATACAGAGTTTTAATTATGAATCGCCTCAATTATCTCGGAAAAACTTTATAGATCTTGATGTGTAAGGGTCTTGTGTAATAGTAATTTTTTTTATATTTTGGTGTGTAAAGGTATTTAGGTCTTGGTCCCGCGTATGAAAAAAAAGTTGATTAATAGCAAGCTGAAAATTTTTTAATAGCTTAAGGGTGTCTAGTCGGATAAACTTTGATATATGGGAAAACTGGAACAGGGGCAGTTTTAATTGTGGAACAGGTTAAAAATTTGGAACGGTCAGACCACGAAAACGGCACATTTATTTTGTACGTCAGAACAGACTTAAACTCTCCGAACAGAGATTAAACTCTCATGCAAAAATCAGACTGCTATTTATCACCTGTCATAATTCCTGTCATTTGACATATTCTACATGTTCCACTCATTAAAACGCCCATTTGGTGATAAATAGTAGTCTGATTTTTGCATGAGAGTTTAATCTCTGTTCGGAGAGTTTAAGTCTGTTCTGTCGGACAAAATACATGTGCCGTTTTCGTGATCTGACCGTTCCAAATTTTTAACCTGTTCCACAATTAAAACTTCCCTTGTTCCAGTGTTCCCACATATCAAAGTTTGTCCGACTAGACACCCTTAAGCTATTAACAAATTTTCAGCTTGCTATTAATCAACTTTTTTTTCTTACGCGGGGTCCAGACCTATTTGTAATGCAGCCGATATTGCGGTGGTATTTATATCTTTGTCAGACCCACCGTTTTTCTGGAAATCTAATCAAGGTTACACTTTCTTGTTTCAAATAGATCACCCTGTATATTTTTTGCCTTTTAAAGTCCTTAAGAAATATACTATTTTTTTATGTTATATTCTGTATATCTAAATTCCAGAATTTTTATCTTATTGCTACATTTATATTACCTTCGCCGAGGAATTTCGGAGGTTAATTTTGATGGCCTGTTCGTGTTTATCGACCGCAAAAAACCATGAGTAATCTATTTGAATCAATTTATACCGGAAACCTTTAAAACTCTAGAAGATGACGTCCCTTGCAGTGACCTTGGGCACCAGGTGATCCAGGAGTCGGTTCTGATGGCGTATTCGTGTTCAGTGACCCCAAAAAGCCCCCGAATAATAAAATTTGGTCCTTAGTATACTGATTTTGACAGGATTGTGCATTTTTGGATGCATTTTATGCACTTTAAAGTGCAATTAAGCATTTCCACCCATTTATATAGTAGACTTTTTTCCTGACGTCATCCTGAACATAATGCAAAAAACTGTAAGTCTCTAGGTGCTTTACTTAAAAATCGATTTATTTTGTGCCAAATGCCTTCCTCTATATTCATGAGAGGAATTGTTATGCTAGATGTAATTTATCATAAAAATTTCATAAAGTAATCTATCTATTCAGATTATTTTTAACATAATAAACGCACAAAGAAAAAATATTGGACGTAACATGTTCGTAGGATGCCAGGTATCGTCTTTGGCTCGTCCTGAAAACTTCCTACTCAATCCGTAAACTAAATATGTATACTAAAAAATTCACTCACCCTAGTTACTTTCCGTATCAAAAGGATTTTGAGCTTTGGTGGAACTCTTTCCCTGTTATCGAGCCCTAGGTGACTTGGTATGCAGGAGTATCTCTCAAAAACTTTCGTACACATCTAGCCGTGAGAGTAGTACCTACAGCTTTCGGCATTATCTTATAAAGATGTTCATTCAGACCTAATATGCGAAGCAATAAAGCACTAAAATCGGCCTTACGTCCGAAAAAAAAGACGACAAGACGGATCGTAATAGTTCTTTTTGCATTCGATTCGTAAATGCGCCAGAAAACTTTGTGACACCGAGCCATGATATAATATTGAAAAACTGCATACAAAAAATGCATTCTTAAAGTGCATTTCAAACGGACAATAAAAAAAATTCAGAACTCATCAATTATCGACGGAAATGAGTTCAATTTTGTTACACTGGGGTTTTTGGGGTCACTGAAAACGAATATGACTTCGTAAGTGATCTTCGGAGTACCTGGTGGCCAGAGTACCTACTGTTTACCTCGTCATTAAAATTCATTAAAAAATTAATTAAAAATCATTACTTGGGGGGTTTTTAGAGTCACTAACGATGAATTTGACATTGGAAGTGGTCTACGGAGTATCTGGTGCCCAGGGTACCTACCATTTACCCCGTCTTGTGAAGTTTTCGGCAAAAAATTTATTAAAAAATTAGTCAAAAATCATTACTCGGGGTTTTTGTGTCGTTGACGACGAATATGACATCGGAAGTGATCTACGGAATACCTGGTATCCAGGGTACCTACTGTTTACCTCGTTTTCTGGAGTTTTCGGCACATTCATTAAAAAATTAGTCAAAATTCATTACTCGGGGGTTTTTGGGGTCTCTGACGACAAATATGACATCGGAAGTAATCTTCAGACTACCTGATGCCCAGGGTACCTACTATTTACCTCGTATTCCGAAGTTTTCGGCAAATTCATTAAAAAAATTGTCAAAAATCATTAGTCACGAGATAAGCAGTAGGTACCCTGGGCGCCAGGTACTCCGGAGAACACATCCGATGTCATATTCGTCGTCAGCGACCCCAAAAACCCCCTAAATAATGATTTTTGACTAATGTTTTAATGAATTTTTAACGTTACAAACGTCACATCTCTGCTATTTTATTTCTAAACAATTATTTTTACTCTATCTTCTTTATTAATTCATTACTAATAATCTTCATCTATTTGTTTTACCTTTTTCCCGTTAAAAATTGGTTGGCGCCCTCTTTCGTTATCATTCTTGTTCTATCTCAGCATTCACATTCTTATTTAATCGTTCTGTGGTTCATGACAGTGACTTCGCACTGTCGTTTCTCGTTTCAAATTTTAAGCCCCCACTCTCGTAGTCTGTCAATGTCAAGTGAAACCCTTCCTCTTTGTCAAAATGAAGAATATTTTTTTTCATTAAATTTTAAAATCTACTTAAGGCAATGTCTGGCCTCATAGCCACATTTTCAAACAGACGTTCTTATATTTGGGGTAAGTGTTAATCATAATTGTACACATTTTTCTAAGCCCATATCCGTAATCTCTTCTATGTTCCTATCTAACCTTACTTTGTATTTTTTTCGTACCGCATGGTAAAATTATTTATATTATCTCTTATTTTCTTACGTATGTAGTAATCTACAACTATTTAACTACTAATACACATTATTACTCTTAATTTTGTCTAACCTTGCCTTTCTGCAACATTTCTGGATTATTTCTTGTAATGGCAAGGATATCTTTCATTTTTTCTTGGTGTCTCATATACTTGTATGTATTCTAGTTTTCTGGACAAATATTAAGCTACACACCGAACAACCCTTCACCTAGTGGGAGACTCCCCGAAACTGGAGCCCCTAATAGTCACCTAGAAACCAACCAACAACTTTAGGCCTGGTGGCCAGAACATCCACGTCGCCAGAGCCCGTTGTAGAACCAACAGCAAGATACCAAGAACCTGCAGACAGATACCAAGTGCCATCGATAAGTACAATATCTGATCTGTAAAGTTTCGGCAAGGTCTTGTATATTATTCTTTAATACATTAATTATTATGTCTTTATAAGAAATAAACATGATTAGTTAACTATTGTATATATAAATGAAATGAAGAGGCTCAAAATTTATATTCTGGGGATGAGTGAAATAAGATGGCCAGGTAAGTGCGAGAAGGAGGATGCAACAATATTTTTTTCAGGCAGCAGAGATGAAGGTGTCAACCACAGGCATGGAGTAGCGGTTCTAGTAAATAATAAAATCACAAAATATATAAAAAATTTTATTCCATATTCAGAACGCTGCATGTTGATCCAGATAAGTGCGCACCCTCTAGACATTAATATAATTCAGGTGTGTGCTCCCACATCTGAAAGTAATGATGAAGAAATTGAGTTTTACCAACAATTAGACGACATCATAAAAAACCTAAAGAAACAAGATATAACCATGGTAATGGGAGATTTTAACTCCCAAATAGGAAAAGGCGAAGTCAGTGACGTAGTTGGCAAGTATGGGTTGGGAACAAGAAATGAACGAGGTGATCGAGTAATACAGTTTTGCCAGGAGAAAAACTTAATTATCACTAATACTTGGTTTAAGTTACCATTAAGGACTAAGGATATTGTACACTTGGAGGTTACTGGAGGACAAGTCTGGGTACATCGTTAGAAATTAAATAGACCTCATAACAATTTAACAAACGATTCCGTAACGCAATAATATCAGCCAAAACATATCGTGGAGCTGATATAAAGCCTGATCATAATACTCTTGTAGCCCAATTATGAGTCAGACTGAAAACCTTAATCCAGAAACAGAATAACAAAATATTAGATATGGATCAACTTAGAAATCCCGAGATAAAAGTCAAGCTTACAAATAGCATTAATAGTAATGGGGCTTTAACAACCAATACTGATCATATTGAAAGAGACTGGATCAACTTAAGGGACGCTATAGGCAGTGGTGTCATGGTGTGGGAACGCGTGGGAACGCCGTTCCCGCACTGGTTAACAAAAGTTAAAAATAATAGAAAATTTAGGTTTTGTAAACAAAAATTAGCAGTGCGTTCCGGCACTGCGTTCCCGCACTGCTAATTTTGCCATGACACCACTGGCTATAGGCAACGGTGCGAAAAAAGTAATTGGTGACTACGAGCGGAAGAAGAAGAACGAATGGATGATAGATGAAATATTACACCTCATGGACAGAAGGAGGGAAAATAAGAATAATTCCGAACAATATAAAGAACTGGATATAACTGTCAGCAGAAAGATAAAAGAATCCAAAGAGAAATGGTTACAAGAAAAATGTCAAGAGATAGAAGAGCTAGAACGAAGACACGATAGTTTTAACATGCATAAAAAAATCAAGGAGTTTACTTATGCTTACAAGAAAAAACAGTTTGGTAAGTTAATAGACGAGAAGAACAAACTTATTGTAGATAAAGAAGAACAGTTACAGACTTGGACAATTTACATAAAAGATTTGTTTACGGAGTATCGTCATATTTCTACGAACACTCTTGATCTGAATGAACCAAGAATATTTAAAAGTTAGGTGTTTAAAGCTATAGATCATTCGAAAGATGGGAAAGCAACAGGATGCGATAAAATACCAGTCGAATTTTTAAAAGTTTTTAAGGAGAACAACATGAATGTAGTATTGGAACTGTTTAATAAGGATATACGATACTGGTCAAATTCCATCGGACTGGCTGAAATCTACATTTGTGCCCCTTCCCAAGAAATCCAATTCTAAAACGTGTAGCAAATATCGCCTTATAAGTTTAATGAGTCACACCCTCAAAGTATTCTTGCGTATTCTCCATTCCAGAATACGAGCAAAATTAGAACACAGCATAAGTAAAACACAGTTCGGTTATAGATGCGGTTTTGGAACTCGAGAGCCCCTATTTGCAATACAAGTCTTGATTCAAAAATGACTGGATAACAGAAAGATGTTTACGCCTGTTTTATCGACTATGAGAAAGCATTCGATACTATCAAACATAACAAATTCATAGAACTATTACATCTTTCAGGACTTGACACTAAAGACATCCAGATTATAAAAAATATATTTTGGAATCAAACAGCCCACATAAAGAATGGACATATGGTGAGTGAAAACATAACCATTTCCAGAGGGGTTAGACAGGGATGTATTCTTTTGCCACTGCTTTTCAACCTGTACGCGGAACAAATATTTCTAGAGGCACTGGAAGAGTACAATGAGGGCATCAAGATTAATGGCGTACCAATAAGTAATTTTCGATATGCAGATGATACTGTTATACTCGCCGATAACATCTAAGATTTACAGATGATGCTAAATAGAGTAAATACAACTGTCAACCGATTTGGACTGAAGATCAATAGAAAGGAAACTAAATTTATTGTGATCAGTAAAAAGAACATTCAACATATCGACCTGAATATGGAAGCCGAAAGTATTGAAAGAGTACACCGATTTAAATATCTGGGATATACAGTAAATGATAAGTGGGACCCAGACGTAGAGATTAGGATCCGAATTGAAATAGCAAGATCCAAATTCATAAAAATGAGGAAGCTCTTAAGCAACCGCAACCTAAGCGTTAACCTCCGATGGCGCGCCACGAAATGCTACGTACTCTCTACGCTACTTTACGGAGTAGAAGGGTGGACGTTAACAACAGCAACTATACAGAAGTTAGCGGCTCTGGAAATGTGGCTGTATCGACGCATACTGAGAATACCTTGGAGAGACAGAGTGACCAACACAGAGGTATTGAGACGAATGGGTAAAGAGGTGGAATTGTTAACAACTGTTAAAAGGAGCAAAGCGTCATACCTGGGCCATGTGTTCCGTAATGATAAGTACAGTCTGCTACAGCTTATCGTGGAAGGCAAGATTGAAGGTAGAAGAGGTTTGGGCAGAAAGAAGAAATCCTGGCTGAGAACTTGAGAGAATGGTTTCAAATACCAGAAGCTGCGAACATAATACATGCGGCAAAAAACAGAGAAACCTATCGTTTAATGGTCGCCAGCCGTCGGTAGAAGACGGCACATAAAGAAGAAGTTAAATATTATTGTTTTATTTGCTCCATTCTGGATTTTCATTGTTCATGTTTTTGATTAGGACAAGGTGGACTCAGAACTTGGGAGATTGAGCTAGCCTAGGGTAGGCGATAGCTATCATAGTTGATTGAAATAATATTCTCGAATATTATTTCAATTATCTGGGGTAAAGGGCACTCAATGAGGGTATTGGGCTCCGAATTCCATCCTAAGTAAGTAGGGAATAGCTCAAGAAACAAAGTCTACCCTATGCCGATGCGCGCTTTTATCTTGGGGGTGGTTCCCACCCCTTCTCGGGGGTGAAAAATGTTTTGGTTAAAATAGCCACGGAAGAGGCTAGAGGACCTAATTTTAAGCAAAAACTGTTCTATAATTATTTTTTGAAAACTCGCTACTTTTTGAGTTATTCGTGGTTGGAAATTGGACATTTTCATTGAAAATTTTTTGCTCAACTAGAAATCCAATGAAATCAATTAATTTGTGGTCATCTGATTGAATACAACCAATAAAACCAACATTATACTGAAAACAGATCCCATGGGCTGTTTTCACTCAATCATGTAGCTATGGATACCTACATTTCGTTTCATTTCGATTTTGACATTTCAAATATTCAATATTTCAACATGTCACGATTTGGTTGTAATACTGATGAGAATATTAATGAAATTATCGAATCAAATATACCAAAGAATACTGTTTACAGTAAAAAATTTTCTATCCGAATAACCCTCGAACATTGATAAATGCTCAAAAATTTTTTAACAAAGCTTGTTGCTTACAGGCAACAGACCTCCGCCTACGGCGTCGGTCTGTTTCCAAGCAACAAGCTTTCGAAATCTGTTATAAAATTTTTTCGAACAATTATCAATGTCCTTGGGTTATTACTACTGAAAACTGACACCTTTTCTGACAGATTTTTGCGAATACCTTAACAACTATGCATCTAACAAAAAAACTAAATAAAATATTTCTGTAGGTTATAAAAAACAAAGAGATTCGTTCTTTCATAAATCTTCTAGTTAAAATACAAAGAGGAATAAGGTAGGTAAGAAGAGTTTGTTTTTTTTGCTGCAGGCTCAAATCGGTGTATTCAACTTGAAATAACAGAAACTGTCGATTTTAGGTGTATAATGATACTAATAAGTTTTGTAGTGCTTGAAAAGACCTATAAAACGAGCAATACTAAACGTCGATTACATTCAAACTAAGCGAGATGTTCTGCAAAAATTTGATGACTAATGCATTTTAAGAAGCCCTTAACTGGTGACCATGCGTCTCACAGACTCCGCACGTTTATTAACGCGTCTGCGTTTCTCGCCACAAATACGTAGCAACCTGTAATTCGGTGTACCTTCCTAGCTTTTAGAGTATATTCGAATGTGTTAATGAGGGGTACCTCGCTTGTCCCGTTTTCGAAATATTTACGTCGCGGAGTCTACTAGACGCAAGGTCACCATTAGTGTTATTTTAATATGGATAGTTTTCGTAAAGCTGTAAGCCAGCTGTAAGAGTATTAGACGATGATTTTGAAGAAGTATGCACAAAATGGTATAATGAGGCGAACAGTGACATTTCTGATGATGATGTGGAAGAAGAATATTATATAGAAAGTGATGAAATTTGTATAAATTGTACCGGGGTAGAATAGATTTTTAACGTTTTTCTGTGATTTGCAGGTTCTGTGCAGAATTGCAATTATGTTGTTTTTAACAATTTTTTATATAAAATGTACCTATTGTTAAACATACAGACATATATTATATTTGTTTGTATATGTTTAACTTTTTTTGGAATATGACTTTAAAAATGTTGTGTTATAAAACATGTTACCATTTTTTCTGTTTTTTTTTATAAGTCCTACAGCTTGATTTTTTTCTTTTTGGCTAAATACAAATGACATTACAATATTGTTTTGTTATTAATAACTGTTTTATTGCATTTTTTAAGTGCCAGCTTGACATAAACAGCTTTTTTTAGCCAGGAGTCTGTTAGACTCATGGTCACCATTTATGTAATTAAAAATAGGGTCACCAGTTAAGGGTTAAGAAGAAATGAGAAGTATATTTAACCTCTCATCCATCAGAATTTAAATACATCGTTTTCTGCAATACTTTTTATTATAGTGTTATTTCTATGTTCAAAACTTGGACTGGATTAAAATGAATGGTTTTTGAAAAAAAAAATAAGATCAAATTACAGAGCGCAATTTAAATTTTCTTAAAAATCTTTTTTTCCTTCATGTAACTCGAGAAAGATAAGAGATACGAAAAAAAGATACCACATTAAAATGTAGAGCTTTTTCAGATAAAAATTTCTTTTTTATTTTTCATTACTGTATCTCTTATCATTTTCAAGTTACATGGAGAAGAATGAAGATTTTTAAGAAAATTTAAAAATGCTCTCTATAATTTGATATTTTTTTTTAAAACCATTCATTTTAAACCCGTCCAACTTTTTGAACATAGAAATAACACTATAATAAAAAGTATTGAGGAAGAAAAACGATGCATTTACATTTTGGTGGATGGGGATTAAAATTATTTCTCATTTTTTCTTAAAATACATTAGTTATCAATTTTTTTGCAGCATATCTCGCTTAGTCTTAATATAGCCTTTAATATAGTTCGTTTTAAAGGTCTTTTCAAGCACTACGAAAGGTGTAAGTAGCATTATACACCTAAAATCTACCATTTCTCTGTTATTTCAAGTTGAATACACCAATTTGATAATGTACCAAAAAAAAACTATTTTCACCTACCATATCTCTTTTCGTGTTATAACTAGAAGATTTCTGAAGACAAGTGTCTCTTTGTTTTTTATAGCCTACAAAAATGATTAATATAGTTTTTTTAGTTAGTTGCATAGTTTTTAAGGTATTCGCAAAAAACCGTTCGAAAAGGTATTATGTTCTAATGAAAATGGTTAATTTTTAACCACGAATAATATCTCAAAAAGTATTGAGTTTTCAAAAAAAATTATAGAACAGTTTTTGCTTAAAAGCAGGTTCTCTATCGAATTCTGTGGTAATTTTAACCAAAAAATTGTCCACCCCTAAGAAGGGGTGGGAACCACCCCCAAGATAAAAGCACACATGGGCATAGGGTAGACTTGTAGGACGAATAGGGTAGACGAATTAGGAGATAAGTAGAGGCCAGGCCCAAAATTTCATTAAAATCCATGCAGTAGGATAGAATTCGGAGGTAATATCCTATTCTTGCTCCCATTGACTGGCGTAGTAGTTTATCGCCTCAAATTTACCGAAAACTCCCGAAGACGTACCCTGGGAACCAGGTATTCCTGAGATAACCTCCGATGTCATATTCGTCGTTAGCGACCCCAAAAAACCCCCGAGTAAGAATTTTTGACTAGTTTTTAATAATTTTTTTGCTGAAGATTACACAAGAATAGGTAAACAGTAGGTACCCTGGGCACCAGATACCTACTCCGTAGATCACTTTCGATATCATATTCGTCGTTACTGACCCTAAAATCCCCCCAAGTAATGATTTTGACTAATTTTTTAATGAATTTTAATGACGAGGTGGGGATGGCGGTTTTTGACAAAACACCGGTTTTCGGTTATACCGTTTTTTTTTCTTACGGTTTAACCTGGCGGTAATAACCGGCCAAAAAAACCGCTTTTTCCAAAAACTGGTTTTCGGTCTTTTTAACCAATAGGTTACAATGTTACATTTACAATGCACTTTATATTTAATTTACCATTTAAAAATATAATCATCTAAAATACCCACCAATTTTCCTCTCCTCCCAAACCCCATTTAATACTTCCTGTATGGGTGTATCGTTTGGAAAACGTAGGGAAATCCTTGGAGATTCTTACTCGTAATCGGTAATTCGATATTCGTAGTCCGAACAATATTTTTGGTAATCAGATAAAGTCATTCACCCACTTTCAATGTTAAGAGTCAAGTGTAAAAAATAGAGGATGTTTGCGTCTACTTCAACCAGATCACTTCTTATGTAAATATTACGATTACAAATACCTTTTCAACGAAATATTATAATAAAATTTAATTATTTTTTCTGGCTGATGTGAGTCTGCACTTTAGGTTTGCTTCTGTATTTATAAAATAAAATTTGAATTATGGTTTTGTTTGGAATAATTACTTGAGAATAATAATTATGATTGGGATCCAAAATAATACCTAACCTAATCCTAATCACCGTAAAAACCTAATAACCGGTTTTTACTTTAAAAAGAAAAAACCGGTTATAACCTGGACAAAAAAAACACCGGTAAAACCGGTTATTGCGGAGTAAAAAAACCGGTAGGTTTTTCCCATCCCTATGACGAGGTAAACAGTAGGTACCCTTGGCACCAGGTACTCTGAAGATCACTTATGACATCATATTCGTTTTCAGCGACCCCAAAAACCCCAGAGTAACAAAATTGAACTCATTTCCGACAATAATGGACGAGTTCTGAATTTTTTTTATTGTCTGTTTGAGATGCACTCTAAGAATGCATTTTTTGTATGCAGTTTTTCAATATTATATTATGGCTTGGGGTCACACAATTTCCTGGCGCTTTCACGAATCGAATGCAAAAAGAATTATTAAGTCTTGAGGTTTTTTTTCGGAGGTTCAGTGCTTTATTATTGCTTCGACTACAGAGTTTTTTAAAAAGGTTCTTCCGAATGACTCCACTACAATAAGTTGTAGTGGGTTCCTTTACATTCTCTATTGTATTAGTATTGGAATTTCTAGATTTCTGTACTTTGCGATCTGTTTAGTATATTTAGTACATAGATTACTTTTATTAGGTATCGCCAATTAAATTAATGTTGTTTGTCTCGGTAATTTATTTAGGCGAGTGCATATAGATTTTTACTTCGGAAAAAATCAAACAAGATAGAACTTTCTGTAATTTCATTAAGAAATGTTTAATAAACAACATATCAAAAAGTTCTACTCAAGAAGTGGGTGCTTCATTTTTTATTAAACAAATGAACTGCGAAAATAGATGTTTTTTTAAATAACTCCGAAAATATAAATTTTTGAAAAAAAAAAACTGACCTGGCCATTGAAAAATTCAGAAAATTTAAAAAAAAAACCTTATATAAAGATTTTTCTAAAATTAAATCTGTAGCTTCTACAATTTTTTATTTATAACGCTAAAGTCACCCTTCTCACAAACATTGGCGCACTGTAAACTAGCGTTCGGTGAAGTGCACGATTGAGTTATTTTTGTAATTCTTTAACTAATCGATCAAATGAAATTTTACAAATTGAGCATGAAAGAAGAATAATTAAGCTATCTATAGTTATAATAAAAAGAAACAAAATGTATGGGCATAAGTACGGTGTGGGCTGGAAGTGAGACTTACATGAATTTTGTTTAAAAATGATTTAAAAATGTGTAACTAATACAATTTTTTTTATAAAACTCTCAATTTTACACAACTTAACTTTCAATAATCTTACTAAACGATGTTTCATTAAAAAAAAATCTCAAAAATTTAATTCAAATGATACGACACGTCTCAAAAAATTTATTTTTTAAAAATTTCATAGTTTTACAGAATTAACACCCATTTAACCCATTTAGCGCCAAAGGTGCAAAAACGCACCATTTTTTGTAGAATTTTTTTTTGACAATTCGTTAATTTTTTTTAAATCTTTGTATTTTTTAAGCATTCAAAAGATATAAGTGTAACTAAATTTAATTTTGTTTAATTTCCAAACTCATGCTTTCATCACAAAAATATTTTCTAAATGTCCGACATTTTCAATCCTTCGACACAACTTTATTTTTACTCTAGTAATTTTATTGGCATAACACTTTTGTGGTCAAATAAATTAAAACATTATTTTTTTAACCTATTTGTACACTAATTGTTATAAAAATACAAAAAAAAATTTTTCTGAGTCATAAAATCTCGTGTTTGAAAATAATGGTTCGATAACGAACCATTGGCGGAAGTCGACATATAATCCTGTCTGTTCAGGAATAAGTTCAAGGTGATGATGCACAGGCAGTAATTTGTTGGGATATTTCTTTATTATGTGTAAAAACACGTATCCACTATGCTTGCGCTCCGAGCTCCTGCAATTGCTCCACATAGTGCACTCGGCACTCCAATCTGTGGCACTTATATGTAAGGGAGCATACCGTATCGATTGGAGCAGTTGCAGGGAGCGCGGAACGCATAAAGTTCGTAAACATAGTGGATGGTTGGCGTTCCCGGACCCTGCAAAAGTGCGTGCTTCGCCTCGGCGGTCCAATAGGTGGCGGTTTATATGTAGAGGAGCGCATGCCGTATCGATGGGAGCAGCTGGAGGGAGCGCGGAGCTCAAGAGGTTTGTAAACATAGTGAATGGCAGGCACTCCCGGACCGTGCAACAGTGCGCGCTCCGTCTCGGCGTTCCAATTGGTGTCGGTTTATATGTAGAGGAGCGCATACCGTATCGATTGGAGCAGTTGCAGGGAGCGCGGAGTGCAAGAGCTTCGTGAACATAGTGGATGGTTGGCGCTCCCAGACCGTGCAACAGTGCGCCAACGACCGTGCGGCAGTGCCTCTGTGGTCCAATATTACGAACGTAGTGGGTACGTACCTTTAGAAAGACGGGTATTCTGGTATTCAGTTTTGTTATAATCTAGGGTGTTGGAGGAGGGGGAGGGGGCTACATAAGGGAGGTTGTGTAGTGTTGTAGACAATATGTCGATTTGTCGAATTTATACAACTGGCACAATGCAAGATACAGGATTGGAAAGTGTAAACTGGAAATATCTAAAATAATTTCTAAAAAAGATAGAGGGCCGTTCGACTTCGTTTTTGAGAAAGAAGCTGAAGAAGGTGTAGGCAATGTTCTAACCATACTATTTTTGTCTATCAAAAATTCCAGGACCATTTACACTCTAAATGTTTGGAGACTTTTCACAAAGATTAAAATTGTATTTCAATTTTTTTTATCTCATTTCCGCCAAAGGTTTGAAAACGAACCATTTTGTTGTTGTGACACCTGCCATTATCCGAGTGTAAAACACTTTTTTTACGAATGTTTAAGTTTATTTTACTCTAGTTAATCAAATATATTACATATTCTTACAGTATTTCTTTGCTTGGCGGTTAATGGGTTAAGACGGTACTACTAAATTTTCAACAAATCTATTAGAGATTTTTAGGTGTTTTTTTAAAGATCCTTATGTACACTTTAAAATGCACTAAATTATTTTACTTTAGAAATAAAATAAACTATTTCTTTTTGAGAAATTTAAGAAAGATAACAAAAATGTAATACAAAAACCGAAAATTAACAGCTAAAAAAATGTTTATACAAAGTGATCAAAACTTTTTTCTATAAAACTTATCCAAAATACATTTAATAATAAGCTTCAACAATAATAAATGTTCAACAAAAAAAATTTTCTTCAGCTCTTATACAGTATGTCTGCGTAACTTGGAACTTATTGATAACTTTTTTATTATCAGTCTTACGAAAATAGTTATACTTTATAAAACACTCTGCATGGTATAAGATGCAACCATCAAATATAAAATTTTATTATTTTTATACGAAGTATGTCAAAAAATATGAATTTTACTCAAGAGTAAAGTACCTTTATATTATTTCACAATATCGAAAATTGTTATAAAGAAAAGTGGTTTGGAATTAAAAAATATGTTTCAGTGTTCTACTACACCCTTCTAATTAAAATATTGTGAATAATAAAGGCACTTAACTCTTAAGAAAAATTAATATTTTTTACATACCTCGTATAAAACTGAAATAGTTAGATATCTGGCGGTTATATCAGAGATTTGGATCAGATAGAGCATTTTATGAAGAATAACTTTTTTTCGTAAAATTGATAATAAAATATTTACAATAATTGTAATAAAATGATGATGGGTATCCGTAATTTGAGAAAAAATTGAAATTTTTTTTTATTAGAATAATTTTATTGTATATTAAAACATAGTTTTTAATTTCAAACAACTTTTCATAATAGCATTTTTTGATATTCTGGAATAAAATGGTACTTTACTCTTTAAAGAAATTCACATTTTTGACATAACTCGTATAAAATTAGCATAACCAAAAACAACATAGAAACATATTTGATCAAAAGTAAAATGATGAATTCAACGATATTTTTTAAATTATTTATACAAAAAAATTGTTATTGTTTAAACAATTACTAAACAATTAGCGGCCAAATCTGCGAGTAGAACTTTTTACTTTAACATGTATATAAACTAACAAAAAAAGTTTTAGAAAAATATGAGCTTGTTTGAACTATTCCGAAACAATGCATGTTTTCGTTCTAATTGACTAGTATGAGATCTGGTCTATTATGTGTCACTCTTTGATCTATGAGTATAGTGCGATCCCTGTATATCTTGTAGTTGTCATTCTCAAGCATGCTCTCAAAAACGTATTGATAATGTGGAAGATGGCTGATTTGAAGTCTCAGTTTGATAGCTATCTCTTGACAAAGGATATTTCCAACTGAGTCATGCCGTTACTTGTATTCGGTTGCAGCAATTTCCTGGCAGCCCCCGGTAAGATGTTGGATAATTTTTTGTCTTTGACATACATATCGATATTTGTTTCTTTGACATAATCTTAGCTGACCTCATTAAGATGTCCGTGCAGAGGTTTACCCATCCAGGTGCTCATTGTTTCGTCCTTAGTAAGGTGATATAGGCACATTTATGGCTTCCTCGATTTGATCGGTATTGTGTCATCTACTGCGTAAACAGCGCAATGGAGATTACGTTTTTTTATCTAATTACTTTCTTGTCTAATTGCTCACCGATACCCATAAGTCCTGTTCCTCCTAAATACCGTAATAATGTTGTTATGTTTAGTTGCGCGTAGATTTTTGTAAAGTTAGAGTGAAGAAAAAAAACGTTGATTTAAAATTTTTTAAAATACTTTTACAAAAAAACCCAAACAAGTTTAGATTTTATTTTTTATTTTACTTGTTTTTGTACATTTTTCAATAAAACTTTACCAGGAACTTGATATTATCTATCTAAAACTACTTTAAAAATTTGGACCTTATATCATCTAAGAGTCCAGAGATATTTGACATCAAACGTTAAAAAACCTAGTATTCGGGAAATCGCAAAAACGTAATACACTCTAATAGGCTATTAAAAACTGGTACCAGTGGCGTAACCAGGGGAGTTTTGGAGGTTATAACCCCCAGAGACCCTCCAGTAGTTGTACCCCACTTAGGATCATCTGGTTACGCCGTTGATCGGTACACGTTAAAGGTCAAAAAACAAATAATTTTGTACATAACTATGGATTTTTTCTACTATAATGTGTTATAATATCGTTGGCAAGAGAAGATTTCAGAGAATAATTTTCAATCATAATCCAAAAAAATTTAAAAAATTCAATTTTCGGACTTTGGCTGCCCTTAACTCGGCATCCGACTGGTGGGGTGTGGTACACCCCAACATTGCTGAAGCGCCTGAGACAAGGAAATTTTGCATGTAGTGGCCACAGCAGCGGCTAGATAGCTTTCTATTGTATATTCATTTATGCGATGACACATAGTTTTTAGTCGTCTCTTTGTCATAGTTTCAGCAAGTACATTTGGATTGAAAGTGGTCATGCCCCACGTCTCTGATTTTGTACTTTCTGCAGAATTGTCTTTATTTTGTTTTACTCCTATAAATAAGTAAGTATAGGTAAGTGAATAATACTTATTACAGATTTTAAATAATTTTTTTATTAGTCTGAGTTAAAATTAATTACGATAGAGAATAAACACGTCATCGGATCTTATGGGATGAAGCAGACAGTGACAAATGTATTCACAAGAGTAATTCGGAAGTAAGTGAAGAGATAGACAATGCTAGTGTAAATAGTGACTATCCGGACCAGCTTTAAGATATTGACGTTCCAGACATCACAGAAAACTAAACGTAAAGAAATTTTTTGAGAATCTTTAACTTTTTTAAATTGCTGGGGTTTGTCACACCCATCTGTCTGTTAGTGGCAAAAAAGTTCACCTGTTGTATGCCGGGTTAAAAAATTTTTCTCTTAAGGTGTGAACGAAGCAGCAGTTTTACCCTCCGTATATATTCAGTAGTTATGCTAGTGTCTATTTGCTTATGGTTAATTTTCCACGCTTGCTTTACTTCGAGATGTATATTACTGTTTTTGGCGCATTTATTGGTGCATTATTTTACTAATAATTATTACCACCTGAATATTACGCGTCGTTGGTTTTAATTTTATTTAATTTAATTTAAGTTTTAATTTAATTTAGTCCTCTCTCAAAGTGTTTCCTGATGAAACAGAATAAAATAAAATAGAAATATGCTTTATTGTCATGAAAAATTTAACAATTTTATAGACAAAGCTTACAAGAATCATAAATAAAAAAAAATAACAAATACAATTTACTAAAATTGTATAAATCGTCAATATAAATAAAATATAATAAAGTGAAACAAAAAACAGTAACAATCTATTGCAAAATTAAAAAAAAATTGCGAATTGCGTAATCTACCAAGAAATTTAATGTCAAGCTGCTGCATATGACACTCAAATATAGATTAAGATTCTACTTATACATAAGAATACTGTAATTTCTTAGTTATTGGCTAAGAAACTCTGCTATTGAATAATAATATGGTCTTTCAGATAAATAGGCTTTTGTCATTTTACAGAACTTGGGGAAATATGTTGCAGATTTAAGTTGTAGAGGAAGATGGTTGTATAGATTTTTTGCAGAATAGAATATATATTTCTTTACTAACTCACTGGAACATTGTCAAAATAACTGTCAAAGTTGATGTTGACATTTTGATCTGCTCCTGTAAAAGATAAAAGTTTTGGTGTTTTTTGGAAGATAAAGTAGTGGTTAATAATTAATTTAGTGTTTATAAACAAAAACATTTCAGTATATAGTGGTTTAAAACTTATTTCCCCCTAAATGGGGGATAAAAGTGAGTAAGGGACGTCTCTTTTGACGCGAGTGACTGCGGATAATGGTAATATTATTAGTAAAATGGAATTGAATATGCAAGATTATGGACAAAATGCGAGACCGAAAATTAAACAATTCAATTTGCTTTCAGATAAGTATAATCTTGATAATATTTGGGTGTACATTGAAAGGATTGGTGATGATCTTAATTTTGGAAAATTACGTGCAATGACGATTGAGCATCTTATTTTTTAAAAATTAAAATTAACGAATATTCGAGAAATTAAAAGTATAGGTAGGAACCGTGTAAAAGTTTTGCTTACTTCTCGGTTAGAGGCAAATAACCTCGGCAAATAACAGCTCACTTAAAGAACAAAATTTGAAAGCATATGTTCCTAGTCACTTACTAGAAATAAAAGGTGTGGTGAAAGACATTGACACTAGATATGATGTGAAATATCTCATGGATAACATCGAAACTCCTTCTAATGTTTTGAGTATATATAGGACTAAGCGTAGGGTACAAAAAGAAGATAAAATTGAATATGTGGACAAAAAAACTATAATTATAACTTTTGAAGGCAATATTTTACCGAATTATGTTGCCTTTAATAGAGTATATTTTTCTGTTGAACAGTTTTTTGGCCGAGTTGTTCAATGTTATAAGTGTTTAAAATTTGGGCATGTTTCAGGGCAATGCCGAAGTACACAGGAACTATGTATACAGTGCGGTGAAATTAAAAATAAAGACCATCATTGCGAAAAAAGTATGTTTTGTATACATTGCAAAAATAACGAACATGTGACAATATCAAAAAAATGTCCATTTTATGAAAAACAAAAGAAAATTAAGAATATTATGATAGAACAAAAAACTACTTTTGTGGAAGCTAGATTAATATGTGAAAACTCCTTTTCAGCACTCATCAGTCCCAACTCTTTCTCTTGTTTAAATAATAATGAAAAAGAATTTCCATCCCTACCAATTAATAATAATGATAAAAATCTTGGTCCGACTCGGCCAACTGTAGAAATTAATAGATCTCAATTTTTGACTCAATCAAACTTTAATATAAATAATTCAAATGAACACTCAGGAAAGAAAAGAAAAGCAAATTCACCTATTTTAGAATCAACATCTCATAAACCGATGTTCCCCTTCACTTTTGGACCGTCTCAACTTTTGCCAACTAATTCTTATACACCGAATAATAATATCGAAAATAAAACTGAACTAGCTAGATCTGTAGCATCATTTATAATAAACTTTTTAAAAAATATTCATACAGTAGAAGACATAAAAACCTTAGACAACAAAATAATTATTAAAGAAGTAGAACAGTTCATAATTAATTCATAATGCCAATACAACATAATTTAAAAATAAGTCAGTGGAATTCCAGATCTGCTATATCAAACAAAGGTAGTTTAATGCATCATTTAAATAATAAAAGTATAGACATCCTCCTAATTAGTGAAACATGGTTCAAAGAAGATATTAGTTATCATTTTAAAAATTATAATTTGGTTAGAAAAGACAGAAATGATGGCTTCGGTGGTGTAGCTATTCTCATCTACAATTCAATTACTTTTAGTGAATTAAATTTAAACTCTAATTTTAATACGGAAATAGAAGTTTGTGGTGTAACAATTAAATATAAAACAAAGGATCTGAATATTTTATCTATATATAGACCACCTAAAAGTAAAAGTTCAGTAAATGATTGGACAAACATCTTCTCGCAAGTTAATAATTCAGCAATTATAGGAGGAGATTTTAATGCTCACCATACTATTTGGGGATCTAGTTACAATGACACAGTTGGAACACAGCTTATTAATACTGCAGATGATCTCAACCTTATCGTAATAAATAATGGTGAGCCTACTGTTCTTACTCGACCAGATCAAAATAGTTCAGCAATTGATGTAACTTTTGTTACTCCTGACATAGCTAATAAAATCCACTGGTACATACATTCTGACACACTAGGCTCTAATAATTTTATTATCAATATGGAAATATTAGATAGTACTACAACTGAAGAGTGTATACCCAGAAGTAAGTGGAACATTAGAAAAGCCAATTGGACTCTATACACAACATCAGTTGAAAATTTTTTTAATAGTGTTTACGAAATGGACAGTACATCTGATAAATATAGCTTTCTAATAGATAGTATGAATCATGCTGCGCACATTTCAATCCCGCAATATAAAACTTTTAAAAATAAAATTCGTTGTTCCCCACCTTGGTGGAATACAGAATGTGATACAATTATTAAAGAAAGGCAAGAAGCACTGACAGAATATAAAAAAAATGCTAATTTTAATAATTATATAAAGTGTCAAGCTAGCATGGCTAAAACTAAGAAGAATCTAAAATTGATAGCTAAAAAGAGTTGGAAAGATTTTGTGTCTTCTCTAAACAAAAATACTCCAACTACAACGTTGTGGAAGCAAGCCAGAAAACTAAATAGAAAATCAATTCCAAATGCATACAATTTGGATAACACCTTAGAGGATGAAATCTTTGATAAAATTGCTCCGCCATCTGTTAAACCACCTAATACTCATAATTATATTCCAGATAAGCAAAGCCATTTTTTACTAGAACCTTTTAATATTACAGAACTAGAATATGTTCTAAAAAATCGAAATAACACGAGTCCAGGTTTTGATAATATTAAATATCCAATGATTCATCATCTCCCTAAAATTGCCAAACTTCTAATGTTAGATATTTTTAATTGTGTAATCAGCAATAAATCAGTTATTGATCAATTTCACGATGTAATTGTTTTACCAATATTAAAACCAGGTAAAAACTCAAATTTGGCTCAGTCATATAGACCGATTTCTCTTATGTCCTGTATGCTGAAAACTCTAGAACGAATGATAAAACACAGGTTGGAATGGTGGGTAGAAAAAATAAACTTCTTCCAGATTTTCAGTTTGGTTATAAAAAAGGATATGGTACTTTAGACACACTTTCTACACTAGTAACAGATATTCAAAACACATTTTCCAACAACACCTATTTACCTACTATATGCTTAGACATTGAAAGTGCATATGACAATGTCAGTCTTGACATATTAAGGGAAACATTGATAAAACATTTTCATATACCGCCTCAGTTGGCTGAAGCCCTTTATAATTTTTATTCCTGCAGAAAGATATATCTAAGAACTAATAATAATAAACTGATAGGCCCTAGATATAATAATTTAGGACTACCACGGGGATCAGTATTGAGTCCCCTTTTGTTTAATATGTATACTGCGGATTTGCAAAAAGTCTCTACTGACATTTTTTAATTTCAAATAATACAATATGCTGATGATTTTCTCCTGTATTCACAGGCCAAAACTTATGATAACTCGGTTCAAACCTTAGGACGAATTCAATGTTGTGTTAATTTATGGTTCAATCAAAACGGATTCGAAATAGCTCAAAATAAATCTACTGTCTGTATTTTCACTCGACATAATATCCCAAAAATAGAGAATTTAAAACTTAATGGCTACGACTACGCATTTGCTTCTTCCATTAAGTATTTGGGAATGATTTTGGATCGTAAATTGACTTGGAAATTACATATTGACTTTATGATAAATCGATGTAATAAGGGTCTAAATTTTCTTAAATCAGTTTTAAGGATTTGGTGGGGAGTTGATGTTGAAACTTCCTTGCTTTTCTATCGATCATATATTAGATCTATAATTGATTATGGTAGTATTCTATATGGCTCAGCTTCTAAACATATTTTAAACAAAGTAGACGTTGTACAGGACTTAGGACTCCGTATCTGTTTGGGAGCTATGAAATCAACTCCAAATAAAGCTTTACATGTAGAAGCTTTAGAAATTCCATTCAATTATAGAAGGAAATATCTCAGCCAGAAATTTTTAATGAAAATTCGTTACCTAAATATCGGTCTTTACCAAAATATTAACAAGCTGAATGTAGCGGATTTAACTAATAAATACTGGAAGCTAAAGAACTCTCCTCCACTTTGCGAGGCTTTTCGAGATCTGTTAAATTTTGACTGTGATTTTAACATGATTGATAGTTTTGGACTTGAAGATTTTCATTCTTTTTTACATACAGTTAAATTAGTAAAACCAAGTTACCATGAAAACAGTAATATTAGCTCTAACATCTTAAGAACATTCTTAGATAATTGGCCAGATTCTATAAATATATATACAGATGCATCTAAGACGTTAGTTGGCACTGGATGTGCCTTTTTCATACCTGCTACTAAAACAGAAAAATTATTTAAGTTAGGCCATGATTTTTCTATCTTCAGTGCTGAAGCCATAGCAATTTATGAGGCCCTGCAATATTTTAAAGAATCAGAAGATATATCTGCAACAATTATTTCCGATTCACTCTCTGTTCTTCTTGCTATTCAAACTATAGATTTTCCCAATAACAATTCAAATATTTATATCCTACTAATTAAGAAAATACTTTTCGAAATTGATAAAAATAAAAAAAGAGTGAACTTTTTATGGGTTAAGGCTCATATAGGACTAACGCATAATGAATATGTTGATAGTTTGGCTAAAAAAGCTATTGAATATGGTACTTCACATAATCGTAAGTTTTGCATATCTGACTTAGTTAACACTATTAAGCATCGAGTTAAAAATCAGTGGAGTCAATCATGGCGAGATCTTTGTAAACAATCCAAATCTCAGTATTCACTGATTCAACCTTCTGTTCCAAATATATATTGGTTTAAAAATTATGTAGTACCTCGAAGATATATAACAACATTAATTAGAATGAAGTTTGGACATGCATGTTTCCCTCTACCTCTAGCAAGAATTAAAGTTTTTGATTCAAATCTTTGTACAGGATGTCAGAATGTTGGTGACTTAAATAATACTTTCTTTGAGTGCGCAAAATATATTCCATGCACATATAATTTAATCCAAGATTTAATAAAATGTAATGTTTTTCCACCTTTCAATGTATCCTATCTATTGTCTCTGAACAGCAAGAACATATATGATTGTTTAATGAAATTTATCTGTGAAACTAAAATTAACCTCTAAACTTATTAATCCTGATAATTTGGTATATTATGTACATATGAAAAAAGAAAAAGAAGAAGATACATAATGGAAAATGTGGTGAGCAACTTGGACAGTCCATAGCGGCCAGCTTTTGAACTGAGTAGAGAGCTGTAGAAGAGTTTGCTATGGAACTCTAAGGACCTCATTGCCTTCCTTATGTATGAACAGAAAACAAAAAAAGTTGTGACTGGCTAAATGACACCCAAGTCTATGCCATAAAAAAAAAACTCACTGGAAGGGATCGGTAAATTGATGTCAAAAGTAGAATTTCTGGTAGAATAGTCATGTCTAGGTCTTGCTTGAAAGAAGGTAGTGTTAGAATACTGTCATCTTTGAAGTATTATCTTATTGCTCTTTTTTGTAATTTAAAAATAACATCGGATCGGGCAACTGTACCAGAACCCCAAAAAGGAAGACCAATTCGAAGATGGGACTCGAACAAAAAAAAAATATGTTATTATGGAAGAATCTAATTCATTTCCTTAAAAACAGATCTTACCGCAAAGCAAGCTGAGGATAGTTTCTTGCTTAACACATCGATATGCAGAGACCATTTAAAGTTGCTATCTAAAAACTACCAAGAAACTTTACAGAATCAACGATACTGATCTGGCTGTTATGAAGAGTTAAGGGTTGAAGAGCTCCTCTATAGGATAATGCTACTATTTTATCTACGTTAAAAGAGAGTAAATTAGAATCGGACCAGGATTTTATTGTGAGTAGATCAGAAGTTATAGTAGCATGAAGAGTTGCGATATTTGAGTTGCTCCACGTGATACTGGTATCGCCAGCAAAAATAAAAACTTTTCCATCGATTTTTAAGCTAGTGATGTCATTAATAAAGATAAGGAAAAGTAAAGAACCTAATACTGAACCTTGTGGTATCCCACATACAACATTTTTGAAACTAGAGTCTGTATCATTTGCTCTAACCAGTTGTTTTCTATTATCCAAATAAGATTGAAACCAGTTCGAAGAAATACCTCGATTTCCATAGAAATCTATATTTTTTTTAATCAAAATGTCGTGATTTATACAATCAAAAGCTTTGGCATAATCACAAAAAACAGTGTCAGTGTGTAGATTATTGTTTATTGCTTGATAAAACTCATGTCGTACGTAGACGTTTGACGTAGACGTCAAAAACATGTGTAGTACTAAAGTGAGAGACTCAAGTTGAATAGAAATGCAACCATCTATATTTATTTTAATAAAATAATCTGCTTAATTTTTCAAAAAATTTGTATTTGGAAAACAATTTCCCAGATGGAAATAGAAACGTAAATCAAATACTTGTAATTATATTTCTGGTTAATCCCCAGAAGATGCACTAATTGGGACTAATAATAATATTTATAATAATTTTTGCACATTTGTACACATTAGTAAATATTAAAAATTGATAACTTTTATAACTGCGTATCAGTTCATGCATTTGAAACATGCAATAGCACTTCAGTTCAACATATAAGTAATGTGCGAATCCACATCTACTCTGCTCTAGAAGAGAAGATAAGACAAGGTAAATCAAGATATAATACTTAAATTTTAATAAATTTCAACAATTTAAATATTTGGTAGTAATTATTGTGAATGACAAAAATAACAGAAGTGAAGAAGTGACGAAGCGAATACTAGCAGGCAACAAAATATACTGGAGATATTGTAAGCTAATAAAAGACAAGAACTTATTCAGAAATACAAAACTAAACAAATACAAAGGTAAAATTAGACCAGTAGTTACATACGCAGCTGAGACAATGTGCATCACAGATAAAGATAAAGAAAAATTAAGAATATTCAGAAGGAAAATCCCGAGAAGAATTATGGATCCTATAAGAATGGAGAACCACGAACTAAGAGACATAATGAAGGGAGAAGATATAGTTAGATTTATTAAAGCACAGAGTCTAAGATTGCTAGCACACATAGAGAGAATGAAAAATAACCCACTGATTAAGAGGGCCATCAGATGGAAACCAGAAACTGAAAGACCAAGGGGAAGGCCCAGAGAGATATGGTAGGACCAGGTCATGGAGGATATCAAAATCCTAAAAGTGAGAAACTGGAGCGATCTATGCACATATCAAAATGAGTAGAAGAAAACTGTAATGGAAGCAAGTGATACAACAATCTTTAAGAATACACAAGAAGAATGCAAAGTGATTCACTATAATAAGCGAACCAGAGAGAACGAAGAGCGGCAAACATTCCATCTGGAACTAAAAGCCTTAATGATGATTTCTAAATTGGAAATATTATTATCCATATATTCGGAGTATTTTTGCCAATTTGCATTTTTAATTCTCCACTAATAAATCATTTTATTGGTGTAGTATTTTCCTATTAATTGTTGCCTGGATGGTACGTGTCGTTGGTTTAATTCAGTCCTCTCACAAAGTCTTCCTGGCGAGAAGTATGCGTTGAAACACGTGAAGGATGGTGAGAGATTCAAATTGAATCGAAATGCTACCACGCATAATTATTTTTGTCAAACAATTAGCTAATTTTTAAAAATTTCTATTTATAATCTAAGAGCTAGTGACTCCGACTAACGGTCGTCCTGTAAGGCTAGAAATTTTTATAGTGATAATTCATAGCACACCAAGGCTAAAAACCATGACCTGGCAGGCATCAGCTGTGCACGTGTATCTACCAGGTGAATCGAAAAGTGCATAGTTTAGGGGAAGAATAAACTTTCTCCTGTAAAGTTTAAATTTAAGTATGTGTTTGAGTAAGTCATTTAGAAGAAATGTGTACAATTACAGGCGATTCTGAAGAGCACAAGATCTTGTCAGGCGAGGGGAAAATTAGGGGTTTTTCCTAAAATTATTTTTTTGCATCAAAAAAGTTTTTTTTATTTTTTTTAATCATTCCAAACAGAAAAGGTCTCTAGCGATTTTTCTCTTAGGTTAATAGTTTTTGTTATATAAGCGATTAAAAATTTTGAAAATTGCGAAATCGGCCATTTTTAACCCTAAATCGGACATTTAACTAAAAATTTCAATGTTGCTAAGGTAGGTAGATATTCTTTAAACAATTATTGACGAAATCCCTATTAGTTTTTTGCAATACAATATCGAAAACCCGTTTGTTTTTTAATTTCTAATCAAGCGGGCGCGACAGTGTAGTATAAGTGAGGACGTTTGAGTTTGCATAAATTTATTATCTCGAGAAAGGGCAAATTTGAAGAGAAATCGTCAGACAGGTCGATTTTTATTCTTAGATTAGGACTTTTTGGCATATATATATATATATATATATATATATATATATATATATATATATATATATATAATACTAGTGACGTCATCCATCTGGGAGTGATGACGTAATCGATGATTTTTTTAAATAAGGCTAGGGGTTGTGTGACAGCTCATTTGAAAGGTTATTTAATTCTCTGAGTAAAATAAACATTAACATAATTATTTATACAGGGTGTATGGTATGGTAAAAATGGCTGATTTCGCAATTTTCAAAATTTTTAATCGCTTATACCGGGTGTCCACTTATATTTTCCCCATTTTAACTGCCTATAACTTCTAAACGGCTAAAGATAGAAATATGCGGTTTTCGCTGAAATGTTTTATTTTAGCAAAGGTTTTGTCTGAATGGATTGAATTTTTTATATCGCTTTCAAATACGAAAAAAAATGGCGGATTTTTGAAAAAAACGTTGTTGACTTTTTTTTAATAGAACATCCAGTATATTTTTCTGTAAGTTGAAAGAAAGGTCATTCACCTATCCAGCGATATAAAGTTTTTCAAAATCGGTTGTCAAATCACTGAGTAATTAATTTTTAAAATGAGAGGTGCAACGTGGATATCACATACCTAAATAACATAATGTAGCAAATTGATATTATGTTATGTGATTTTCACATTGCATCTCAATTTAAAAATTAATTTCTCAGTCATTTGACAACAGATTTTAAACAATTTTATATCGCTGGTTAGGTAAATGACCGTTTTTTCAAGTTTTTAGGTAAACGTCTATTTTATGTATCGCTTTTAAATAAAAAATGGCGGAGTTTTGAAAAAAAACGTGGTTGACTTTTTTTTATTTAAACACCCCGTATATTATTTGTAACTTAAGAAAACGGTCATTTACCTATCCAGCGATATAAAAAATTTTAAAATCGGTTGTGAAATGACAGAAATTAATTTTTAAAATGAGAGATGGCATGTAGACCAGGGCGCAGTGACTCAAATTTTTTTACAGAAATTGCTTGAAAATAACTCAAATAATAATATTTGAGTTATCCTCCCACTCAAAAAGGTCCGGAACATTGTTTAAATAATCAAAATGTCAAAAAATTAAGGAAAAATTCGATTTTTTTCTTCGTTTTTTGATTATAACTTTACAAGTATTCATTTTCGAGAAAAGTTGTACTAGCATAAAAGTTGGATAATTAAATTTTCTACAATATAGAATTGGTTAAAAATTTTAGTAATAGTCACCCTTGTTGCAAAATATCAATAATTGCGAAAGAACAATAAAAAAAAGTATTCGCATTTTACGTTTTTTTAACCATTTATGCTACACTTAGGACCTTCATATTTTACCCAGAAAAACTTTATGGTATATTAAAAAGATACTGTAAATTCCATTAGGATAGGTTCAACAGATTTTGCAAAATAAATTTTTCAATCCAGCTTTCGCAAAAAAGTTCATTTTTTCAAAAGGTTGCAGGACTGAAAATAAAGCAGATAGCAAGTTGAAATTTTATTTTGCATATAGAAGAGTACTGTACTCTCATTTGCAATTATCAAAATTAAAATCGATTAACTGTCACGGCGCGTCAGGAATTTTTTAAATAAACATTAATTATTGATGCTACGCGCATGACAGCGGATAGTTTGCTCTGACTGGACATTCCAATGACCTTTGATAATGATTGATACATTTTAATTTTTAGTACATTTCAATATAAATAAATAAATTTGTTTATTGCAAAATAAAAACCCATACTCTATCGTTTGAAATACCACTCTTTTTAGCAAAAACTTTCTTTGTTCATATATTTTAACTTAGAGAATAAAACTTTATTATTTTTAAACATAGGCAATTGCTTGAACAATATTTCAAAACAATAATTAAATTAGTTTGATTTTTGTGGAATTAAAATATTAAAATACAACAAAATATAGAGTAAGAAAATAATATATTAGATAAAGATTGGAAGAAATTTTGTTGGAAATCAAATTGTGTGCATCGAACACCGCTGTCCTGCGCGTAGCACCAAAAATTAATGTTAATTGAAAAAAACTCCTGACACCGTGGTAGTTAATCGATCTTTATTTTGCAAATTGCAAATGAAAGGTACAGTACTCGTCTATATGCAAAAAAAAATTCAACTAGCTATCTGCTTTATTTTCAGTCCTGCAACATTTTAAAAAATGAATTTTTTTGCGAAAACTGGATTGAAACATTTATTTTGCAAAACTATTGACCGATCTTAATGAAATGTACAGTATTGTTTTAATATATCATAAAGTTTTCTGGGTAAAATATGAAGGTCCTAAGTGTAGCATAAATGGTTGAAAAACGTAAAAGGCGAATACTTGTTTTTTATTGTTTTTTTGGCAATTATTGCTATTTTGCAACAAAGGTGACTATTTTTTAAATTTTTGCTCAATTCTATATTGTAGGAAATTTAATTATGCAACTTTTATGGCAGCACAACTTTTCTTGGAAATGAATACTTTTAAAGTTATAATCAAAAAACGAAGAAAAAAGTCGAATTTTTCCTTCATATTTTGACATTTTGATTATTTAAACAATGTTACGGACCTTTTTGAGTGGGAGGATAACTCAAATATTATTATTAGAGTTATTTTCAAGAAATTTCTGCAAAAAAATTTGAGTCACATCTCAACGTCCTTCTCAAAACAGATGCGTCCTGGACTAATGTGGAAATCACTTAACATAATATCATTTTGCTTAGTTATGTTATTTAGGTATGTGATATCCACGCTGCACCTCTCATTTTAAAAATTAATTACTCAGTGATATGACAACCGATTTTGAAAAACTTGATATTGCTGGATAGGTAAGTGACCATTCTTTCAATTTAAAGAAAAATATACTGGGTGTTCCATTAACCCTGGAAGATCACACCTATTTTTTTTTACTTAAACTGCACACATGGGTGTCAGATACCCAATGATTTTTTGTGAAGAATTAAAAAAAAAGTAAATATTTTATGATTTCCAGAGACTCTCTAATCACTATTGAATACATACGAATAATTAAATCAACAATTTTATTTTCTCTCTCTTAATTGTAGTAACACAAAAGAACAAAATATTAAAAATACCTAAAAATAATTTAAAAACATTTTCTAAAAAACCGGAAACATAATTCAAAATATTTTAATTTAATTTAACAACAAAATGGTTTTTCTAACTAAAATATAACACCTTTTGATTATAGAACTCATATTCATTCTTAGCCAGGTATTTCAGTTTCACCCATTTTAGTAACTACATTCATAAGACAGTGTGGCTCTATGCTCCATGCATTATGCTTTATAGCATTCCGAGCATGCACGTTTTGCTTTTCCATCTTTGCCTTTGCAGAAATAACACCTAGTTTTCTTTACTAAATTTGTGGGATGTTGTGTTGTTAGGTCATTAACTTGAACGCACACTTGATCGCAAACCTCACACATGGTTGCTACGTACCCTAGCCTGTATTCAATAAATTCTCGTGATTGGAAATATTGCTCAAATGAGACCGCAACTACACACCCGTCCTTGGCAGACTAGAGACTGAATTTACATAAAGCAGCATTACCATTGAAATGCAGCTGCGCAAGCTACATGCAGTTAAGTGTCGCGATGGGTATCTCACACCCAAGTGTGAGCTTCCAGGGTTAAAAAAAGTCAACAACGTTTTTTTCAAAAATCTGTAATTTTTTTTTCGTATTTTAAAGCGATATAAAAAATGCAATCCATTCATACAAAACTTTTACTAAAATAAAATTTTAGCGAAAACAGCGAAAACCGCATATTTCTATCTTGAGCCGTTTAGAAGTTATAGGCAGTTAAAATGGGGGAAAATATAAGTGGACACCCGGTATAACAAAAACCATTTACCTAAGAGAAAAATCACTAGAGACCTTTTCTGTTTGGATTGATTTAAAAAACCTAAAAAACTTTTTTCGATGCAAAAAAAATAATTTTAGGAAAAACCCCTAATCTTTCCTTTCGCCTGGCAAGGTCTTGTGCTCTTCAGAATCGCCTGTCATTGTACACATTTCTTCTAAATGACTTACTCAAACACATACTTAAATTTAAACTTTACAGGAGAAAGTTTATTTTTCCCCTAAACTATGCACTTTTCGATTCACCTGGTAGATACACGTGCACGGCTGATGCCTGCCAGGTCATGGTTTTTAGCCTTGGTGTGCTATGAATTATCACTATACAAATTTCTAGCCTTACAGGATGACCGTTAGTCGGAGGGTTCACTAGCTCTTAGACTATTAGTGCAGTCCGTGAGGGTATTTGGCTTCAAATTCCATCCTACTGCGTCAATTTACTTGATATTCTCACTGTAGTAGGGAACAGCTCAAGAAATAAAGTATATCCTATATCCTATGGCACTTGGGTGAGTAGTCCCCACTCCTTCTCCGAGGTGGAAAATTTTTTGGTCAAAATAACCACGGAAGTGGCTAGAGAACCCAATTCTAAGCAAAAACTGTACTGTCATTTTTTTTGAAAACTCAATACATTTTCAGTTATTCGTGGTCGAAAATTTGCCATTTTCATTGACAAATATTACCTTTGAAGACAGTTTTTTGAGAATACTATTACAAAATTTAACTTGTCTATGATCTTTTAGGCACTAGTGTTTAATTTTAGTTGACTTTATTTATTTTTAATAACTTACATCTAAACAAATGAAAAACACTGAAGTTATATCCTTTATGTTACAAACTACTGTAATAGAACATCATAAATCATAAAATAGGTTACTTGATAAACAACTCGGGTTTGTTAGGCCGGGAGCTGAAAACAGTATGTGACATCATTATGCCACAATACTTTAAAAATTATGGATCAAACGGAAAAAAACTATTTTAAACCTTTTTGTAGCTTATGAAAAATCAAAGACATTCAGTTCTTCATAATTGTTCTAGTTATAATAACAAAAAGAGATATGGTAGGTGAAAAAAGATTTTTTTGTGCATGCTCAAATCGGTGTATTCAACTTATAACAGAGAAATGGTAAAATTTAATGGTATAATGGTACAAATATTTTTTGTGGTGCTGGAAAATACCTTTAAAACGAGCACTGTTAAATGTCAATTACGTTTAAACTAAGCAAGAGTTTGTGCAAAAAAATTGATGACTAATGTATTTAAGAAAAAAATTAAAAGTATATTTAATCCCTCATTCACCATAATTGAAATGCATCGTTTTCTTTCTACAATGCCTTCTACTATAATATTATTTCTATGTTCAAAAGGTTGGACGGGTTTAAAATGAATAGATTTTGAAAAAAATAAGATCAGATTATAGAGCGTATTTTTATAGCGTATATTAAGCCTAAATTTTATTAAAAATATTTCTTTCTTCTCAATGTAGCTCGAAAATGATAAGAGAATCGAAAAAAGAGACAGTACAAAAGCGTAGGGTTTTTTATATAACAATTTTGTTTCATTTTTGTATCTCTTTATCGTTTTCGAGCTATATGGAGAAAAAGGAAGATTTTTAAGAAAATTTAAAAGATGCGCTCTATAATTTGATCTTATTTTCTTCAAAAACCATGCATTTTAAACCCGTACAAATTTTTTTAAACATAGAAATAACACTATAATAAAAGACAAGTATTGTAGAAGTAAAATGATGCATCTTAGTCTCGTAGATGAGGGGTAAAATAATACCCTTCGCGTTTTATACTAAATTAATTGGTCATCAATTTTTTTGCACCATATCTCGCTTAGTTTGGATGCAACCGATATTTAACAGTGCTCGTTTTAAAGACCTTTTCATGCACTACAAAAGATACTTGTAGCCCTATTATACCTTTAAAATCGATATTGTTTTAAGTTATAATCGCTACTTTAAGTCCAACATACCGATTCGAGCATGCATACCAAAAAAAAAATCTTTTCACTTACCATATCCCTTTTTGTATTATAACTAGAAGATTTTTGAAGAAACGAATCTCTTTAATTTTTTATAACTAATAAAAATGTTTTATATAGTTTTTTTCATTAGATTCATAATTTTTAAGGAATCCGGAAAAACCATTCGAAGAGGTAACATTTTTCAATGAAAATGACAAATTTTCAACCGCGAATAACTCAAATGGTACTGAGTTCTCAAAAAAATATATACAACAGTTTTTTCTCAGAATTAGGTTTTCTAGAGAAGGAGTGGGAACCACCCCCCAAGATAAAAGCGGCATAGCATATAGGGTAGACTTTAAATTAGGAGATAAGTAGAGGCTATTCCCAAAATTTCATTAATAATGCAATAGGACAGAATTCGGAGGTAATACCCTGTGTTTCCTCTCCTTGACTGGCGTAGTTTGGAAGACTATTTCATTCATAGGAGATTCCGACCAATAGAAAGCTACAGAAATAAAAATTACAGCGATTTTCTTTTATAAGTTTAAGTTTCAATCGTGTAGTAAGATTTGTCATCACGTGTTTAATTCTTTCCAATCAGAATATTATTACAGTGGTAATTTTCTACTGTACAAAATTACAATGAAATTTTTTTAAGTAGATTGTTTCTGTTTAATTGCAACCAGTTTCCTAGTTTTGACAACTGTCATATTTAAGAAAATATCCATAATAAACTTTTAGTTCTGCATCTAATGTCAAATTGTCACGAGGAGAACAAAAACCGGCAAATTTAAGCGCTCAAGTTTACTTCGATAAGATTATTTCATGAATAAGACTGTATTTATAAATAAGTTTAGCTAATATTTTATTAATATCTTCGTCTAAATATTTGCTAAACTGTGCTGTCCACTTTGACAAGTTGAAAAATTTGTGTCACATTAATTGGGATCAATGTCACTGAATGTTTTTATACAAAGACCTGAATTTTGTATGTATTATAAAATAACCTTACGAATATCACACGACACTAAGAATAAATAAGAAAATAATGCCCCAATTTTTCTCAAACATTGTTGCCATTGGGCACGAGAGCTCCTCGAGTGGCTATTGCCAGACAACAAGTTTTTGAAAAATTGTCGCATTACTGCCAATTTATTCTCACTCTCTTGTGATATTAATGCCGATATTTTTTGATAATATCCGGTCGTCAAGCATTACGTAAGATGCCCTTCGTGGCACTTTGAAATAATTTCACTCCCCTTCGGGTCGTGAAATTAAAACTGTCAAAGTGTCACTCTGGAAACAAATCGATAATTTGGAGCTATCGTGCAATAATTACTACTACTCTGGGCTAATTAGCAAAATACAAGGAAAAGTTATTTACCAGCAATTTTATTGCTGGAATCGAATCTTATTATTATTGTATGTATTAATAATATAGGTATGCAAAGTCGGCAGATAGTGTGCTACTTTTTTTATAAACAAAATGGCGCCCGAAAATCTTGTTTTTTTTTAATTTTTGCTCTATAACTCCAAAGATTTTAACTTTACACCAAAAACACCCAAATAAAAATTGACCGAAATTAAATTCTGCTCAGAGACGTGTTTTTCCCGATTCAGTTCGAAGAAAACTTTCCCCGGAAAAAGCGGGATTTTCCAACAAAATCTTTAATATTCAACTAAAATTTTAGATAAGTAATTGTTAATCAATATTTAAATAACTTGGTAATGTAAAAGCCACTTTCATATAGATTATAATTCCAGAAGCACATGGAAATTGAATAAACAGTTTAGCAACAATTGAATTGTTAATTAAAAATTTACGGTCGCTATAATAACGACAATGATTATTATACATAAGAATAACTATGATTTTCTCATAAAAAGACACTATACCTATCTAATGTACTTTACAGAATTGAAATTGGACTATTTAAGCGGCCTGAGGAATATTTTAAAATTATAAACAATTTTTTGGTTTATAAGCAAATATAATATCTCGGGAAATATTAAACTAAATTAAATTGCGAAAACGGTATTCGAAAGACAGCGGCAGGACGCTTATTTTAAATGAAATAACGTTTAATTATGACAAGTGGTTCCTGAGATACCACCAGTCAAAGTTGACCGGAATTTACGGCAAAGATATAAACAATAGGATCATAATTTTTAAACCATCACCTTTTTATTTTTGTCTTTTTTCTCCACACCAATTTTCATTACTTTAAAATACTCATAACATATATTATTATAATAAAAACTATCGATAATACGTGTGAAAATTGCCAAAAATAGCAAAATTTCAATCAAAAATTAGGTTGGAAAAAATGTAACCCTCAAAGTTCAAAATATACTAGTCCATTACGGTATACTAGTCCATTCTTTCACGGTTTTTGCTCTAAATTTTAAAGAACCGCTTGGATTGACATGAAATTTGGCATACGCATAGGTTACATGTCAAAGAAAAAAAGCGATATTGTGCCGATGTGTGCTTTTGCCCTGGGGGTGAAAAAGTATTCGTCCAAAGTAAGTCCGGAAATGGATAAACTGACTAATTTTAAGTAACTTTTGTTCTATAGAGCTCTTACGCCAAGTCAACACTTTTTGAGTTATTTGCAAGTGAATATGTTCATTTTTCAACAAAATATGTTCATTTTTAGACGGTTTTTCGCAAATAACTCGAAAAGTAAGTATTTTGTCGAAAAAAACTTTCTTAACAAAAATATAGCCTGTAAAAAATTTAAAAAAATGGTGTACGCGTTAAGTCTGTGGACCTCGTAAAACCAGAGTTATAGCCAATGAAAAATAGATTCATATTTACCAAATTTCAAATAGAATACTTCGAAGTGAAATATCTAAAAAATTAAGCACTTTTTGGGGAAAACCTGTTATAAGTTTTTTAAAGTGTTTAAAAGTATATTTATTTCTGTTTTTATAAAAAGTTTTTAACGTTAAATTTAAGCAAGTTATGCTCAAAATAAAGTTGGTCGCTTTTGATTTGGCAAAAAAAACCACCACCTAATTAGCAACTTAAATGAAATTAATCGTTACCGCTCCACAAATTATTTTACTTGTGTTGTGTTTATATGATATGTAAGTTTTATCGATTCAAAGTGCTTATTTTGAAAAAAAATTTGGTTTTAAAGTAAAATTTTTAAAAATTTTAATTTTAAAAATATGCTTCTTTTTCAAAATAATTTAAGAATTGTTAGAGATACCAAAAATCTCGAAAAACAAAAAAGTCAGCATTGCTTTTCTGAATATCATGTATTTTTTTGTTTTTCTGTTAGACAAAAATTGATTGAGATTTGGTGTTTCTAAATTTGCATACATTCGTGATGAGTGACTTGTTCAACCCCTTCTAACTACAGCCCTTTCAAAAATAAGGACTTTGAACCGATGAAGCTTACAGATCATATAAACAATACATACACGGGTCAATAAACTTGTGAAGTCGTAACGATTAAGTTCATTTGAGATACTAATTAGGGGGTGATTTTCCCGATTATTTTACCAAAAAAAAAGGCACTCACTTTATTTTGAGAGTAACTTGTTGACTTTTGATGCTAGAAATTTTTTTTTATAAAACAAAAATGAAGCTTTTTTTAAACACTTTAAATAAGTTGTAATGAGTTTCCCAGAAATGTGCTACATTTTTGGTTATTTCAAATTACATTTGGAATTTGTCGAACATGAACCTACTTTTCATTAGCTATAACTCTGCTTCTACTAGGTATAGAAACGTGATATATACACCATTTTTTAAAATTTATTACAGGCTATTTTTTTGCTACAAATGTTTTTTCGACAAAATACGTACTATTTGAGTTATTTGCAAAAAACCGTCTAAGAGTGTGGTTATTTTGTTGAAAAAATGAACATATTCACTGGCAAATAACTCGAAAAGTATTGACTTAGTGAAAAAACTCTATAGAACAAGAGTTACTTAAAATTAGTCAGTTTAACAATTTCCGGACTTACTTTGGACGAATACTTTTTCACCCCCAAGAGGGGGTGAAAAGCACCCCCGGGGCAAAAGCACATATCGGCACAATATCACTTTTTTTCTTTGACTTGTTAGCTATGTGTATGCCAAATTTCATGTCAATCCAAGCGGTTCTTTAAAATTTAGAGGTTTTGCAATATTTTACCGTTAAAGAACGGACTATACGTTAAAAAAATGCATTTTCTCGGCTTCTCATGGAGCAATTTCCTTCATTCTTTTTTTTTGTTCCCTAATAACTCGAGTAGAGCCATCGAACTAACGCATTATTAAATGTCAAACTTGCTTTGGTTTTGTTATAATAGATTAAGTTATTTATAAGAAAAGAAAACTACATATTTTTTTCCGTTGTAGGCTTTTTTTAGATAAACTTACTGCAAGTGTACCTTTTAAAGTTAAAAACATAAATATTCTCATTTGAAAGCTGTACAATTATTTAAACAATGTTTATTTAAACAAATTAAAATTTTGTGTTATAATAAATAAATTAATTTATTATAACCAAACAAAAGCAAGTTTGACATTTAATAATGCGTTAGTTCGAAGGCTCTACTCGAATTACTTGGGAACAAAAAAAGAATGAAGGAAATTGCTCCATGAGAAGCCGAGAAAATGCATTTTTTTAACGTATACCGATTTTGAACTTTGAGGGTTACATTTTCTCCAACCTAATTTTTGATTGGAATTTTGCTATTTTTGGCAATTTTCACACGTATTATTGATAGTTTTTATTATAATAATATATGTTATGAGTATTTTAAGGATATGAAAATTGGTGGAACCATTGCATTTACGCCGCCAATTTCTCAGTGATAAATTTACAACTCGAATTCTGTCCAAAAAATGTAATTACCTTCAAGATCTACATGAGCTATCAGTTTTAGACCTCACTCATAGGTATTGGAGAACTAAAAAATCTATACCTTTGGTAGAAAGTTATTTAAGTACGGTAAAGTACAGTGAAGTTATCTATAAAAGCCAAATTCTGCCTTACTACAGTGCAATGACAAAAACATTATTTTCTAACAAGGTTAAAACATGTTATTTAAACTCACATTTACCGCCAAATATGTTTGATATACTTATTAGAGAAAAATGGTTAAATTTTCAGTACATATTTACCGTTGGGTCAAAAGACGCAAATGGAACGGGCTGTGCAGTATTCCACGAAAATAAAAATTACCATCATCAATATAGCCTACCTATTGAATGCTCAATATACACAGCAGAAATGATAGCAGTAATGTTTGCTGTTCAGTATGTACTACTGCATCCAACTAGCAATTATGTTATATTTACTGACAGTAAAAGCGTGGTGGAAAGATTGAGTAACATTCAAACAGTCAAACACATAAACCACATTGAATTGAATATTCTTAAAACTCTGTTTGAAATTATACAATTAGGAGTAAATGTACCAATTGCTTGGATTAAGGGTCATTCGGGAATAAAAGGCAATGAAATAGTTGACAATTTTGCTAAATCAGCTTATGTAATCGGAGAAAAAATAAACAAAAATTTAATTCCAGCTTCAGATATTGATATTTTAGCAAAAAAAACTTAAAAATAATTGGCAATTGCATTACAGAGAATGTAATACTGGCTCAAATTTTGCTCATTGTAACCCTAGGATATTCTCAAAAAGATGGTTTTACACAGAATATAACAGACATTTTATAAAGACCATTAATCGGTTGAGAGCCAATCATGCTCTTACGCCATCTTACATGCATAGAATCGGCTTGGCAGATACTTCCAATTGTACTTGTGGCAAAATCGGAGATCTAACACATGTCGTATTAGAATGTCATTTAAACATAAATAACATAAGCGACCTTTATAAGGAATGCCCGGTTGCACCAACAGATCTTAAGCTTAAGTCGAGAGTATCATAAGAATTAATATAATATAATTATAATACATTACAATAAGAATACCATAATATACTAATAGATATAATTGATAATAAGGTAAGAATCTAAAATTATGGTGCAACGTAAGTGATACTCAAGGAGGCCCTATCTATAAGTAGATCTTAGCTAAGGTGGAGCTTAAGATCTGTTGGTGCAACCAGGCATTAAAGATTTAAAATGTTTTTCCTAATAAACCTAAATACTTTAATATTTACAAATGATATGGAAATTCTTCATCTCATTTATAAACATGTTAAATTATGTAAATACAAGTTGTAAACGTAATATGTAATAAATAGGCATAATTTGTTAATGTGGTTTGAAAAAATAAAAAAAAATAATACTAAAAAAAACACAAAATAAAATAATAACAAAAAAAAATAATAAACAAAAAAAAACAAAAAAAAAGGAACAAAAATAAAAAGAATAGAAAAAAAAAGAAGTAAAAAAAGTGTTTCGCACAAATTAAAATATATATAAAAAAACACAGCAAAATAATAAAAAAAAAGCTACACAATGTACCAATGTATCTATAAATATAAAATTGTAGAATGTACTAATGCTATAAGAAATTTATGACTATGAATCTGCAATCAATCAGAAACAAGTCTGGCTAGTTGGCTCTGCCAAAGCCATTTTTCAAAAAAAAAAAAAAAAAAATGAAAATTGGTGTGGAGAAAGAGGACAAAAATAAAAAGGTGATGGTTTGAAAGTTATGATCCTGTTGTATATATCTTTGCCGTAAATTCCGGTCAACTTTGACCAGTTGTATCTCAGGAACTACTCATCATAATTAAACGTTTTTTCTTTTAAAAGAAGCGTTCTGCCGCTGCTTTTCGAATACCGTTTTTATAATTTAATTTAGTTTAATATTTCCCGAGATATTCTATTTGTTTATAAGCCAAAAAATTCTTTATAATTTTAAAATATTCCCGAGGCCGCTTAAATAGTCCAATTTCAATTCTGTAAAGTGCATTAGATAGGTATAGTGTCTTTTTATGAAAAAATTATAGCTATTCTTATGCATCGTAATTATTGTCATTATTATAGTGACCGTAAATTTTTAATTAAAAATTCAATTGTTGCTAAACTGTTCGTTCAATTTCCATCAGCTTCTGGAATTATAATTTGTACGAAAAGGGCTTTTACATTACCAAGTTATTTAATTATTGATCAACAATTACTTATCTACAAGTTTTGTTGAAAATTAAAGATTTTGTTGGAAAAACCCGCTTTTTCCGGGGAAAGTTTTTATCTAAGTAAATCGGAAAAAGGTTTCTATGCAGAATTTAATTGCGGTGAATTTTTATTTGAGTGTTTTTGGTGTAAAGTTACAATCTTTGGAGTTATAGAGCAAAAATTGAAAAAAACACGATTTTCGGGCGCCATTTTGTTTATAAAAAAAGTAGCACACTATCTGCGGAATTTGCATACCTATATTATTAATATATACAATCATAAGATTCGATTTCAGGAAATCGAAAAGCAATAACAATATTTCTAATTATATGTCTGGTTTATCCTAGAACGTATAATTACTGGAAATGATAATAATGTTAATATTAATTTGTACACATTTGTAAATTTGTATAGATATTATATTTGTAAATATTAAATAAAATTTGATAACTTTTATAACTGCACATTATCAGTTCATGCATTTGAAACATGGCCCTGCAATTCAGCTGATAATATGCGGATCCACTTTTGCGGTAAATCGGGACCAGTTGTTTTTGTTTACTTTTGCGTAGGAGGGCAATTACATTTGGTTAAGTTAAATTTAATAAGCAAAATGAGATGATAAGTATACTAATAAATATATTAATAAATATATTCCAGATAATACTTTCATCGAATTGATTAGTTAGTCATTTATTTAGGCTAATATGAAGGCCAAAGTTTAAATAAAAGTGAAAAAGTAATTTTGGATAATTATCTGCATATAAGTTTGTTTTTAGAACGCTTATAGTCCAGACCCCGCCTATCGAAAAGCAGTACAATAGCAGGATCAAAAATGTTTATTGCAAAGTTTCCGTTTTGCGATTAAAATGGTGTTTGGGAATATCATATTCGAAATCTTGTCGCCCGAGATATCGATTTAAATACAGTAAGGTCTCGTTTTATGTGGTAGATACGTTCTACAGAAAAGCGCATATAAAAAAATCGCATAAAAAAAGACTTTACTTACATCGAAAAAGTAGGGATACGTTCCGTAAATTTCTAAAATAACATAAAATGGTGGACGTTTGTCCACCAAAAATTATATGGATTTGATATTTTTTGTCTCCATTGGGCCAAATAAAATCTTAGAGAAGAAATTAAAAACGCAGCTAACGATACTGAGATTGCAAAAATCTCTTCTAATGGAACATAAACCTTACGACACTTAATTAAATGTTTCAATCCAGAAATCAAAATGTGCTGTTCATTATAGGTTTGTTCTAGCATCACTTTCAAACGGTTTGAAACCATAAGAGAATAGTGGACCAGCGCGAGTAAAGGGGATAGCACTGGTGACTGTATTATGTTTTATCACTGACCAACTGTTTGCTGACGGTTTCTGACTAGTTTGACTGTTTTCTAGAACAAACCTTACACTGAAACTTGAAATCTGCAATGTTTAAACTCTTAACACTTAACTTTTTACTACACGCGCTGGCGTATTTTGTACGCCAGATGTAAGAATTCTACTGAAAATATATTTAAAAATTTAATCTTTGACCTTGTTTATCTATCTAACCTATCACGAGAATGTGCTTTACAATTGGTTTTAATTTCGTTATAATCGGCGTTCTGGGAAGATCGTAATTTACAGTTTAATATTTTATGTGTCCGGTGGTGGACAATTTACGCCATGATTATATTAATATTAGTAATAATATAAGTACATCTTTCAATTGTTTTTTGGTCATTATGGCACTAAATATATTTTTCTTTATAAACAATACTTTTTCTCATGTAAAAAATTAGATTTCAAAAAATTTTTTATTGGTAATTTTATTTATCATAGAATCTGATTCCAGATATAAATCCCAATTGGCTTACTGAGAAGGAACTCCAAGTACTCGCTGATGCCGAATAAGGTTTATAACAAACAACTAAAGTATTTTTTCAAAATAAATGAACAAATCCGCTGTTTTTAAGTGTATTTTCGTGTGGCGTATAAAGTGCGCCATGCGTGTAGTTATGTTATAACTTGATGCGCGGATAGTTAAAGGTTAAACATTTAAATTTAAAAAACTGACGTGAATTATAAAGACGTGAATTATAAGTTGTAAAATTCCCTCATCTTCCTTAGTCTCAGCATCCGTTATGGCTTGCAAATTGTAGAAGCCTCGGAGGTGTTACCAGAGAAGGTTCCCATTGTTTTCAGTCCGGTAGGATGTAGAATGACATTTTTGGATGTTGTTTTATGTGCTATTAGATTGAAACTTAGTTTTTTAATAGCAGTTGCCGCTAGGGCATCCCTGCCATTTCGTTCGTTGCAATCCGTGACTGCACGCCGGGGTTTGTCCTAGTTGGGTCAGATAGAGCAGCATATGTGCCTCCTGATGAGTGACTAATAAGTTTCGAAACCGGTAGAGGTGCTTGCTGCACTCTCTGATTGAACTGGAATAATGATGTGGCTGTAGTTTTGTGTTGCAACGAAATTGAAAATGGAATTTATCAGATTCATACAGAGGAATCTCACTACCATCATGTGCTTTAAAAACTTTGGAACGGATGATAAAAAGAAGATTAGAATCTTGGTTAGAAATTAATAAGAAGCTCCCACAGTATCAGTTTGGCTTTCGCAGGGGACACTCCACAATGGAAAATATAGGACACTTAGTAACAGATATCAACACCTCCTTTTCAAATTCTAAATCAGTAGTTAGCCTCTTTGTAGACATAGAAAGTGCCTATGACAATGTAAACCTAAAAATTTTATTTAATCAGATGAAAAATATCGGTCTTAATATTGATTTTGCTAAACGAATTATAAAATTATACAGTAACAGAACAATTTCATTAAGAATAGGAAATAAAATAATAAGTGAAAGAAAAGTTAACATCGGTATTCCACAAGGCAGTATTTTAAGTCCCACACTATATTTGATATACAAAGCCGAAATCGAAAGCAAAGTTCAAAATTATGTCAAAATATTAGAATACGCAGATGATATCATAATTTACAAAGACGAATGCGAAATCCCCTTCGGAAGCAATATGGTAGAGAAAGCGTATAGTGAATTAAAAAGTTGGTGCAATTACATAGGTTTAAATATTTCTAGTCAAAAGACAAGGCTAGTTATTTTCTCCAGAAAACGGCAGATACCGAATTCAGTAACAATCAAAGATATTACTTTTCAAGTTCAACCATCGATTAAACATCTTGGAATTATTTTAGATAGGAAGTTGCTATGGAAAGAACATATAGAACACATAGTAACAAAAACAGAAAAGGGCGTAAACGTATTAAGAGCAGTAAATGGTTGTAACTGGGGAGCAGACCCTAACATTGCTCTTCTGTTATATAAATCATACATTAGATCCATATTAGACTACGGTTCTATATTCTATTCACAAGCTGCGAAATGCCACCTTCACAAACTCGACTGTATAGTAACTAAAAGTTTAAAAAAATGCATTGGAGCCATGGTGAGTACACCAAATTCTAATTTAATGATTGAATGCTGCGAACCACCTCTGGAGTTAAGAAGAAAATACTTAACCGAAAAATTTCTATGGAAAATTGTTTCTAGAAACAGTAATTTAAAAAAAAAATTAATCAACTCTTTATATCAGATCTTACCAGTACATACTGGAAAAGTAAAAAATCTTTATTAATAGTAGAAGCTTACAACCAATATTTGAGTATTAAAGAATTAGTACATACTACCGATATATTACCATATTTTGAACTAAATTCAAAAGATATTATTAACTTTGAACCAATTTTCTTTAAGGATTATTCTCAATTTCCTCAACTCATTCGAAACCAATTATTTGTATCAGATGTTAATGATCAAGTACTTAACAGTTATCAGTTATATACTGATGCCTCAAAAAAGATAATAGAGTAGCGTGTGCAGTTTGGGATCCAAATATCGAATATAAAGTAACAAAAAGGTTAAATGAACATTTCTCAATATACTCCGCAGAATTGACAGCTATTTTTGAGGCATTATTATATATAGAAACTAACTGCCATCAAGAAAATTTCATTATTTTTTCTGACAGCACAAGCGCCCTAGAAAAATTAAATAAACTCCACAATAAAACCAATTTAAATTATATTGAACTAAATATTAGCCAAAAAAACTATGGAATTAACGAACAGTGGAAAAAGCATAAAACTAGCATGGATTAAAGCGCACTGCGGTTTGAAACATAATGAAATAGTCGACAACTTAGCAAAAGGGGCCCTAAATGTAAATTACATTAGTAATTATAAATGTACCCCATCAGATTTAAATATATTTTCAAAAAACCAAGTGAAGCAGGAATGGGAAAGTTGGTATAGTGAAAGTCACAAGGGAAAATTTTATAAAAACTTACAAAGTTCTATTCCTTCTTCTACTTGGTTCAAAGAGGGCATTTTCGAAAAAGCATTCGTCAAAACGATTTGTAGATTAAGATTTAATCACACTTTGGTTCCATCACATCTTTTTAAAATTAAATTAAGGCAAGATCCCTTATGTGATTGCGGTGAAATAGGAACAACGGAACATATGATCTTAAATTGTAACACCATACAGGATAAGGTACAACATTTAAATTATGAATTGAATAAATTCAAATGTATTAAAAATCCATACAATCTTGCCCAATTACTTATATCTAAAGATATAAAAATATATAAAACACTGTATAAACACATTTGTAATATAGGTTTAAAGTTGTAAATTATATGTATATATTTGGAAAAAAAATAATAAAAAAATAGAATAAAAAAAAAAGAAAAAAAAAATAGGAAAAAAATAAAAAAAATAAAAAAAAAAATGAAAAAAAAAGGATAAAAAATAGAATTAAAAAAAAAATTTAATTATATCAATAGGTAGAAGTTTTCCATCCGCAAGGTTGAATTGTGGATACTTTTGGCGCCAATTGATTAAGAAAAAATATATACATAAGAAAAAATATAATATATAAAACCAAACACTTTTGTTAACCACAATAAAAAAAATGAAAAAGAAATTATAAAGTTCAGCAATTCATGAGCTCAAAATATAAAAATCGGTTAGGCGAATGGATCCAGTAATCCGCAGTCATTTTTTTTTCAACCACACACACACACACAAATTGAAAATGGTTATTCATTTTTGATTTATGTTTACTTCCATTGGAGTACGAAGGGAACCATTCTCGTTGGAACTTTACCGCGCTGAGGAGATGGGACGTGAATTATAAATTGTAAAATTTCCTCATCTTCCGTAGTCTCAGCATCCGTTATGGCTTGCAAATTGCAGAAGCCTCGGAGGTGTTACCAGAGAAGGTTCCCATTGTTTTCAGTCTGGTAGGATGTAGAATGACATTTTTGGATGTTGTTTTATGTGCTATTAGATTGATAACTAAGTTTTTTGATAGCAGTTTCCGCTAGGGCATCCCTGCCATTTCGTTCGTTGCAATCCGTGACTGCACGCCGGGGTTTGTCCTAGTTGGGTCAGAGAGAGCAGCATATGTGCCTCCTGATGAGAGACTAATAAGTTTCGAAACCGGTAGAGGTGCTTGCTACACTTTTTAATTGAACTGGAATAATGATGTGGCTGTAGTTTCGTGTTGCAACGAAATTGAAAATGGTTATTCATTTTTGATTTAAATTTAATTTCAAAACAATTACAGGTTACACCTTTCAATGCGAAACTCAGATTGGTGTATTAGCTACATGCTACATCATGTCACAAGAGGAATACCCGAATTGCAAACCCTCAGATTACTGACATCTGAATGGAAATAATTAATATTAATTCCTACTATTTGTTAATAATAGAATTTTTTGATGAAATACAAACCGAACAAATTCAAAATCGCATTAAAATAATCTGCATAAAAAGAGACCTTACTGTATATCAAAATCGGATGACAGGAGGCAGAAAATGCAATTCTTCGAGCGAGTTGTGATTTTGAACACGCCGATTTACTTTTTGGTGCGCGGAGAAGCTACCCTCCCACCATAATTTTAAAACATTCCCCAAAGGCCCTGATCGACAGGCGAGTAAAACCGCAGTTTTTTGGCTCGTCAGTAAAGCTCGCCAGTGTATCATTGCAATTCCGCGGTTTTATTTACTGACAAGCCTGGCTCGCGGCTCGTCAGTTTTTTTAATTTTTTACTTGGCTCGTCGTTCAAAACCGCGCGTGTATCACGGCTGGCGAGCCCAGCCGGCAGTTTTTAGCGACCGTTGAAGTGAAAAGACCAGTTTTTAATCATGGATATGCGAACTCTCAGCCACGACTTTTATTACAAGACTGTTCTTGTTTAGGAAATGTAAATCGCCAGAGTACAAAAATGAGGCAATTCGACTTACCGCGTTATCTTAAACTCTAAATATCGTAAAAAACATGAACCCAACTCAAGTAGAGCCGATGTCAAGAAAAAAATTCAATCACTGCGAGCTTCCTACAGGAAAGAAAGTAAAAAGGTTACGACATGTTTGCTAAGGACGGTTGACACGACTGTTTTGCTCGCTAGTCGATCAGCACCAACGAGCCGCGAGTAAAACCATCGTTCTTAAAACCGCGGTATTACGGCTTTTCGCACTTCGATCGCCCACTTAAGCTCTCTAAGTTGACTGATTTAAATGTTTCAAAGTGCGGTTGAATGCCTCAGCCTTTCCATTTATGTAAAAATTTTTTGGCTATTTGAAGTGCTTATTTTGGGCCCAGCTCAATTTTGCCAATTTGAATTTTTTAAAGATCCTGGATTATTATTTTTCTTACAATGTCATCATATTTTCTCACATTTTAAGCCTTCCCCTTGAAATTCTACAAATATTTTAAGATCAAAATTAGCCATCAAGAGAAAATAAAAGTTGAATCTGAGAAACAAAATAGTATCGCTTTTTAATAGGCGCAGCTTTACAACCTATCGTATGTTCTGTAACATCTGTGCATCCGAGGGTATCTCCCATAAGCTCACGATTCCTACTGACAACAGCCTCAAGTCGAGTCTTCTGCATATCCGATAAGACAGTTTGACCCCTAAACTGATCAACTGCAGATAACGTAACTGGTGATTCAAAAAAATGTCACAAGATCTGGAACTATTCCCATAAGATGCCAAAAATCGCTTCCCAATATCAGTATGTGTGGAACTCCCATTACGACCAAAACATATATAACACGCAACCGAGCCCTAACCATATTAGGTACTGAAAATTCACCTTAAACCTCACAGGATTGTTCATTGGCTACACGACCAGTAGTCGGCTTGGAACTATCGATTTCTAAGCCTAAACTTCTTAATAACTTCCATCCAGTACTACCAACAATGGTTCTAGAAGCACATGAGTCTAACAAACTAAGCATTTCCGTCCCTAGAACACTTATACTTGCCGATTAGGCCGCTCATCATCCTGTTCATGGTCTAAAATAAAATCTAATACAGTCGAACCCGCTTATTAGAGTACCGGTTATAGGAATATCCCGGTTTATGTAATATAAATTCGAGGTCCCAAAACGTTTCCATTTACCCTTTAATAAATTTATCCGTTTATTGTAATATGGTTTAGTAACCTAATACCGCTTTTTCGAATAAATGTTTCAAGTCAACAAAAATAACTTTTTATGTACAATTTCCTAGAAATTTTAAATTTGCCTGATCTAATGGTTTGTCGTTTTGTATATTATTACGGTTTCTCAGGTACCTACCTAATAAACACTTTATTACTGTGTTAATGATGAGTAAACGCTTCTCTCCCACAGAAAATTCAATCGTATGCCGACAAGGTCATACAATAATTTCATTTGTCTACAAATTTCTATAGGTACATTGCCACACACTTGGATGTTTTTAGAAACAGCATTTTTCTATAAGATTATTTATTACCAATAGTTGATTGTTTGTTTGGGGGTCTTTTCTAAAACCCAATTCCAATTTATTAGGTCTGGATCCCGCGTATGAAAAAAAAGTTGATTAATAGCAAGCTGAAAATTTGTTAATAGGTTAAGGGTGTCTAGTCGGATAAACTTTGATATATGGGAACACTGGAACAGGGGCAGTTTTAATTGTAGAACAGGTTAAAAATTTGGAATGGTCAGACCACGAAAACGGCACATTTATTTTGTCCGACAGAACAGACTTAAACTCTCCGAACAGAGATTAAACTCTCATGCAAAACTCAGACTGCTATTTATCACCTGTCATAATTCCTGTCATTTGACATGTTCTACATGTTCCACTCATTAAAACGCCCAGTTGGTGATAAATAGCAGTCTGATTTTTGCATGAGAGTTCAATCTCTGTTCGGAGAGTTTAAGTCTGTTCTGTAGGAAAAATACATGTGCCGTTTTTGTGGTCTGACCGTTCCAAATTTTTAACCTGTTCCACAATTAAAACTTCCCCTGTTCCAGTGTTCCCATATATCAAAGTTTGTCCGACTAGACACCCTTAAGCTATTGACAAATTTTCAGCTTTCTATTAATCAACTTTTTTCATACGCGGGATCCTTATATATTGTCTAATCGTTTCGTAATGATTTTTGTAAATAAATTATAAATTTTTATTGATATAAATAGACCTAAAACCATATGCATATACATATTGACATAGTATGTACTATTATAACGTATATTTGGTAGGTACATTTATTTCACCATCCGCCAATGATCGGTTATTAGAATATCCCGCTTATAAGAATATTTTTGCTTGGCACGAAGGCTATTCTAATAAGCGGGTTCGACTGTATTGGTTGTACGTTGGTCGATGATACACCAGCTTCTTTATTTCGACCAGTTTTAGGGGCTATGATCCGCTTCCCTGCTTTTTACATTTCGGACAATTCTTCACAGTTACTCCTTCCTTTCTGCATCCAAAACAATAAATTTTCTTCGACACCCAATAGCCTTATGTTCAGGTTGCTTACATCTAAAGTAAAGGAACCTTCCTGTCATGATTAACTGAATCATTGGAAGTTAAAGCAGCATCTACAACATTCACTTCCTACTTCAACATCCACATATTATGCTAAATCCTTTTCCAGTATATTTCCCCGTCTAACTGACTCAATTGAAACATGCAGTGGCACTTTACTTCAGCTGATAATATTATGCGACTCCACTTTTGCGGTAAATCGGCCAGGGCCTCGATTTTTCACCCTTCGCTTCCTTATCGAACGCATTCGTTTCGTATCTGTTTAGTATACGAAGCGAATACGTTCGATAACGAAGCGAAATGTCAAAAATCGAGGCCCAGACTAGTTGTTGTTTACTTTTGCGTGATACACATAGTTCAGATAACACTTTCATCGAATTGACTAATTAGCCATTTAGTCCAATAAATTGTGTTTTGACTAGGAAAGTTTTAGGGTAGTTCTAATTTCTTTCATTATATAAGAATTTTGGGCTGCTGAATCCGAATATGAGGTTTGCGGACAAAATTTCCTGCCGAAACATTAAAAAAATCGCAATAAAAGCGAAAAATTTTAGCTTTCTTCCGCGTTTTTGCTCAAATCTCGAAAACTATTAAGTAAATGGTGTGTTAGCAGAAATTAAAGTACTTCTACAAATACTATCTACAAATATCACTATTTACTTTTTTCAGACGAACCGTTCGGTCTAAAATACAAATTGAAAATTGCCAATTTTTAACGGTCTCGGCAAAACACACTTTTTACATTCCAAAACTTTATTTTTTTATTAAAATGCTGTCATTTGATAAATTTCTCCTAGTTTTCTATACAAATAATAAATGTTAGTTCATAGGTATGGTATGTCTCTTGTGACAGCTTCCATGAGTCCATTCCGTCCTAAGTGGCCGGGAATGTCTCTGCTTTTCCCTTAGAGCCACAGAAGATCAGGCACAGATGGAGTCACAGTTTCAGTTGGTGGTGAACATTTCTTTCGAATCTGTTATCTTGATTTCTGATAAACCTTGAGGTTTTGTCCTTTTAAAATGAATTAGTTGAACAGCTCCCTCAGTTTCATAAACCTCAGACGCGGGTTTCTGTTTTATCCGAGGAATGGATTGCTTAGGATCTACCGTAAAATGGGGTGACTGACCGATTTTGTACTTTAATCCTATAAAAATTATATTTTAAATTTTGCAACATTTTTGTATATGCAAATATGTTATGAGTTTAGGCGTCTACTTTCAGTAGCTTAGATTATAATTACAAGAAAATAATCATGACTTAGAAAAAAAAATAAAAAATGCCTTTGGTCAAGTTCACCCCATCTGGGGGGAAGTTGACCGTATATGCATTTTGCATCACAGAACCGAACACAGAAGATTCAGCTACATCTAAGCCGTCATCTGTAGCCAACAACTACACCAACTTTGTTCAACAAGCGATCCAACTTCACAAAGCCAATAGTGCATACAACAACAATAACCATAAGTATCATTTTTAAGTCTATACATTCTGTAAGTCTGAGCATGAGCTTTTTCTTGTACATGTAACAGCATACTGCAGGGAATGTGCTGACTAAATGTGGTTCCATTACCTGTATGGACACTTTTTAAAACTTTGCTGTTTTTTAATTATTACAGTGTTATTTTTTCTTGAAATATTTATTATGAGTTACCTACCTTTTCTACTTTTGTTGTAAACAAAAAATAAAATCAAAATCCGAGAAATGTTCAGAATCTTTTTATGCTTGTTTATTTCTAATAAATCTTAAATATTGAAATTATATTGAATCAGTAAACGCTACTACTATAGAAATGCATATTGGGTAAATAGATTAAGAAATTTGTTTTTCGCAATTTTTTATTTCGGTCCTCACAGGCCTCATACCTGTATTCGTGTAATTTTATTTCTCCCGTCGTCCCCAATAAGTATAATTCCCCAAGAAATAAACAAAATGAAATCCATGATTGAGTAATAAAACAAAATGTGCAAATGATGACATGACTACAGAATTCAGACATTGACAATGAAAGTATATGAAGGAAATTGGACCATCTTAGCGTAAACTAAACTAATATACAATATATAATTTCAAACTCTTGCAAAAAATCCTAATTATTTTCAGTCGCACATAAACTGATAGTCCGTTAAAATATTGCAAAACCTCTAACTTTTAAAGAACCGCTTGGACTGACATGAAATTTGGCATACACATAGTTAACAAGTCAAAAAAAGTGATATTGTGCCGATATGTGCTTTTGCCCTGGGGATGGTTTTCACCCCCTCTTGGGGGTGAAAAAATATTTGTCCAAAGAAAGTCAGGAAATGGATATACTGGCTAATTTTAAGTAACTTTTGCTCTATAGAGTTTTTTCACTAAGTCAATACTTTTTGAGTTATTTGGCAGTGAATATGTTCATTCTTTCAACAAAATAACCACGCTTTTAGACGGTTTTTCGCAAATAACTCAAATAGTAATTATTTTGTCGAAAAAACATTTTGAGCAAAAATATAACCTGTAAAAAATTTAAAAAAATTATGTATATATCACGTCTCTACACCTAGTAGGAGCAGAGTTATAGCTAATGAAAAATAGGTTCATATTCGTCAAATTTCAAATGAAATATTTTAACGTGAAATAGCCAAAAATGAAGCACATTTCGGGGAAAACTCATGATAACTTATTTAAAGTGTTTAAAAAAGCTTTATTTTTGTTTTATAAAAAAAATTTCTAACATCAAAAATTAAACAAGTTACGATCAAAATAAAGTTGATCCCAAAATGAAGTTGGTTTTGGTAAAAAAATCGAGAAAGTCACCCCCTTATTAGTATCTTAAATGAACTTAATCGTTACGACTTCAAAAGTTTCTTGACTCGTGTGTATATTGTTTATATGGTCAGTTTCATCGGTTCAAAGTTCTTATTATTGAAAGGGCTGTAGTTAAAATGGGTTGAAGGGGTCACTGATCACGAATCTATGCAAATTTAGAAACACCAAATCTTAATAAATTTTTGTCTAACAGAAAAACAAAAAGATACATGATATACAGAAAAGCAATGCTGACTTTTTTGTTTTTCGAGATTTTTGGTATCTCTAACAATTTTTAAGTTATTTAGAAAAAAAGCATATTTTTCAAAATTTAAATTTTTAAAAATTTTACTTTGAAACCAAATTTTTTCAAAAATAAGCACTTTGAATCGATTAAACTTACAGATCATATAAACACAACAGAAGTAAAATAATTTGTGGAGCGGTAACGATTAATTTCATTTAAGTTGCTAATTAGGGGGTGGTCTCCCGGATTTTTTTTTTGCAAAAACATTATTTTGAGCGTAACTTGCTTAAATTTAATGCTAGAAACTTTTTGTAAAAACAGAAATAAAGCTTTTTTAAACACTTCTTTAAAAAAGTTTAAATAGATTTTCCCCAAAAAAGTGCTTAATTTTTTGGATATTTCACGTCGAAATATTCTATTTGAAATTTGGTGAATATGAATCTATTTTTCATTGGCTATAACTCTGGTTCTACGAGATCCAGAGACATAACGCGTACACCTTTTTTTTACTTTTTTATAGGCTATACTTTTGCTAGGAACGTTTTTTTCGACAAAATACTTACTTTTTGAGTTATTTGCGAAAAACCGTTTAAAAATGTGGTTATTTTGTTGAAAGATGAACATATTCACTCGCAAATAACTCGAAAAGTGTTGACTTGGCGAAAAAGCTCTATAGAACAAAAGTTACTTAAAATTAGTCAGTTTACCCATTTCCGGACTTATTTTGGACATTTATTTTTTCACCCCCAAGAGGGGGTGAAAGTCACCCCAGGGCAAAACACACATCGGCACAATATCACTTTTTTTCTTGACATGTAAGCTATACGTATGCCAAATTTCATGTCAATCCAAGCGGTTCTTTAAAATTTAGAGCAAAAACCGTGAAAGAATGGACTATGATTTACCTGATAAACGATTAAAATTTGCGCAAACAATTATTAACTTTTCCTATATTCCTATTAAAAACTATGTACACAATGATTGGTGAACTATCATAATAGACTATTAAAGTACTTTAGTTTTATTGTTTTATTGTTTTATAGTTTTATTGTTTCAGATGGTCAATGGACCTCTAAATATGAAAAAACCGCAGACTGCTACCATTTAAAGGGGTGCGTTTTTAAGAAAGGGGTGAATTAGTCCCTAGTGAATTATTACAAACACGTCTACAGAAAAATTGTTCCAGATTAAATTTACTATCGAAATAGCACCTTTTAAAATAAAAAATACTTTTTTACAAAAATTTATTCAAAAAAAAAGCAAAAAAAACACGAAAGGAAGCAATTTCGTTTTTTGCCCCATAACTGTTTTACACGGGGATGTAAAAAGCTTCCATCCTTCCTCTTTAAAATGATGTTCAGTAGAAGTCTCTAGGATTTATAGTTTCCGAAATGTGATCTTTCAAATTTCGCCGCTCACAGGATTTTGGGGCCATTTTCCCCATTATTTCGCAAATATTGTTCTGTAACTTTTTTCTACGCATCTCTGGGTATAAATATGCAATGCTATATTTAGTAGGTAGAGAAGTCAATTTCCATTAAACTGGTCTATTGTATAAAGTTGTAAGACTATTTTTAAGCAAGTTATGGTTTTTTTCATTATAACTTTTTTCTTGTACATTTACACCGAGAGAACAATTTCTTTTCTCCTAAAACACCGATTTCTTTGAGCAATATTTCTTAAAAGTTAACATATCCTATTAACTTAAACATACCGGTTCACATATAAAGAAACGAGTTTTTTAAACACAACTCAATAATTTCTTACAGATAATTTCTTCAATACTAAGAAATGCATTAATGGTTACATTTAATTTGCTTATCCTAAAGTTTTTATTTCTTAAATTGAAAACTACAAATATTTTGCAGTATAAGAAATATAATGTTAAGTTAATCCATATTTATATTTGTGAACAAGAAATTTTCTTGCAATCAAATAAATATTTTAAACCACAAGAAATAATTCTTCAGAAATACCCTCTGTAGTAACTGTGGTTATAAAATAAAAACTTTGTCATTAATGCCGAAATGTTACTTGCAAAAAGATTTTCTTCCACAAAAGAATTGCGCAGATTAACTATTTATGATTTAGTCGTCAGTGTTTGTCAAGATGGCGTGATATGTTCATGTTCATATAGATGGATTTTTGATTTATTGGTGTTCCTTAAAAATTAACGGATATTTTGAAGGTACGTACATATTAATAAAAGTAAATTGAGTAATTTAAGATGTAATAATAATATTGTTGCCTATCCGAATGGTTAAAAAAGAAACATAACAGTATCTTTATATGCTTTTTAGGTATAATGATGGACGACTCTGAAATAAAGGAGTTTATTATTCTAACTGGGAAATATGCCACAATTTAAAGCTGGGACAGAATGATATTAATATATAGCTTCAGAACAATATTAAGAAAGGGGTTATTAACCAACTGCGGGGCCTTCCAGAAATGGTAGAACTTTTTTACATGTATGTACCTTTTTAAAAATGTGTATACTTATTTGTCAACTATAATAGGTTTCTTGAATGTATCGTCTTCTATAAAAATATACAATACAACGCTATATCAAACATGGCGGGTGCAACGCTGAGGATGTTTTCTGTTAATTTATTTGAGATAAATAAATCAGTTAGTCTAAAAAAATATATGTTTATGGTTAAGAAATGTTATTGCCGAAAACCGTGAATTAGTTAATATATATTAAATGACTTAGATGTAAACTAATAATACTTTCCCGTAATAAAATTTCTTAATGATTAGGTATGCTGTCTCTTTTAGATTATGAAAATTAAGAAAACTACATATTATTATGTCTGCTTCAATGTTTTCATTGGTTGTATTTTCCCTCTTGTTTGAGCTAAACAATGTTTATTGTGTGACTTAATATTACACAGATAAATAATTAATATTTCATTAACAAAAAGAAAAAAATAAACAAAGATGTGTAGGTTAAATAATGCCATGTTTGAACTAAATATGATTGATTATTATTAGTATTAATAGTTCTTATGTGGGGCCGTGTATTTGTTTTTTTTTGTATTTCCTAAATTTGTCAAAATAAATATCTATATCTTTATAAAAAAAATTTATTAAAGTAAGTTTACTCTTTCTACATAACGATTTTGTTTTAGTGAATTGCTGATATACAAAGTGCTATTAACAAAAGAAGGAAAATTTGAGGAAGTTGGATTTGCCTCTCCATCCTTTTATTGTTGTGTAGAAGCCAGTGGTTTAAGAGTGGAGAAAATATTTGTATGTAATCATAACGTTTTATATATTGTTTTATTAATAAATAATGATTTTACCTTAACACAATGATTTATTTCGCCGTATGTAATATCACTTTATTTTCAAGAAATATTAACTTAACTCTAAATATACGTTTATCTCTGCGAAATATATTTCTTAACATTAAATATATTAAATATTAATAGTAAAATAATAATATTCCTTACTAAGAAATATTATTGCTCAGAAAGAATAGTTTTTTAATGTGTAGAAAGTATATTTTTATGACTAATAAAATTAATTAACATCAAGTGTAATTTCTTTCTGATAAATGGGTTTGAAGTTTGCCAGAAAGTGATAGTTAAATCATGTTTAAGATATATTTCTTTGGCTATAGTAGAATTTATTTGAAATATTTTAGAAAATTATATCTTACATACAAAGATATATTTCTTAGGCAATATGCCAAGTCGATCTTTCTTAAATATTAATAAAGTTTCTTTATGTCAAGAATTTTTTTCTCTCGGTGTAGGTATAAATATGTATATGTTACAGTTCAAGTTGATTCTCAGTTAAAGTTGAATATTACTAGTTCGAGTCAACTCCAACTAAAATGAGCAGTAAGAGTTGATTTAATCAACTTATACTAGTTGAAGTAGACTCTTCCTAACCCGTGTCAGTAAAAGTCGATAGCGGGAAAATAGAATCAACTTTTACTAGTTTGAGTTGACTATTCCTGGATCGATTCAGTAAATGTTGATTATACGATTATAATCTCACGTGCTTTTTTTGATGAGTGTGCGTCTCTTTGTTTTGACTGTTTCAACTTAGTTCGTGCTGTATCGTCGCCCCCGTTAGGTAAATTATTCTGATTCGATTTTTTTGCACAAGCTTACTCAAATATGGGTCTTTATAACAAATCCACAGCGTGCCAGGAGGTACCGTGGTCGAAAAATTGTTTAAACAATTTTTTTAAACAAATTTGAAAAACACGTAAATAGCCGTTTTGAAGTCTGAATAACTCGGTTAAAAATTATTATTATGAAAGTCAGGGAGTGACCAAATCAAAGTTTAAAGTCCCCCTACAAGATGCTGAAGAAATTTATGTCATGCTTGTATTACTAAGCAGTCATTTTTAATTAAAAATGAGCTCTAATCGCGTATTAGGCGGCCGTCAACGGTGAGTGCAAAAGAGATGCACCATTCCATTCCGGCCGCCCAATGGTGCATTTCACTCGCACTCACAGTAATAAAATATAAAATAATAAAAAAAATTCCTTCGAGACCTTTTAGGGGGGGGGGCTTTAAATTTTGATTTTCTCATTTTCTGACTTTCATAGTAATAAAATTTAACCGAGTTATTAAGCCTTGAAAATGGTCATTTTAGCATTTTTCAAATTTTAAATCGCATCTAACTCGAGAACAATCAATTTTAGAGAAAAAAAGAGTGACAACATACCTTTTTGCTCCTAATGACCCAAATGATGTAAAAAATATTTGTCCGAAGTGGAAAAATTGTTTTTGTGAATTTGACCTCTTTTTCTCTAAGTTTGTGCAAAAAAAACCAATCGGAATAATTTACCTAACAGGGGCGACGATACAGCCGGGACTAACTACTTATCACGATTTGAACACATCCAGTAACATTTAATTTCTAGAATCGGTTGTTTGTGTGAATCAACTCTTACTAAATGGCATTGGGAAGAGTATACTTTTTCTAGTTGGAGTCTACTTTTACTAGTAAATGTTGAATAAAAATCTTCATTTTATGTATATAATCAACTTTTACTAAAACCAGCCGTTTGAGTTGACTCGAACTAGGAATAGTCAACTCCAAGTGGATAATCAACTTGAACTGTAACATATACATTGTCGAATAAAAAAGAAAGCTTATTTTCTTTACTTTAAAATGGTGTACATATTGTAGCAATTCTAGGATTATTTTTAACAAGATATCCGTAGGATATCCAAGGGTATCCGTAATTTGAGAAAAATTTTGATTTTTTTTTCAATTAGAAGAACATAATTGCACATTAGAACATAATTTTTAATTCCAAATAACTCTTCCTAATAACACATTTCAATATTGTGAAATAAAAAGATACTTTTCTCTTGAGTGAGATTCATAATTTTTAACATATCTCGTATAAAATAGGTGGTAAAATTAGATATCTGACGATTGCATCTTAGGTTTTAGGCTATGCAGAATATTTTATAAAGAATTATGTTTCCATAAAATTAATAATAAAAATGTTTTCTATATGGTTCCAACTTAGTGGGACATATTGCATGTGTGTATGTCACATTTTGAAAAAGCATAACATATTTAGAAATACTCCTAAAGTTTTTTACCGTACACCATTATAAACAAAAGAAAATAGGCATTGTTTTGTATTTGACACTGTAGTATATACCTAAATGTAGAAGAAAAAAAGTTATAATGAAAAATTTTAAAATGATCGTAAAATATATATAAATTCGTTAAAGGTATAAAACTTGGAAAAACCATATCTTATTAAAAATAGTCATACAACCTTCTATCATAGACCGTTTTAAGGCAATTGATTTTTCTTTTTACTAAATGTACAGTTGAGTCCCTAAATCTTTACCCGTGCGTCATCATAAAGCATACGAAATAAGTCGATGATAAGTCGGAAATTAAAATTTACTAAACGCAACAGCAAGTGACAGTAAGTGAGTTGCTGTTGCGTTAAGTAAATTTCAATTTTCGACTTATCATCAACTTATTTCGTATGTTTTAAATGAGGACGCACTGGCAAAGAGTCTGTGACCCAACTGTACTATTGCATATTCTAGTAATGCGTAGAACAGAACAATATTTGCGAAATAATGGGGAAAATGGCCCAAACATACTACGAGCGGCGAATTACGAGCGGCGAAAAATCATATTTCAGAAACTGTAAATCCTAGATTCTTCTACTGGATGTCATTTTAAAGAGAAAGGATGGAAGTCTTTTTTCTGTGAAGCAATGCTTATACCTATATCCTTGTTGAAAAAAGTTATGGGGCCAAAAACAAAATTGCCTTTCTTTCGTGTTCTTCTTTAATATATTTTTGCAAAAAAATATATTTAACTTTAAAAGGCGATACTTAATAGTCAGTTTAGCCTGGAACAATTTTTTGTAGACATGTTTGTACCAAATGTGCATAGAACTCACCCTATTGCAGCCTGTGCCTAGGGACTAATTCACCCCTATCTCAAAAACGCAATCTATTAAATGATAGTTCTAGGCAGTTTTGTCAAATTTAGAGGTCCATTGACCATATGAAACAGTAATTTTAAAACCCCGTGCACGTTGTAGTTCCTATTAGCTCTTTTATTTTGAACATAATCAATAGCCTATAATAGAGAGATATCGAAACCCTGTTTAAGATCGTCCTTTAATAAAAGATCCCTTATTTTGTCGTAAATATGCATGCTTATAAATATCTCAAAAGTGTCAAAATAAAGGATCTTTTATTTACGTGATACTCCATTAAAATGTTACATTTTTAAGCCATACCTTGCATTTGTTAGAGGAGCCAATTTTATTTTTTAATGTGGAGGGGGAGTTGTAGAAGCTTAAGTTCAAGTTTTTGGGGTCGCCCCCTTGTCCCCCGGCCGCCATCTTGGAAATGGGGTGCAAAGGGGTTTCGCGCTATATCTCGTAAACTACCAACTCTACGGGAAATCTAACTAAACATAGAATGTAGCAAATTAAATTTTCAACAATTTTGTTTCTATTACTTTTTATCGTCAAGTGACCAACAAAAAAGATATAAACAAAAATATGTTAAAATTTTTTAACAAGTTTCCTTTTGGAGGTTAAAACTTTTTTTTAGTTCATTTTAAAATAAAATAACATTATAGCAATTTTGTAGGGGAATTTTCCGTAAACAATTTCCACTATAAAGTTGTTTAATTCTATTTATTAATATAGGTTTTACAGCGCCCCAAACTTGACCAGATTCTCGAATGTTCAGAGGAGTAAAATAAAAACAAAAGTTAGGCTTACTTTTCTATCTATATATATTTTTTATTCATACAATTTATTAAAATTTTAACATTCCTATGCTATTATTAGTCTGTTTTTGACCTTTCTCCCCACTATAAAACTTATAAACCTAAACATATATATATATATATATATATATATATATATATATATATATATATATATATATATACAGGGTGAGGCATTAGTGTGACAAAGTCTAATTACTCGCTTGTCGTAAGAGATACAAAAAAAAGTTATTTACATAAAAGTTGGGGCACGGATAGGACCATAATTTAAAAATATTTGCAGATATACAGGGTCACCCATATTAACAGGGTGACACAAATTTATGTTTTTTTAAATGGAACACTCTGTATATTTTTACATTTTTGGATTCTCCTCGATGTCTTCTTTCTCAAAATATAAAGTTTTGTAATATTATACGAGGTAGTTTAAAAGATAATTACGTTTTATTGTTAATTTCGTAGCAACATTCACACCCTGTAGAATTGTAGTGATTTCACATCAAAGTTTCTATTTATGGTCAAACGATTTTTAATATAGTCTGCTATTGTTAAACATTAATAATAGAGCGAAAAGTATAATATTAATATACAGGGTTGGTCAAAACTCGGAATGAGTATTTTCTGAGTTTTCTTAAATGGAACAGCCTGTATTTTAGTATTCTGATGAAATGATATTTCATGGTACTTTCTTATTTCTTAAGCATTCCCTATACCTAAGTGCTTTAATTTTTGAGTTATTCGTGATTCTTTAAGCCAAACATTAATTGCAAAAAAATTACGTGAAATTTTAGGTGGCTGTGCAAATATTCAATCAAAAATAGTTTTTCAAAAAAATGTAGTTATTAATCTAGACTGATCCTTAATTTATTAATATTGGATGAGATATCCAAATACCTACGTAGTTAAAATTGTTGGTTTGTAAAATATGAATAAAAACATACAAGATTCTACCTAGTTGGCTATGACAATAAATTTGCTAAAACATTAGACATTATACTATTTTTATAGTTCCAGTTGCATCGTTATCATTACTAATATTAATTTTTTTAATAATTAACTGATGAGTAATTGATTAAAATGGTTTTTGTGCTAGGAGAGTATACCAAAAATGTGCTACTAGCAATAAGAATTTTCATCAACAATTCCCTGATAAACGAAACCCAAGCAGAGAATCTTTTGAAATATTACTAAAACGGTTTCAACGGACTGGATATTTAAATTACCAGAAACCTGATCGAATAAAAACGATTGTAAATGAATAAAATGAATTAAATGCAATCCATAGTGTAACTGAGGATCTGCATATTAGGAAGAACGTTCTTATATTCTAACTATCTAGTCCTAGACTGTTGAAATCGTTTTAATGTACTTTCAAAAGTTTCTCTTCTTGGTTTTCGTTTATCAGGGAATTGCTGATGAAAAATACTTACTGCTAGTAACACATTTTTGTTATACTCTCCTAGTACAAAAATTATTTTGATCAGTTACTCATCAGTTACTCATTAGAAAAATTCATATTAGTAATGGTAAAAAAGCAACTGGAACTATAAAGATAGTATAATGTCAAATGTTTTAGCAAATTTATTGTCATAGCCAGCTAGGTAGAATCTTGTATCATTTTATTTATATTTTACGCACCAACAATCTTAACTACGTACGTATTTGGATATCTCATTCAAAATTAAAAAATTGAGGATCAGTCTAGGTTAATATCTACTTTTTTTCGAAAAATTATTTTCGATTGGATATTTGCACAGCCACCTAATAAAATTTCACGTAATTTTTGTTGCAATTAATGTTTGGATTAAAGAATCACGAATAACTCAAAAATTAAAGCACTTAGGTATAGGGAATGCTTAAGAAATAAAAAAGTACCATGAAATATCATTTCATTAGAATACTAAAATACAGGGTGTTCCATTTAAGAAAACTCAGAAAATACTCATTCCGAATTTTGACCAACCCTGTATATTAATATTAATCTTTCCGCTATATTATAAGTGTTTAACAACAGTAGACTAGATTAAAAATCTTTTGACCATAAACAGAAACTTTGATGTCAAATCAGCACAATTCTACAGGGTGTGAATGTTGCTACGAAATTAACAATAAAACGCAATTATCTTTTAAACTACCTCGTATAATATTACAAAATCCTAAATTTTCAGAAAGAAGACGTCGAGGAGAATCCAAAACTGTAAAAATATACAGGGCGTTCCATTTGAAAAAACATAATTTTGTATCGCCCTGTCAATACGGGTGACCCTGTATATCTGAAAATATTTTTAAATTATGGTCCTATTCGTTCCCCAACTTTTATGTGAATAACTTTTTTTCATATCTCTTACGACAAACGAGTAATTGGACTTTGTCACACTAATGCCCCACCCTGTATATATATATATATATATATATATATATATATATATATATATATATTGTTATATTTCTATTTGATATAAAAATTAAAATTTGATAATTATAAACAAAATTCACTTTAATATAAAATATTTTTAATTTTCTCAACCTCGGGCATATAAATTTAGAACAACCTGTATACAACAAATTGTTATATTTAATTTTAAGAAGTGATTAGAATAAGCGTACGAAACTCGGAACAATGTGCTTAGATAAACAAAGTGAATGACGCGTACCATTATCGTTCTTCTCGGAAGGTCGATCATTAGCCTATGCTAAATAAAACTCAGTGAAATAGATGATAGTTCATTATCGTTTTTCGCGGAAGGTTTCGATCATTAGCCTATGCTAAATAAGACTCATTTGAAAGAGAGAATAGGTCATTAAAATTTGTAAATAGTTAGAAAGTATTTTAGAATGGGAATTAAATATTTTCTTTTGAAATCCATTAAGCATATTTAGAAAGATTAAAAATTGGTTTTGAGGAATATTACGAATGAGAGTTGGTGGTGGAAGATTGATTTGTGAATCTGGAAGGGATATTTAGAAAGTAGGGGAATGAATGACAAAGTGAGAGCAGAATGTTTTGAGCTGTCGATAAGTGAAGTCGAGTAGTAGACGGTAGTGTACGGAGAGTGAGAAAGCCGGTATAGTTCCGTGAGTGTGGAGTATCTATCGTGGAACGAGAAGTAGGCCAGGTCGAGAGTAAAAGAACCTCCTTGAGCCAAGAGTGTCCCGGTAGCTGATAGCAGTTTCGAAAAAGGTAGAACACAGCATCACGACAAAAGCAGGAACGAGAGCTATTCGAGCTAGTTTTTCAAAGGAGAACACTACTGGAAGCCAGGACGAGGTTAGATCGCAGCCAAGGATAGCAGGAAACGGGTCTTGTGTGAGGACATTTTCAGTTCACCAGGAAAAGGTCAGTCTCATTTGTTTGGACATGAATGTATGGGTTTTTCGCATTAAATTCCACATAAAAAATTGAATAACATAATCAATAATATCAGAAAAGCTTCATCAAACTTAAATAGAGTTGTTCCTAATAACTCCTAATAGTTAAATGTTAATAAAAACTTTCAATTGAAAACCAAAAGGAAATAAGATTCCCATTTGTAAATGTTATGTTTTAAGAATAATAAGAAATAGCAAATATTAAGCATTGATTGCCTTTTAAATAAAATAAAAAATATTTTGATTATAATTGTAACCCATATGTGTATTTTTTTTACTCTTTTCTTTTCTATCCCGATTAGGAACCATTAAGAAATATTTAGAATCCACGAAAGTAAGTAATTAATTTATAATTCGCCCTGAGATTGAAAACATATTGATATGTGATCTGGTTAATTAATTGGATTAGTATTAATACATTGATTAAATTAAGTGACATATAAGAATATTATCTCATATCAATAATCAAGATCACATCAACTGTCGTCCAACGTGGAGGGCATTGTAAAGTATTTCTAGTGGCAAATTTGAAGGATAGAAAGAGTAAAGCCGGTATTTGAAAATTTATATGCCTGTGGTAAAAAGTGAGATACTTACATTTGATAACATAAAATTTTAGATCTCTTTAGGTACAAATTTTACATAACTGATTTAATATTTTATTTTTACGATATTTACATTTGATATATTTATTGACAATTTATAATATTTGGGTAAAAAAAAGTCGTCTTGGTAACATACTAGTAAAATTTCATATTTGGCGGGGATAATACTTCTTGAAAACAAATGTCTGTGACAAGAAGCCAAAGCAAGAACAACAAAAAACAAAAAGAACATTCAGACCAAGAAGATATTTTAGACACGACAATCATGGCATCAGAACAGCAAGAATTATCAGGAATAGATAAACTATTACAACTGATGCAACTCCAGTCACAAAAACTGGATGACAATCAAAGAGAAACAAAACAAGCAATGGATGAAGCAAAAAGGACAATGGATAAAAATCAGGAAGAAACACAACGAAAAATGGATGAAACACAACAAAAATTGGATCAAAAAATGGATGAAACAAAAAGAATAATGCAAGAAAATCAGAAGGAAACAAAACAAGCCATAGAAGAGAACAACAAGAAAATGGAGGAACGCATAGAAAAGTATGAAATGAAAATTCAAGATAAAATTAAGGAGTTAATGAATGGCCAGAAAAAGGAACTAGAAAATTTGGAAAATAAGTTGGAAAATGCTATTCAAGTAGACAGAGAAGAAGTGGAAAAAAGAATCACAGAAATAGAAAAACAAGTCACCGAAAACCGGACGCAACAAAATGTCGGAGAAAGAAGAGAAATGGTTATACATAGCAAAGATGACGTGAAGATAAGGTTTGGCGGGGACGTAAGAAGATTACACCCAGTGCCGTTCATAAATAGCCTGAAAAAGAAAATACAACACATCGGAAATTTCGATACAGCAAAAGAAACTATCAGAAACCATCTCAAAAATGAAGCAAGCCTATGGTTCGATTGCAAAGAAGAAGAATTTGACAGTTGGCAACAATTTGAACAAAAATTTTTGAATTATTTCTGGGGAAAAGTCCAACAATTGGAAATTAACAAGGAATTGCAAAATGGGAAATACAATGATAGGATGGGTATATCAGAAAGGACATATGCATTACAAATTTACTATAACGCAAAACATTTACAATATAATTACTCATCGGAACAATTAGTCGAACTGATTGCAAGACATTTCGAAGAAACGCTGGAAGACCATATCACATTGCAAAACTACAAAGACATAGATAGTTTATGCCAATTCCTACAAATAAGAGAATTACGTGTAAGAGAAACAAAATCAAGAAGGTCGCGAGAAGATTACAGGCCCCGAGAAACACAGGATTACAGAGATAGAAATCAAAATAGGAGGGACTATACAAGACGAGATTTTAATCCCAGAAGGGAAAACGAAAATAGAGACAACGGAAGAGGAAATTATGAACAAAGAAATAGGCAATGGAATGAGGACAGAAATCGAGAATACCAGAATAGAAACACCACACGCTCAAATCAAGAAAACAGAAATAATGGTAGACAAAATGAACAGGGATATCAAGAAAACCGAAACAGATCCGACAGACCAAGAGAAAATAGAAGAGAAGTAAATAATACCCAGACAGATGGATATGACGGAGAGAGACATTATGACGAAAATATAAACAACGATGAGCAACCGGCGTTTTTTCACGACGGCGCTCACTAAAAACCAAAAATCAAACAGGAATCTTTTGTAACCCCAAGGAGTTTATTAAATTGGCAAGAAACAACGAAAAGAAAAATGGAGTTAATTTAAAATTTGTGGATGGATTTATCAACGAGAAACCAATTAAAATTATGATAGACACTGGATCTGAAATAACATTGGTCAACAGAAAACTAATAGAAGAAGTTAACTTAACAAATTTAATTTACAAAATACCTAGGGTAAATTTAGTGGGCGCAAACAAACGGACATTGGCAACTATAAATGAAGGCATACGAGTAATGGTACGACTGGGTAAGAAGATGTATGCACTACAATGTGTAATAATGCCAAACATGTCACATGACATGATAGTAGGAGTTGACGAATTGGCAGAAAAACATGTAGTGATAGATTTTAAAAATAATACGATGAATTTAACAGAAGAAAAAGAAGAAGAACAGGACAAGGAACAGGAGAAACAAAATACGGACGAATCAGGTAAAGAACAAACAGTGGAAATGAATTTGGCAACGAAGCAAGGACAAAGAAGAAAAGGGAGAAAAAGTCAGAAAAAGACAAAAGAAAATGAAACCTGTGGCTCCTCAAAAGAAGAGTTGAGCCCAGAAGAAGAAAATTTGAGAGTATCAGAAACAAAGGAAACCTGGGATTCCTCAAAAGAAGAGACGAGCTCAGGAGAAGAAGAAGTAAAGAAAAAAAATGAAAGCGACAAAGATATGATCGAAACAGTGGCATTTGAAGAGGAGGCATATGAAAACGAGGATGCAGAATACACGATAAAAGTATGTGAAAAATCTGAGGAAAAAGACAGAAGATTAATATGGGAAAAAGGGAAAGACAACATAATAGCCGACACTCTAACACAGGATGAGGACACTGAAAATAAGGAAACAATTACTCTACAGGTGGGACTAATTAGAGTAATACAAGAAGAAGGGGTATAAGACGGAGATTAAAGTAAGGAAATATACAGGGAGTTGGTTTTGCCTCGAGAAAATTTATTTAAAAATGCAGATAAATTTTATCGAATACAAGGCGGGGATTTGTTATATTTCTATTTGATATAAAAATTAAAATTTGATAATTATAAATAAAATTCACTTTAATATAAAATATTTTTAATTTTCTCAACCTCGGGCATATAAATTTAGAACAACCTGTATACAACAAATTGTTATATTTAATTTTAAGAAGTGATTAGAATAAGCGTACGAAACTCGGAACAATGTGCTTAGATAAACAAAGTGAATGACGCGTACCATTATCGTTCTTCTCGGAAGGTCGATCATTAGCCTATGCTAAATAAAACTCAGTGAAATAGATGATAGTTCATTATCGTTTTTCGCGGAAGGTTTCGATCATTAGCCTATGCTAAATAAGACTCATTTGAAAGAGAGAATAGGTCATTAAAATTTGTAAATAGTTAGAAAGTATTTTAGAATGGGAATTAAATATTTTCTTTTGAAATCCATTAAGCATATTTAGAAAGATTAAAAATTGGTTTTGAGGAATATTACGAATGAAAGTTGGTGGTGGAAGATTGATTTGTGAATCTGGAAGGGATATTTAGAAAGTAGGGGAATGAATGACAAAGTGAGAGCAGAATGTTTTGAGCTGTCGATAAGTGAAGTCGAGTAGTAGACGGTAGTGTACGGAGAGTGAGAAAGCCGGTATAGTTCCGTGAGTGTGGAGTATCTATCGTGGAACGAGAAGTAGGCCAGGTCGAGAGTAAAAGAACCTCCTTGATCCAAGAGTGTCCCGGTAGCTGATAGCAGTTTCGAAAAAGGTAGAACACAGCATCACGACAAAAGCAGGAACGAGAGCTATTCGAGCTAGTTTTTCAAAGGAGAACACTACTGGAAGCCAGGACGAGGTTAGATCGCAGCCAAGGATAGCAGGAAACGGGTCTTGTGTGAGGACATTTTCAGTTCACCAGGAAAAGGTCAGTCTCATTTGTTTGGACATGAATGTATGGGTTTTTCGCATTAAATTCCACATAAAAAATTGAATAACATAATCAATAATATCAGAAAAGCTTCATCAAACTTAAATAGAGTTGTTCCTAATAACTCCTAATAGTTAAATGTTAATAAAAACTTTCAATTGAAAACCAAAAGGAAATAAGATTCCCATTTGTAAATGTTATGTTTTAAGAATAATAAGAAATAGCAAATATTAAGCATTGATTGCCTTTTAAATAAAATAAAAAATATTTTGATTATAATTGTAACCCATATGTGTATTTTTTTTACTCTTTTCTTTTCTATCCCGATTAGGAACCATTAAGAAATATTTAGAATCCACGAAAGTAAGTAATTAATTTATAATTCGCCCTGAGATTGAAAACATATTGATATGTGATCTGGTTAATTAATTGGATTAGTATTAATACATTGATTAAATTAAGTGACATATAAGAATATTATCTCATATCAATAATCAAGATCACATCAATATATATATAGAAAAGGCCCAAAAAGTTGTTTAAGGACAAATTCGCCGATTCAGAAGAAGAATGACTCAACCGCAAAATGCAAAATCCTTAAAAAGAGCAAAAAACGATTTTTGATATCAAAATCATAAAGTACGATTAAAATTAGCCATTCACCATACCGTGGTCAGGATCTCGAGATATAAGCGTTTTTTGGGGTGTGCCGCTTGTCTCTGAAGTAACGTAACTTTTTTCCTATTGTATATTTTGACTTAAAATTTTCCAAAAATCTTCTTCATGAATTATGCTTTATTGTTCTGTTGGTTAAAATTATAAAATAAAAAGTTTGTCACTCAACTTTTTTAAGTAAACATAAAACTTACGAAATATGATTACAAAATGTTTAATAATTAACAACTTCTTTTTTAATTTGTTTAGACATTTTAGACAAATTTCATTGTTATCTAAATACTTCAAAGATGACACAGTAAAATTTTCAAAAGGAAATATTTACAACGATCAAAGATACAGCGAGGTAAATTTGAAAAATCATCAAAATGGATTTTTGGCATTTTTGTAAAAAATTTGATTTTTGAACATGTTCCACCAACTCTAGATAAAAATAAACTTCATGTTCGGATTCAGCGACCTCGAAAACATAAAAATATACCAAAATTGGTCATTCACCTTAAATTTGATTTTCGTGGTCGGCATAACGGGGTTGATGCCGCTCGCCTAATATAAGGGTGTCCCGAAAAGATTGGTCGTAAATTATACCACACATTCTGGGGTCAAAAATAGTTCGGTTGAACCTAACTTACCTTAGTACAAATGAGCTCATAAAAAAAGTTACAGCCCTTTGAAGGTACAAAATGAAAATTGATTTTTTTCAATATATCGAAAACTATTAGAGATTTTTTATTGAAAATGGACATGTATCATTCTTATGTCAGGAACATTTTAAACAGAATTATAGTAAAATTTGTCAACCCCATAAAATTTTGGGGGTTTTGTTCCTTTAAACCCCCCCAAACTTTTCTGTACCTTCCAATTAATTCATTATTGTGGTACCATTAGTTAAACAAAACGTTTTTAAAACTTTTTCGCCTCTTAATATTTTTTCGATAAGCCAGTTTTTATCGAGATGCGGCTTCTTTTTTAATATATTTACATAAAAATTTTATGGGGGTTTTGTTCCTTTAAACCCGCCAAATGTTTGTGTACGTTCCAATTAAACTATTATTGTAGTACCATTAGTTAAACACAGTGTTTTTAAAACTTTTTGCCTTTTAGTCTTTTTTTGGTAAGTCACCTTTTATTGAGATGTGGCTTGTTTTTCAAAATATACCTAAAATGTACTATAAATAAATTTTCAGATTATTAACAGGTGTCTATAATCATATTTAACAATATACAAATATGTGGTGGATTCGACAAATATTCAAAATATCTCGATAAACACTGGCTTATCAAAAAAGTACTAAGAGGCAAAAAAGTTTTAAAAACATTGTGTTTAACTAATAGTGCCACAATAATAATTCAATTGGAACGTACACAAAAGTTTGGTGGGGATTACGGGAACAAAACCTCCATAAAATTTTTATGGGGTGCACAAATTTTACTTTAATTTTGTTTTAAGATGTTGTTTCCATAAAATTCCACATGTTCATTTTCAATAAAAAATCTTTAAGAGTTTTTGATATATGAAAAAAAATCGATTTTCATTTTGTAACTTCAAAGGGCTGTAACTTTTTTTGTGTGCACTATTGTATATAGGTAAGTGAGGTTCAATCAACCTATTTTTAACCCCAGAATCTGTGGTATAATTTATGACCAATCTTTTTGGGAAACCCTGTATAGATAGAAAAGTATTATATTCCTATGAGAATTCGACAATCTGGTCAAGTTTGGAGCGCTGTAAAACCTAGATAATAAATAAAATTAAACAACTTTATAGTGAAAATTGTTCACTGAAAAATCCTCTACAAAATCGCTATGATGTTATTTTATTGTGAAATGAACGGAAAAAAGTTATAACCTCCAAAAGGAAACTTCTTACAAAATTTTCTCTTTTTTTTTGTTTATAACTTTGTTGTTGGTCACTTAACGATAAAAAGTAATAGATATAAAATTATAGAAAATTTAATTTGCTACATTTTATGTGTAATTAAATTTTCTGTGGGATTGCTAGTTTAGGAGATACAGGGCGAAAGCCCTTTGCTCCACTTTTTCCAATATGGCGGCCGGAGGACAAGGGTGGAGACCCCAAAAACTTGAACTTAAGCTTCTACTGAACCCCCCTACACATTAAAAAAATAAAATTGACTCCTCTAAGAAATGCAACCCTAAGGGCCGGTTGTTTGAACGCTAATCAAAAATGATTATTATCAAATGTTTAATTACTGTCACCAACTGTCAATGTCAACTTTGTTTGGGTTGCTGAAAACATAATTATGGATTACAATTATGAAATTAGTTAATCAATTATGTTAATAATTGTTATGTTAATTGATTAGCTAATCTCATAATTATAATCAATTATGTTTTCAGCAACATATCAAAGTTGACATTGACAGTTGGTGACAGTAATTAAATATTTGATAGTGGTCATTGTTGATAAGCGTTAGAACAACCGGCCCTTAGGGCCGGTTTTTCGAACGCTAATCAAAAATGATCATTATCAAATATTTAATTACTGTCACAACTGTCAATGTCAACTTTGTTTGGGTTGCTGAAAACATAATTATTGATTACAATTATGAAATTAGTTAATTAATTATGTTAATAATTGTTATGTTAATTGATTAACTAATCTCATAATTATAATCAATTATGTTTTCAGCAACCCAACCAAAGTTGACATTGACAGTTGTGACAGTAATTAAATATTTTTTGATAGTGATCATTGTTGATTAGCGTTCGAACAACCGGCCCTAAATGTAACATTTCAATGGACTTTGACCACGGTCTCGATAACTCAACCTTTTCAGTGCAGTAATAGTATATTACATACCTAGCGGGAAAGTACTCTATTTCAGCCGAGCGGCAAGGTAGTTTACCGAGGTGTGAAGCACCGAGGTAAACTACAGACACGAGGCTAGAATGAGTTCCCGCGAGGTTTGTATACTATTTTACTCACAATCGGTTAGTAGTTTATGGATTTCTAATACTCACAATCTACCAATAATAATTTCGTTTCAAATATCTGTATCCATTTTCATTATGTGATAAGATGAATTATTTTAAGTAATTTTAACCTGTGAGATCGTTGCTAGGTAACAAAACAAGTTTGTTGAATCTGACATTTAGGCGATACACGACGCCATTAATTGTACATATAATCAAATTGTGTTTATTTTACAAAAATGTCTGATAGTGAATTTGAATGTACGCCATCAGAACTGCGGGTAGCTGCAGAGAGAGCTACTGAAGGAATAATTCCTGAAAAAACCAGGGAGAGGTATGAAAACACCTATGAACTATACAGTAAATGGTGCGTGGCTAAAGGTGTGCTAATGTAACTATTAATATTTATAATTCCAAATAGTTTTCTTTTTGTTATGGTTGTTGTTGTTTCTTAATTAAATAAATGTTGAGTGGATTCTATTCTTTCTAAACCATATTTTAATCAAAAATGACATTGACATTTGCAGGTAGAAAAGTGACAGATGCTAGCCGGGAAAGTAAGGTGAGTAATAAGTCGCTTCCTGATTACTTCAAAGGTTAGAAATCCATAAATTACTAACCGATTCTGAGTAAACTTCCTTTTTATCTACGATCGGTTTACGATTCAGAGTTAATCATGGATTTCTTACTTTTGCGCTACCGTTACTCAGATATACTTGATACACCATAATATGAATATTAGTAGGGATCACCTAAAACCGATAAAACAATAATCCGTTCCGACAAAAAAACATTCTTGACATTATTCTACAATGTACATACATTATTACTTTGATAGATACATGCATATATCCGTTTATCACTGCGATTGATGATAAGTTAATCCGCTGTGAGGGTTGACATGGAGGAGATAATATATAGATAACATGTCGATAGTGTTTCTTATGGTGGCATAATATGTTAGCCGTGTCCCACTGTCGATAAATTCAGTTCATTTTCTTCGCTATATTGTCTTACCTTAGTAATGAAATCCACCGACTTTGCAGAATAGAGCAGGTGCATTTAAATGCATTTTAAACTATTTATTAGACTAGTAAATTAATAAATAATATCAACTAATAAATTAGTTTGTAATAACATTTTTTTTTCGCAAGGAATCTCGAACATCAACTTCTCGCATAGCAGTAGGTAGTATTTTTTAATTTTTCTGCAATGGTAGGATGCATTATCCAATACTGTAACACAAAAAGTGTTAAACACAAAGATGAACAAAGGTCTCGTTGCTCAAAATCGGAACAGATCTAGTGGGGGTTCTTGGGATCATTCTTAATACATAAATATAAATAAATTTAACTATTTTGTTTGGGATATAAGCCAGAATTTAAGTTTAAATATGTAACGGGTAGTTCTGCTTGTCCCTGCTCGGGCGCCAATTTTGTGATGGTTAGTTTTTCAAGACGACAGACTCAGTAAAACACAAGTTAAATATAAAGTAAATTTACTAAAGGTAATTATATACAGTTTAAAACAAATAAAAAAAAATATAATTCCGTCTTCTGCAAAGGAAAAAAATATTTAATTTTATTACAATTATTCGATCATAATAGCAACATTAAACAATACGATAAACAGTATATTTATATACAATAACAATCTCGCTACGTTAAATCAACATAGCCCTACATTCCGATCCGGAAATCATTCCTCGCTACTACCGCCTACTGCGATAACGGTCATGGCAAGACTCCACGTCACTACCGTGGCATCCGCCTAGGCATAGTCCCACCTCATATACGGTGCATCTTTTTCCAAGCCAGCTAATGCTAGTTCAATACGCTAGCAGCAGCTGTTGAGCCATGGTTAGTTCAATACTCTAGCCACGACTGATTTTATCATTCTCCTGGCTCGCCTTAAATATGCTCTTGATGCCCTCTCCTTCGGTTTCCCCCAGCGGTGCTATGCGCCAACGTTGACACTCCTCCGGTCGCCTCTGGTAAAGCAGCTCATCGCTTGGCGAGGTATCATATCGTTACACCCCCTTCTCTTTGGAAAACAAAAAAAATGTAGCATACTTTTTTTTGTGCCGTGTGTGCAACACGACTTGGAATCATCAACGGTGTGGTCTTGGTTGATTCTTCCTTACTTCGTAAACTGGTCCTGGATAGTGTCAAGAAGATGCTTCCCACTGTAGATCTTGGGCGTGGTTTCTTCATATCCATTCAGTGTGCCAAGGCTTTTCTACAGCAAATGGTCACATTCTTCCTGCTGGCTGCATCTGCGACGGTTTACTCCTAAGGCATGTACTTTCTGTCGGTTTTCTTTTCGCAAACTGGTCTGGGGTGATTGTCAAGAAGATGTTTCCTTCTGTAGATCTTGTTCGTGGTCCCCTCAAATCCATTGGGACAGTTTGTCAAGGTTTTTCTACAGCACATGGTCACATTTTTCTTGCTGGTTTCATCTTCGACGGTTCCATCAACAGTGTCGTCTTTTTCGGTGATTCGTAAATTGGTCCCGGATGACTGGCTAGAAGGTGCCTCCTTCTGTAAATCTTGGGAGTGATCCCCTCAACTCCATTAGGACGGTGTGCCAAGGATTTTCTACCGCGCATGGTCGCATCCTTCCTGCACGTTGCATCGGCGGCGTTCATTTTCGGATCATTCTCGGTTTGGTTCATTTTTGGTTTCTTAACCTGAAAACAAAGAGGCTTAATCATCTTTGAACGGGTTCTATTTATATATCCACGACGTGGACCTGTTACTGAGTCTGTGCCTTTGTATGGTATCTAATTATTGCTCGAATGTCAATTTGTAACGGGTAGTTAAAAACTGCGTAGCTTTTATTTTGCTCGGGCGCCATTGTAACGGGTAGTTCTTTCTAGACGACAGACTCAGTAAAACACAAGTTAAATATAAAGTAAATATATTAAAGTTAATTATATATAGTTTAAAACAAATAAAATAAAATATAATACCGTCTTCTGCAAAGGAAATACAATATTCAATTTTATTACAGTTATCCGATCATAATAGCAACATTAAAATAATACGATAAACAGTATATTTATATACAATAACAATCTCGCTACGTTAAATCAACATAGCCCTATATTCCGATCCGGAGATCATTCCTCGCTACTACCGCCTACTGCGATAACGGTCATGGCAAGACTCCACGACACTACTGTAGCGTCCGCCTAGGCATAGTCCCACCTCACATACGGTGCATCTTTTGCAAAGCCAGCTAATGCTAGTTCAATACGCTAGCATTAGCTGTTGAGCCATGGTTAGTTCAATACTCTAGCCACGACTGATTTTATCATTCTCCTGGCTCGCCTTAAATATGCTCTTGATGCCATCTCCTTCGGTTTTGCGTACATGGTCACATTTTTCTTGCTGGTTTCATCTTCGACGGTTCCATCAACAGTGTGGTCTTTTTCGGTGATTCGTAAATTGGTCTCGGATGACTGGCTAGAAGGTGCTTCCTTCTGTAATTCTTGGGCGTGATCCCCTCAACTTCATTAGAACGGTGTGCCAAGGATTTTCTACCGCGAATGGTCGCATCCTTCCTGCACGTTGCATCGGCGGCGTTCATTTTCGGATCATTCTCGGTTTGGTTCATTTTTGGTCTGAAAACAAAGAGGCTTAATCATCTTTGAACGGGTTCTATTTATAGATCCACGACGTGGACCTGCTACTGAGTCTGTGTCTTTGTATGGTATCTAATTATTGCTCGAGTGTCAATTTGTAACGGGTAGTTACAAACTGCGTAGCTTTTATTTTGCTCGGGCGCCATTGTAACGGGTTGTCCTTTCTAGATGACAGACTCAGTAAAACACAAGTTAAATATAAAGTAAATATATTAAAGTTAATTATATACAGTTTAAAATAAATAAAATAAAATATGATACCGTCTTCTTCAAAGGAAATACAATATTCAATTTTATTACAGTTATCCGATCATAATAGCAATATTAAAATAATACGATAAACAGTATATTTATATACAATAACAATCTCGCTACGTTAAATCAACATAGCCCTATACTCCGATCCGGAGATCATTCCTCGCTACTACCGCCTACTGCGATAACGGTCATGGCAAGACTCCACGACACTACTGTGGCGTCCGCCTAGGCATAGTCCCACCTCACATACGGTGCATCTTTTGCCAAGCCAGCTAATGCTAGTTCAATACGCTAGCATTAACTGTTGAGCCATGGTTAGTTCAATACTCTAGCCACGACTGATTTTATCATTTTCCTGGCTCGCCTTAAATATGCTCTTGATGCCATCTCCTTCGGTTTTGTGCACATGGTCACATTTTTCTTGCTGGTTTCATTTTCGACGGTTCCATCAACAGTGTGGTCTTTTTCGGTGATTCGTAAATTGGTCTCGGATGACTGGCTAGAAGGTGCTTCCTTCTGTAATTCTTGGGCGTGATCCCCTCAACTCCATTAGGACGGTGTGCCAAGGATTTTCTACCGCGAATGGTCGCATCCTTCCTGCACGTTGCATCGGCGGCGTTTATTTTCGGATCATTCTCGGTTTGGTTCATTTTTGGTTTCTTAAGGACCTGAAAACAAAGAGGCTTAATCATCTTTGAACGGGTTCTATTTATATATCCACGACGTGGACCTGTTACTGAGTCTGTGTCTTTGTGTGATATCTAATTATTGCTCGAGTGTCAATTTGTAACGGGTAGTTAAAAACTGCGTAGCTTTTATTTTGCTCGGGCGCCATTGTAACGGGTAGTTCTTTCTAGACGACAGACTCAGTAAAACACAAGTTAAATATAAAGTAAATATATTAAAGTTAATTATATACAGTTTAAAACAAATAAAATAAAATATAATACCATCTTCTGCAAAGGAAATACAATATTCAATTTCATTACAGTTATCCGATCATAATAGCAACATTAAAATAATACGATAAACAGTATATTTATATACAATAACAATCTCGCTACGTTAAATCAACATAGCCCTATATTCCGATCCGGAGATCATTCCTCGCTACTACCGCCTACTGCGATAACGGTCATGGCAAGACTCCACGACACTACTGAATAGGTCCGCCTAGGCATAGCCCCACCTCACATACGGTGCATCTTTTGCCAAGCCAGCTAATGCTAGTTCAATACACTAGCATTAGCTGTTGAGCCATGGTTAGTTCAATACTCTAGCCACGACTGATTTTATCATTCTCCTGGCTCGCCTTAAATATGCTCTTGATGCCATCTCCTTCGGTTTTGTTCACATGGTCACATTTTTCTTGCTGGTTTCATCTTCGACGGTTCCATCAACAGTGTCGTCTTTTTCGGTGATTCGTAAATTGGTCTCGGATGACTGGCTAGAAGGTGCTTCCTTCTGTAATTCTTGGGCGTGATCCCCTCAACTCCATTAGGACGGTGTGCCAAGGATTTTCTACCGCGAATGGTCGCATCCTTCCTGCACGTTGCATCGGCGGCGTTTATTTTCGGATCATTCTCGGTTTGGTTCATTTTTGGTTTCTTTAGGACGGGTTCTATTTATCTTTGAACGGGTTCTATTTATAGATCCACGACGTGGACCTGTTACTGAGTCTGTGTCTTTGTATGGTATCTAATTATTGCTCGAGTGTCAATTTGTAACGGGTAGTTACAAACTGCGTAGCTTTTATTTTGCTCGGGCGCCATTGTAACGGGTAGTTCTTTCTAGACGACAGACTCAGTAAAACACAAGTTAAATATAAAGTAAATATATTAAAGTTAATTATATACAGTTTAAAATAAATAAAATAAAATATAATACCGTCTTCTGCAAAGGAAATACAATATTCAATTTTATTACAGTTATCCGATCATAATAGCAACATTAAAATAATACGATAAACAGTATATTTATATACAATAACAATCTCGCTACGTTAAATCAACATAGCCCTATATTCCGATCCGGAGATCATTCCTCGCTACTACCGCCTACTGCGATAACGGTCATGGCAAGACTCCACGACACTACTGTGGCGTCAGCCTAGGCATAGTCCCACCTCACATACGGTGCATCTTTTGCCAAGCCAGCCGGTCGCCTCTAGTAAAGCAGCTCGTCGCTTGGCGAGGTATCATATCGTTACAAAATTAAATTTATTTGACGTTTTGACTTCCACTTGACAAAATATTTTGATAAGAATTTTGAGTTGAATTATATCTACGATATAATTCACTTCTTTTCCTTCAAAATACTATTTTGAGCTATTTTTTTTAACCTACAAAACAAGACTAAAATATTACAGAAATAAGTTTCATTATTATTTATATTAGATTAAATATTAGTTAGTTAGTATGAAAATTATTGTACTCATTGAAAATTGATTTAACTCTCAAAACCTTTCATTAAATTTTTCGTAATTTCAGGTTTTCTGAAATTTTTTTGCTTAATTTTTTAACTATTAGAAGCTCATTTATTACCAGAGAACGGCAGTTCTCGCCAGTGGCGCACACCTACACCCCCTACACGCGACACTATATATACACGAAATTTTCGATTTTCTAAATCTGACTGAATTGAAAATTGGGCCAACTCCCATCTTTAAGTTTAGGAAAAGACTCACTCATTCATATATTAACCATCCATTTTGGTCCAAGTGTGTGGATTTTACGGCCCTTCCTATTTATGGTCTGTTTTTCGTTCTCGTTCCCAAAACTCCCAGAAACTTCGAAAATTTAACTCCGACCGTTGCGGCTTCTAATAGAAGCGATCATTACTTTTCCAACATATGTCTAATTTTGAAAATCGGTTATACCGTTCAAAAGTTACCGAGCTCAGAAATGTGAGTCAATTTTTATTTAAAAAAGGGAAAATGTTTGTGGATATGTATGTATGTATGTATGTGTGTGGAAAAGTTAAACCGATCTGATTTTTTTTTCTGTGTTTAAAGAGGGGGTGAGGGCCGATTCAGAACCGGTGTAGTTTGTGAGTTTTGACTACCCTTAAGCCAGCTATAGGACTTGGTAGGTACAAAACGGCATATTTTTGGCGGTATATATATTCGGTTCAAGAAGAGACAGGAGAATAGTAAATACAACAAATCAATAGCGTTGAGTTAAGCTTTCAAACGGTGTCTAAGCTGTCAGGATCAGACATACACACGGCTCAGTATAGCCAAAAAACTGAAAAACAAAACTCAATTGTTTTTCGACAATTACTCAAAATTTCAACCTACGAATTACGCCGATAAGAGCGTTTGTAGAAGGACTCTAGACGAATCTAACGGTTTATACCTTATATCCAGGAAAATTCGAATTTTTAAGTTATAGGCTTCATAAATATAATCAAATCTATTCTTATGGGAGAAACGGTTTTTCAAGCTCAATCATTCCTGTAATAGCTTCAGTTATTATACTTGACCTTAGATGCATAAGATACTACTTGTCAATATGTTTCAAACTCATGTTTAGTGAACAAAATCGGTTAAGCCGTTTAGAAGTTATTAAGCAACAAAAGTATAATCCAATTAACGATAATTCCCTAAATGGTTTATGTAGTTGAAGTGGTTACGAGGCTAATTTGATCTGGCAACGGGAAATCCGAGTTCATTTACCGGCCATCCCAAATTTTTTTTCAATCTATTTCGAATAGAAAAAAAATCTAGTGTACATTCGATGGACACTAGATCATTTGGGAGATTATGCGACAAAGGCTACCATTTATAAAGCTTAACGTGTAATCAAGAAACATTTCATTCAACTTTATACATTTAGTTTATAAATATCTTTGAAAAACTCCTGATACAAGAATAAAAAACCGCTAAATGCCGTAAAAATGAGTGGCGCATATAATATTCCAGCTACAAAAGATCTGATATGATTATTACGTGGCGTGAAAATGTATTTTCATTTTGATGCAAAATAAAATTCTAGTTTTATTTTAAAAGATTTTTTCATAATATTTGCTAAATTTGAAGTAAACGCGCCACAAAAAGTTTCAAAATTCAAACTGTATCAAAGTTACTCTTTTGTGGCGCGTTTGCTTCAAATTTACCAAATAATATGAAAAAATCTTTTAAAATAAAACTAGAATTTTGTTTTGTATCAAAATGAAAATACATTTTCGCGCCACGTAATATTCATATGAGACCTTTTGTAGCTGGAATATTATATGCGCCACTTATTTTTACGGCGTTTAGCGGTTTTTTATTCTTGTTAAAAATATACTGTGAATAATTCGTTGAATGAGGCACTTATGTTCATCAGTGATTTCTGATTTTATTGAATTACGGTGTGTACACTGTACACGGTTCTCCGGATCAGTTTCAAAAGCATTATCCTCTTGCATACAACCAATGACAATGTAAACATTTAGTAATCACCGCGTCCTTAAGATTCTATTTATTGGATATCCTGACAGAAACTATTTTATATCATAGAAGCGATTATGTGTATGTAGTATTAGTAAAGAGATCAGATTGCAACCCGAATACAAAGGGATATTTTACAATAGTATATTGTACAACAAGAGAGAAAAAAGACATATTTCTCACGAGCGCAGGAAGAAATATGTCGTTTTCTCACGTGTTGTACACTGTACTTTTTCTATGGATGCGTTTTTGTCAAGAGTTCAAAATTCAAAATTAAATAATTTAGGTGCTTTTATGTAGATTATAAATATGCTAACATTGAAATAAAATACATATTACACACATATCGCACACCTAGTTCAATTGTGCCACAACTGCAAAAAATTCGAATTTTGGGTTAAGGCTGTAAAATATTGCCTATATAATGGCCCATCTAACGCAATACAGCCTAAACTAAAATATTGTTTTGGATAAGTATAAAGTAAGTTACTTCGGTAGTTCACTGAAGGGGTTTTTGGAGGTTTTAAAAATGCAATTGGGCCATAACTGGGAGATGTGGCGATAATATACTCTGCCACAATACAACCGATGTATTTTTTTTATAAGAATATATGTTCAATATATGTCTTAATAATGTCTTCAATACGTTCAATACGGCCACAACAGCAAAAATCCAGAGAGATGTGGCGATAATATTATATACTGCCACAATACAACTGGTATAATTCAATACGGCCGCAACTGCAAAAATCAATTGATTTTTTCATTATATTGCCGCTGTATCTCGTAAGTATTGTTTTATAGATGACCTTCTTCACAATGCAATATCGCCATAACTATCAAAACAATAATAACGTTTCATTTTTAATACATTGTAATAAGATCCAGCCAATAATTATATAATTTACTACCTAAATTGTAATTTTGAAGCCAGTCACTCTCAAAATAAATTATTTACAGGGCATAACGCGTTTACTAGAGAACGTTTTGCTCATTTCTCGAGAATATTGTGTTTTGCACTTGTGGCACTATTGAACTAGGTGTGCGATATGTAGGTATTTAATATTCGTAATATTTATATACTTTTATTTGTTTAAAATTAGTTACCAGTTATATTTGAACAGTTTTGAAAGGTAATTCCTGGTAAGTTTTGATTTGACACATTTTATTTGACAAAAATGTTTGTGTTTTTATTATGCATGATCCCATGGAAACTGCGACTCTACGTATGGAACCCATGAGAAAAAATATTTCTCACTGCAATGGCCGACTTTTCTCACAACCTGAGAAATTGTTCGTTTTGAATGTATGTAAGTAGTGAGAGAAGTTACACATTGTATAGCATCCATAGAAAAAGTATTTTAATATATTATACAATCACTGCTTTCAAGAGATAATCGAACCAATATTTAAAAACGTATGGGCAAAGCTACTAGCGTATTTCGACGGATAATAGAAAGCATAATTTAACAGTGTTGGAGTATGTTAACAAACGCAGATTTAAATAATCCAAAAATCTTTCCTGCTACAACACCTACGAAACAAAAAGCATATGGAAGAAACTTGACAACGAAGTAATCGACCTGTATTATTTGAAAAAATTAATATTCATCCTATAAGCCTTAAGTATTAAGGGGATATGGTACGTATTTTCGGCTGAAATGCTATTTAAATGGGGATTCATTTTTTTCGAATCCTGAGAAAACTGATAAGTATTTTTGAAAAATTTAAACGCAGAATGAAAGATTACGTTATTAGCGAGAGCAGAAATTCCCTGATAACTTATATAATGTTTATTTTAGTAGGTTACAGGGGTGAAAAATGAAGAGAAAATTTAGTGTGATTTTTAATTTTAAAGATCTCATTCAAAATAAACTTTTTGTATATTCTAAGGGGCTTTTGGCCCTAGATCATAATTTAGTCTTTCATTCTGCGTTTAAATTTTTCAAAAATATTTATTGGTTTTTTCAAGATTCGAAAAAAATGAACACAATGTCCGTGGTAATATTTTCCAAATCTACCTTTGTCTTACAAGGCACTCAGTCGAATAGAATATTGTCAGCATATTGTCAGTCAGAGAGTGACAATCAGTGAAATTTTTAAATATTTGACATGGCATCGGGAATATTTTGAGTTGTTGATTAAATACTATTGATATAATATAGTGTGTTTGATAAATAATTGATTTAAGACGTGAACTTAATAAAAAGTTATTTATTGTGTATTATTTGTTCAAGATGCAAGCAGAGAATACATTAGGATAATATAAATTCTGTGATCCAAGTATTTTGTTGTTAAAGATGTTCAAAATTGTAAGCGTTCCATAGTAACAATATATTATTAAAAAATCACTTTAACACCTTTCCTCTTTTCTCGAATGAGTAGGTATTAGTTTTTGTTGTACATATAAATTATTACAATCACTGAATACATAGTTAGTGAAAAAATTATCACATTTTGAACTGAAGTATTAATTTGCAATTATATAAATAACAGTTATCCAAGAACATTCAAAAGCCATCTCTTCAATTTAATGATGGCATTGTTAAGTAAAGTTTACATATCCATACCAGTGAGAATTTTACTACACGTAATTTGCCGTGTAAAGACAGAAAAAGTAGGGATAGCCGTAAAATATTTGCGAATTATGTACCGATGGCCTTAAGTCAATATTAAATACTATAAAAGTGACGGTAGGTAAGTTAATTGGTTATGCTGATTGGTTAAGCTTCAAGGAACTCACACACTTATCACTTGACTTGCAGATATATTTTTACTTGCATTTGTGAAATTCTTTACACCTAATATAGTGCAGTCACTGAAGGTTTTCACCTCCGATTTCGTTGAACCTCCATAGATTTTCATGAAAATTGGTGGGTAATGAGACGATACCTCAGGGAACAAAGGTGACATGATGTCAACTGGCGCTTTTACCCTGGGGGTGAACGCCACCCCTTCTCGGGGGTGAAAATTATTTTATTAAAAATAATACCAAGGGTCGATAGAGCGACAAATTATAAACAAAAGTTGTTATATAACGTTATTAAAATATATCAACACTTTTTGAGTTATTTAAGACCAAAGATTTTATTTTTTCGTAAAAAAAATGCATGTTTTAAATTGGTTTTTCACGTATAAATCAAAAACTATAAGCTTTTACAAAAAAGTTATTATTACTGAAATTGAAGATAATAAAAAACTGAATACGTTTCTCACATAAAGAACTAAACTAATGTTAGTTCAAAGTGAGTTATTGGCAATTGAATCTGTATTTTTTTCGACGGGTACTCAAATCTAAGTATTCAAGCTTAAATAACAGGAAAACGATGCAATGTATAAAATATTCCTGCTAAACATTTGCCAAAGTACTTCGGAATACCTATCAAATGAGCTTCAAAATAAGGCAATAGCGTCAAAATTAAACAAGTTATAATGAAAATAAAAGAACCGTTTCGATTTTTTAGGAAAAAGTGAAAAATAAAACATACGCCATTTCCACAAAAATTAAAATTTATAGTAATTCTTACAAGAACTTCTTTATATTAGCATATGTAATGTGTTCGATAATTTTGACCGGTTTAAAATGCATATTTTTGAAAAAAAGATATAATTTAACAAAATCCTAATTTTTAAAATTATTGTAGTTCTCATATTCTTTTGATAATAACTCCAAAAATACTCAATATACGTCAAAAATTATATATAACCAAATTTTAGTTTTTTCTGTGACAAATATTATACCTTTTTTACTATTTCTGTAGGGTAAAAAATAACCGAGATAGAAACGTTTACATCTTAAATTTAGCTGTGGGAACCACGCAAGCGGGGTCATTTAACCTTTTATTTTTAAAAAAGTAAGGGGTTTAAAAGATTAGGTTTAGCGTGCTTAAATAGCACTTAGAATTCACTTTCAAACAGTTTTTAGATGAACCTGATATCGTAAACATAAACGGAGGTATTAAAAAAAACAATAACATTTTTTGAAAAAATTTTTAAATAAATTTTTAAATAATTTTGGAGCATAAATTTTAACGCTATCAACATTTTCGGGGGCTCACTTAATAGATATTTTTAAGTACTTTGACAAATATTTAATAAGTTTATGTTAAAAAATGCATTAATTTCCCGTTATTTCAGCTTGAATACTTACTTATAATTTACTTGAATACTTAGTTTTTCACTCGCCGAAATAAAAAAAAAAAACGTTCAATTACCTATAACTCACTTTTGGTTAACATTAAAAGGTTTTTGTAATAAGGGATTTATTTCATTTTTTTATTGGCTTCAATTTTGATACTAATAACTTTTTTGTAAAAACAACACTTTTTGAGTTATTGATGAAAAATTGGTTAAAAACATGCATTTTTCTCAAGAAAAATTAAAATTTTTGATCTTTAATAACTCAAAAAATTTTGATTTATTTTAATAACTTTATATAACAAATTTTGCTTAAAATTTGTCCCTCTATCGAAATATGGGGTTATTTTTAATAAAATAATTTTCACCCCCGAGAAGGGGTGGCATCCACCCCCAGGGTAAAAGTGCAAGTTGGCACCATGTCACCTTTGTTCCTTGAGATATCCTCTAACCACTCACCAATTTTCATGCAAATCGATGCAAGTTCAACGAAATCGGAGGTAATAGCTCATATCCACCTTCATTGACTCCACTAATAATTTTACGGAGCGGAGAATATATTTTGTTACTTTTAATTATTAGACATTATTGAACGTATTAATATTCAATTTATTATTTGTATGGTTTTTGGTATCGTGTGGGTCTGGCATAAATTTACAATGCCGAATTGTACCGTATATAATTGCAAAAACTGTAATCAAAGTACAAAAGGTACGAAAATAAAATACTTCATCTTTCCAAAGACAGATAATTTGTCGAAACAATGGATAATCGCTTGTCGCAGAGAAGATATAATAAAGTTAATTTAAAAAATGTAAGTTTGGAATTAATTCTAAAATGAATATTTATAAGAAATTGATATAATATCAAAAATAAGTAGGTAATAAGAAGATATCAAAAGGGATTTAATAAATAAATATTTATATCTATAATAATATATTTTATGTATAAGTAACTTTAACTTTTTTCAGTAACGATTTACTCAATACATTTTGAAGAAAAACATTTTGAAATTCCTCTGAAACAAGGGCTTTTGAATTACTCTCCAAAGAATGTTCGTCATTTAAAGGCTGATGAATCTACAAGTTTCAGCACCTACTCTAAACTTAACTGGAGGCTCATCAAATACTGACCTAAAGCGAAAATCTGAGGAAAGAACACTGATAATCACAAACAGAAGACGTGGAAGATATAAAATCATCAAACAGTATTTCAAGTTGTACATTAGCACATAAAAAGAACATAGAGACGATTACTGAGGAGTTACAGCTTCCAACATGTGATGAACAATTAATTTCAACATTAATAGAGACATGAGTAGAGCCCCTGACTGGATGCAAGCTGTCTCTAGAGGTTCTCTTTTACTTGCAAATGATGATTTGTGGGAAGTGGCTCTGAAACTCGAGACGGAGTTCCATAAGATGCTTGGGAACTCTTTATCTAAAGAGGACAACATTTTTCACAAATTAGCAGATAAAACAATGTCACAAATAACAACTACATCAGTGCTTTATGATGTTGTCCTTTACTTCGCTAAAACTCGAAGTTATATTAGGCTACGAGAGTTAAATATTAAAATTAGTTTAAAAATGCTCAAAGGAGCCTAGAAAAGAAAATGTAAAAATTGACTAATTTTAGAATATAATAGTATTTTATTTTTTTTTGTCCTCTTGCAATAAAATATTCTATAAAATGTCTACATTTTTTCTTTCCTTTTTTTTTGTTGGACGATATAACTAATATGTAGTAATATTTATTACATCAGTGATTTCTTTTCTTGAAAATATTTTTTAATTACCTGGCAATATAAAAGAGAAAACATTTCATCAGGTTATTAAGACAATACTGCAAAAAATTATTTATAGTATTCTTGAATTATTAATCAAGACTTATTATTTTTGGACGTATTTCCTCGAAAATAATTTTCAAATACATTTTTAATGAACAACGTTTAAGTGGACAAATTTTAAATCCGTAGGAATAATAATAGTACATAAAATTATTTTTTTATAATCATTTTTAATAAAAAAATCAGAGGCTATCATTTTAAATTCGATAAAACTGGAACGTATCTCCTAAAATGATATGCAATTACAAAATATTCTCCTCGCGCGTGACGTCACAGCAGCGAGAGAGATGCGCCTCTGCATACCGTCTGTACGTGTACCGTGGTTGTACCTACTACGGTGGTCCGATAAATATTTAGTCTCCAAAAGGAAAATGAAAACGGTGATTTGTATTCTGAACATAGTATCCTTTTAGCTGGACAATTTTGACTTAGCGATGCTCCAACTGTCGGGTTCGTTGTATGCTGCGTATAGTTCAAAATTATATCTTCTGAGACATACGTAATTTTCTTTCACACCCTTATATATGTGTCTGAGGATATTTGAGGATTTTTCATTCAACGTACCTGACGTAGTCGCCAAACGTCTGAAGTAGTGTTATTGTCACTTATTGTCTTGAAGCACGTCAATATAGCTAAACATAATAATATACATAAACTTGACAAAATTCGTGCTACATAACTTTTTTAGCACCTCGGTAGCTCAAGTCATCAAGAGATTTACGGTGTGGGTTCTTACAACAATATTTAAGCCAAAGAAAAGAAATTATTAATTTTTTTTGGGCGCCATTAATAGATCAAAATCTATTGCTATATATCTATATAAAAATTACATAAATGTTACGTAAAATGGTATCCCTTTGAATAGTAATGGTACTTACCCTTGTGTCTGTGGTCGTCTGGATTTCCTAATACAATAAGGAACATAGATGGATTGTGCGAACAGAAAAAGACGACATAAGTTTAAAACATAGTTACCATTTATTCAGATAGAAAATTGTTAAAAAAAACTGAGTTGGTTAGAAAAGTAAAAAAATAAGTCTCTCGCGTTTCATTTTAAAAGATCGAAAAAGAAAAAAGGAACGAAACAGTTTATTGCAAAATACCTGGTGATGATCTGTTGTTGATGAGCTGCTGGAATCTGGTTAGCTAGCAAGAGCTGTGGTGGATCTCACTTTCACTTTACAATTTTAGATTTAAAGCACTGTTACATAATTGTTATTATATTATACGAAAAATAAAAATTCCATAGTTTTTTTTGTTTTATGAAAAGAAAATAACTGCGTTTATGATTATTAGTGATACTTCTCACTGACTTGATAATAAAACATACTTTGTTTAGACCATTGTCTTTTTAAAAAAAACGGAATCGCGTTCCACGAAGATTGAGTTAAGTTCGGTCTGCACGAGACATATTAAACGGAAATCTTATCCGCAAAAGTTGAATTAAGTTCTGTTTGCACGAAACATATTACACGCCGTACTAGGAAAAACTATCTCTTTATTTTAACCGGACACAACACAGAGAATATACCGGTATGGTATTTAAGACAACATATCGCACTTGCGATTTTCACGACAGAATCTTTAAGATCCCATTTTGCCTATTTAGGCACAGACAAGAAAAAATGCATGTCTTCACTGCATGGCCGCTAGAACTTAATTAAATTCTTCTTGTCCTAATCTCGGACAAGATTCCTCTCTGCTCTAAATTCACCTCCCTTTTTCACAGCTATCACCTAATTTGACCAATAATCATCATTCCGGAAATTTTCGTACCAATCACATAGTTGGAAAATAATACTTAGAACCATCCTTATTATGATCATACGTTTCTTTTTCGGCCAATCACCATAGCTGTCCCTTTTGTAACCATTTAAGGGTTTCCACGAAAGTTACTGCGTTGTAATTTTGTGGAGTTCTTAGATTTCTATCATTCAAACACTTAGCAATATTTCCTATTCTTACTTTTATGAGACTTATCCTGCTTCAAAGTAAATAACTCCTAGGAATTCTGTCTCCGAACCCTAAGGTCTCTTTGTAGTTTTACTGACTGCAATAGCTAAATCACCCACTTAGGCGTCTAGCATTTCTTAGAATATTAATTATTCCGCTTTCACGGGTGATCTATGAGAAACGCCTCGGGTGCTATTTTACGTCCAATTTCTACGATACAACAGAGTCGGACTTTGCAATATTTAGGCTGTGGTTTTTCAGCATGTTTCAGTCTTGAGTGATGAAACGCGGTACCCATCGCACCAACAACTTTCTCATGTTCAAAATATTATGCAGAATAAATCCCGTGCTATCTTTTGAGATGATTACTGTCTCAGCTATTCGGCGGCTGCCGTGAAGATCGTGGATTTCTTTCACAGTATCCTACGTGGTAGCTGTTTTCGGGGCACCTGGTTGTGACTAGTCTGGACGATATTGATGCCGAGCTAATTAAAACAGGTGGTCATGAACTCATAAGTAGAATCCATCAATTAATAGAAAAGCCTGGCAACAAGAAATAATGCCGAAAGAACGGTGTAGTAGTATTATTGTAAGAATACACAAGAAAAGAAAAAAGGAATCATGCATGAATTATAGAGGAATCTCACTAATCAACACTACGTATAAAATATTGGCTACGATATTATTAAAAAGATTAGTACCATGCACCGAAGAAGTAGTTGGTGACTACCAGTCTGGTTTCAGGCCTGGTAGATCGACTATTGATCAAATATTTACAATAAGACAATGTTTGAAAATTATTGGGAATATAATCAGGACGTTAATTAAATCTTTATAGACTTCAAACAGGCTTATATGATTCAATTAATCGTGCAACATTATGCAAGGCAATGATCGAGCTCGGCGTACCCAAGAAACTAGCTGCAGTAACAGAAATCTGTGTAAGTAACTCCTTTGCACAAGTTAGAATAGGGGGGGAAATATCAAATGCTTTCTGCGTAAATTCTGGACAGAGACAGGAAGATCCGTTGTCCCCATTGTTGTTTAACTTGGCCTTAGAATATATCATGCGAAAAATTTATCCAAAACTCAAACCGGACATAACTGCTCGAGGAGCAAAAACCGTACTCGCCTTTTCCGATGACGTAGACGCAGTAGCACAATCAACATTAGAAATTAAGGATATTTTCTCGGGCTTTGAAAAACCTGCAATAAACATCGATCTAAAAATAAATGAAGACAAAACAAAATACATGTAGTATGGTATAACTACTAGACCCAAACCCAGACATCCAAAGTGAAAGTTACCTTCCAACACCAAATTGTTTTATATGGTCCACATAATGTTCAGAAAAAAGTCACACCATTTTGAGCGTCGGGTTTGAGGGGGGGAGAGGGGGGAGAAATCGGTAAATTCGTAGTTTTTTAAGTTTTTAGTCAATATTTCTAAAAGTATGCGGTTTAGCCAACTTTCTATACAAAAATGTTCTACATTAAATTTGAAACAAAAAAGGCCCTATGCAAAATCCTTCCAAAAATGAACGGTTCCAAAGTTACGGAGGTAGTATTGTATAATTGGTCCAAAAAAGACCTAATCCAGACATTAAAAGTAAAAGTTTTCCTTTAACACCAAATTGTTTTATATGGTCCAGATATTGTTCAGTAAAAAGTTACACCATTTTTAGCGTCCGGTTTGGGGGGAGATGGGGGAGAAATCGGTAAATTAGTAGTTTTTTTTACGTTTTTCGTAAATATTTCTAAAAATATGCTTTAGCGTAAACAATGTTCTATACAAAAATGTTCTACATCAAATTCAAAACAAAAAAGGTCCTATACATAACTGTTAAAAAATCAACGATTCCAGAGTTACGGAGGGTGGAAAGTGGAGGTTTTCGATACTTTTTATATTTCTTGGGCAATTTATAATATTTTTACTGATTAAAAGAAATTTTCTTTTACAGGATTAGCTGTTTCAGTGGCCGATGGTATGTTAGTGATAACCCCTTGAAGAAACGTCAACCTCACCACCCAAAATCATCATCAATTGCCCAAAAAATATAAGAAGTATCGAAAACCTCCACATTTCACCCTCCGTAACTCTGGAACCGTTGATTTTATAACAATTATGGATAGGACCATTTTTGTTTTAAATTTTATGTAGAACGTTTTTGTATAGAACATTGTTTACGCTTAAACATAGTTTTAGAAATTTTTACGAAAAACGTAAAGAAACTACTAATTTACCGATTTCTTCCCCATCTCCCCCCCCCCCCAAACCGAACGCTTAAAATGGTGAAACTTTTTACTGAACAATATGTGGACCATATTGAACATATTGGTGTTGGAGGAAAACTTTTACTTTGGATGTCTGGGTTAGGCCTTTTTTTGGACCAATTACACTATACTACCTCCGTAACTTTGGAACCGTTCATTTTAGAAGGATTTTGTATGGGTCTTTTTTATTTCAAATTTATTGTAGAACATTTTTGTATAGAAGGTTGTTCATGCTTAACCTCATAGTTTTAGAAATATTGACGAAAAACTTAAAAACTACGAATTTACCGAATTCTCCCCCCTCTCCCCCCCAAACCCGACGCTCAAAATGGTGTGACTTTTGTCTGAACATTATATGGAGCATATAGAACAATTTGGTGTTGGAGGATAACTTTCACTTTGGATGTCTGGGTTATGTCATTTTTCGAATCAATTATATCATACTAATGGTCGTCTCAAAACAAGAACGACGGCGAATAAGGCAAAATTTTGCTATAAACGATCATAACTTCGAAGTGGTTAAAGAATTTAAATATATAGGAGCAACAATCACAAATGACAACAAATTAGAGCGAGAAGTTGAAACGCGAATAATGACAGGAAACAGATCTTTCTTTGCAATGAAACATCTAATAAAGTCAAAACCTCTTTCACGAGGTGCAAAAATCCACATATATAAGACCATAATACGACCAGCAGTCGCGTATGGAAGCGAAACATGGACGCTAACAAAAAGAGAAGTAAATAAATTGCTGGTGTGGGAACGTAAAATCCTTAGAATGATATATGGCCCTGGCAGAGACAGCGTGACAAACGAATGGAGGCGCAGATAAAATAACGAGCTAAAGTCTCTACTCGGAAAAGAAAATCTAGTCAGATATATAAAGGCTAATAGACTCAGATGGGCAGGGCATGCGATACGCAGTAACGACAATCGCCTTATAAACAATGTATTCTGGGAAAGGCCAGATGGAAGAAGGTCCGTAAAGCGGCCTAGAAAGGTGGAAAGATGCAGTCAAAAAAGATCGAGAGAAAATGGGAGTGCGACAATGGGAATTAGTGGCACAGGACCGAAAAACATGGAAGCCAATAGTAAACGCGGTAAAGACTCACGAAGAGTTGTAGCGTCATTGATCATGATGATGATGGTTGTGACTGACTTATCAAAAACTGACGTGCGACTATGTTGAAACTTGTTAAACCAATTTTTGTCGTTCGCCATCGAAGGAGACTATGCACCGTGTACATCAGTCTGCAGTCAGGCGCTCTTTGATTTAGGCGCTATTTCCCTTCGAAAAACAAGAATCGAATTAAGGACTGAAATTGCTCTTGTTTCAATTTTCTACAATCCCCAAATACGCCCGTTTCCGCACTTGGTCAAAACAAAACTACGAGTCCGGTTCAACTGTAATTTTGACACAGGCCATATTATACAAGAAGGATAAATGGTTGAAAGAAGAGTTAATCTTGAATTTTACGATATATTACGACAAACAACGTTAATATCATTATCCCCGAAAAATTTACACTTTTTTATAATTTAATCTCCGACTGTTATATAGACAAGGCGGAAACGGCGGGTTCGTTGGGAAAAATATTCCCATGAGATATTTTTGCATAATCACATTCGTGAGACATCCCAGAATAAGGCTCAAGAAGTCGCCCACTAGAAAAGTGGGCCAATTTTTTTTTAACAATTTTTTTTAATCAAATTGCAAGAATCAATATTTTTGGCCCGGACTAATTTTTTTTATGTTTTTTGGACCATTCTGGACAAAAAAGGTCTCTTATAATTTTTCTCTAAAGTTGATTTTTTTCGAGTTATAAGCAAGTTAAAGTTTGAAAAACGCGAAAATGGCCATTTTTAAGACTTAATAACTCGGTCAAAAATTATTATTTTGAAAGTCAGAAAGTGACTAAATCAAAGTTTAAAGTCGCCGCTACATGATCCTGAAGAAATCTGTGTCATTAATTTACTACTAAGCTGTTATTTTTAATTAATAACAATGAGTGGTTAGATCGTATTGATGCTGCTGTAAATGTGAGTGCGAGTAAGATGCACAATTGGACTGCTGGAATGGCTTCTCTCTCGCACTCAGCATTTACAGCCCCGCACACGTGCATAGCGCTTATTATTATTACTTAAAAATAACAGCTTAGTAATAAAATAATGACAAAAATTTCTTCAGGATCTTGTAGGGGGGGCTTTAAACTTTGATTTAGTCATATATATTGACTTTCATATTAATAACTTTTAACCGAGTTATTAAGCCTTGAAAATCGCCATTTTTCGTTTTTTTCAATTTTAAATTGCTTATAAGTCGAAAACGATCAACTTTAGAGAAAAATTATAAGAGACCTTTTTTGTCCAGAATGGTCCAAAAAATTAAAGAAAAAATTGTTCAGGCCAAAAATATTGATTCTTGCAATTTGATTAAAAAAAAATTGTTAAAAAAGAATTGGCCCACTTTTCACATGGGCGACTTCTTGAACCTTATTCTGGGATGTCTCACGAATGTGATTATGCAAAAAAATCTCATGGGAATATTTTTCCCTTCGAACCCGCCGTTTTCGTCTTGTCTAATATTATTTGACAAATAGTGACATGATTTCGAAGTCAGTTAAATATGATATAATGCCCTAGGGCGTTAATTTTAAATAACTAGTTAAATACTGTCAAGTTGACAAATAAAAACCTAAGTAAAACTATGGTTACCACAATTACGTTACGACTATTATTGCTGCTAAATTTACTTATTTGAAAACTAATTAATTCAAAATTCAACCCCCTCCGTGGCTCAGCGGTAAGAGCGCCTACCTTTGGATCGAAAAATCAGAAAGGTCGTGAGTGCGAATCTCACCAGGGTCAGAAATTTTTCGTTTATTATAAATTAGTAAATTAAAATAGTTTCTGTCGTCGACTTTGCAAAGTAACAAGACATTTACTCAACACACACACACACTACACATGACACTAGGTACCTAACTGTAAAAATTTACCGTATCTACCATGCCAATGGCCATTAGTTGTCGAGGCATTAGATAAATAAAAAAAATTCAAAATCCATTAATATTTTTTACATATAAAAAAGAATTTAGTTGGACATTAAACGTTGAAGGCACCACGGGTATTATAGATAATAACGATTTCGGTCAACGTATATACCTCGGGCCATAGGCCCTCGGTGTATATACACCATTGACCTCAAGCGTTATTATCCTTATAATACCCTTGGTACCTTAATAACTATAACGTTGAATACATTGATCCAAGTATTTGTAAAAAATGTATCCTTTCACCGACCACATTTTATTATCTCACTTTGTATCGAATCTAAAATATCCTATCAAAATGAATATTTTTGTTTTTTTATAAGCTTCATTAATATTTTGTCGACCAAAGGCAAACTTTTTGAGTTATTTATGAAAGACCATTTAATAAAAGACGTGACTTTTTAATGAAAATTCGCTGTTTTCAAACATGACGAGCTCAAAAAGTATTTACTTTCGGAAAAAACTATAGGAAACAAAATTTGCTTAGATTTTGATCCTATATCTATTCCTGATTATTTTTAGCAAAAGAATTGCCACCCCCGAGAAGGGATGGCAACCACACCTGGGACGGAAGCACACATCGGCGTTAATAACTTTTGTTATTTGAGAATCTTTCCCGTCAATTCATTAAATTTCAGCGAATTAAGTGAATAGGTTCAGTCCGACAAAATTCGGAGGTGAATAGCCCCACTTTACTGGAGTAAATAATACATCATCTTTAAGACGAATCATTTCGATTTATGTTCAAAAGTGTGACCTGTCCGGTTAAGGGTTAATGATTAAAGTAAAATATAATAATATTTTGATATGGATATAATTTCGCTTATGTATATTTATAAATTAATTTATTTAATTGCATATGTCTAATTATTGATTGCCATTTTGCGTATGATAGTTATTACTTATAGTATGTACGTGTACATAGTATGTACCGGGTGTCCCAATAAGAATGGCTCTCGGCCATATCTCAGGAACCGTTTATAGTACAGCTTTGGAAAAAAAAAATATAATAAAAGTTGCCTCGAGAAAAGCCTGGAAATTATTTTCATAATTGTAAGTCCACCGCTAGAGGGCGTAATTGAATATTAAAATTTAATAATCAAAATTTTACAAAATTTACATAATGAAAGGGCACTGAAAATCCCATCATCGAATTCTTCGCAAAATTCTGCGAATATTTGATTTCACAAGTGAAACTCTACCTTTGCAAATAAGAGGTGGGGGTGAGTGGGAACCTTTTTAATGAAAGAATGGCTGTAAGTCCGGTTCTGCTAAATCTATTTTTGCAAACTTGGTCTCGTTGAAAACAGATCTTTTTCGTCAATGTAGGAGTTATAATTACGAAACAGCCCAATAAGTAATATGTCAGCTAGAGGGCGCTATTTTATGTTTTTCAGAAATATAGTTTTCTTTGGAAAATATTAAATACAAGTATGCACTTTTAACCCTGTATTACAAAATTAGACCAAATTAGCAACAGAATGTCGAAAACCGCATGTCGATACCTTTTTTCTAACTCGAGATATCTTAAGAAACGTATAAATTGTAAACAAACTGATAATGTCACCGGTGAACGAAGTTAAGGAAATCAAAGTGAAAACAGGTAGTGTGCTATGGAAACAAATTAGAGCGGGGCACTTGCGGAGTGCCGACAGAAGTGAATATTTCTCATAGATTCAATTATATTCGGTTCGATTCAATTCGATTCTATTCGATTGGAATTAGTTTTATTTATTATAATTGTGCTTATAATTTAATATATTTAAAATATACCCAATTTAATACATAATATATATGGTTTGTCAAACGTAGGAAAGAGTTTGAAACTCCTACAAACTTTTTGCTACGTTTAACAAACTGTACTAGTGATATTACCCGTTAATTTTATAATTAACTAACTTTCAAAGGAAGTTTTGCTTCAAATTTGATAGTGAATTTAATTATTATTATATGAAACAAATAGGATGTTTAAAAATATAATTTGAAGATAAGTAGGTTGAAAGGAATAATGTAATCAACAAATTTAAAAAGGTCACTTTTGTATAACGGCCTCCCCTTTAATGAGAGTATCTAATAAAAAATTTACCCTTCCATGCATTATTTACGACTAAAATTTACACGAAGTATTTACTATACTTCATCATCAGTAATTAAATTTTTAAATTAAAAAATATCGGTTACTTTATTAAGAAAAATAATTTAGAGCTTTATGTATCTTTATATCTTATTAATCCTAATTTTAACGGGTACAATCACTAGTATATAATATTATGTATTAAATTAGGTACATATATTAAATTATATTAAATTATATTTATATTAAATTATAGGCATAATATATATTAAATAAAATTAAATCTAATCGAATGGAATCGAATTGAATCAAACGAATATAATCAAATCTATAATAAGTATTCACTTCTGTCGGCATTCCGCAAGTGCCACGCTCTAATTTTTTTCCAAGGCACGCTATTTGTTCCCCCACCTCTTATTTGAAAAGATAGACTTAAACTTGCGAAATAAAACATGCGCAGGATTTTATGAAAAATAGGATGATTGGATTTCCAGTGCCCTTTCATAACGTAAATTTTGTAAAATTTTGATTTTTTAATTTTTGATATTTAATTACGCCCTCTAGCGGTGGACCTACAATTATGAAAATCATTTCCAGGCTTTTCCCGAGGCAACTTTTGTTATAAATATTTTTTTCTCAAAGCTGTACTATAAGCGGTTCCTGAGATATGGCCGAGAGCCATTCTTATTGGGACACCCGGTACAATGACCGCTAGGATCTAACTTCTATCACGCAAATTCGATAAGAGATTACCGTCTGTCAGCATCGAACATTCTGGAATTTTGCAACACTAATTGCGATATACTGGAAAAGCAAATTCAGCATTTTTATATTATAAAAAAACATCGCAAAATCACCTTTTTTCAATGTCATTATTATAACTAATATCTACATAATTTGTAAATATAACCTTTGCCAGTGCAAATAAGAGATTTTGTTGGGTTATTCTGATTTTAAAAAAATTGTTTTTCGAAATAACGTCCATAGTTTGCTTAAATCGGTATCAAATGCTCAATAAACAAACTGATTTGCTTTCAAACGGATCAATGGGCATCGACTCGTCATCAATACACACCCCCCTTGTAAACTATTGCTTTGAATTTTTTGCTTTGCTTATATGTGCACGCACTCTACATGTTACTAGTAGCGTGAACGATTAGTGTATATTATAGGGCGATTCGAAATTGGGCCCAGAGTCAGGTAACAAACCGTTAATGTGTACGAAATTGGGCCCAGGACCAAAATTTCTATGCAAAGGTATATACGAAATTCGGCCCAGATGATAAATACATTAAAAACATTGTATTTTGTTAATAAAGGAATTATTTATTGTTTAAAAAAAATCTACAACTAATATTAGAGGTAGTAATTATTCATAAACAAAAATGTATGTATAGAATTTATTAATAACATAATCAGGAATAGTAGAATGACACTAACTTTACAAACTCAAAGGTACTTATGGATTTTTGTTGGTATTTACAAATTTGATCTTTTAAATAGATATGCCTTTTTTCAGATACACTGTTCCGAAATTTAAATGGAATGTTAACACTATTAATCTTGATGTAAGTTTCAGTTTGACATTGTAAAAGAACATCGACGAAAATATACAATGAGGGATGATTTTGATAAAATGGATTATTTAAGTGCGAATGAAATGATTCGCAGGCATTTGTTGTACGATTTAGTTCAGCAACATTTGGAGCCCAGAGTCCAGGTGGAAATAATGACCCTTCACTTAAATAACTTTCCACTAAATAATCCGCAAATTTTACAACTTTTTTTTATTTGATGCGTTCAGCGCCAAAGTAGCTTAAAGATAAGCCTACATTACATTGTTGTTAGAATTTCAATGATAACTAGGAAAAAGACACTATTGAATGTGATATTGATAAAAAAATATTTACTTTTATGGTTTACTGAATAAAAACAGTCTATATTATTTATTTACTAAAATAAATGGCATTTAGGCCCATCTAGATATCCATTAAACTGGCACTTAAAGCATAAATAATTTATTGCTGGTGGATAGGTCACTTTGGCGTTACAATCAATATGTCGCCTATTTTAAATATTTAAAATAGGCTTAAGTACCAATTTGGCGGTTTATTCTATTTTTTATTAAAAAATTCACAACAGATAATTTATTATACAGGGTGTCCCGAAAAGATTGGTCATAAATTATACCACAGATTCTGGAGTCAAAAATATGTTGATTGAACCTAACTTACCTTAGTACAAATATGCACATAAAAAAAGTTATAGCCCTTTGAAGTTACAAAATGAAAATAATTTTTTTTCAATATTTCGAAAACTATTAGAGATTTTTTATTGAAAATCGACGTGTGGCATTTTTATGGCAGGAACATCTTAACTAAAAATTATAGTGAAATTTGTTCACCCCATAAAAATTTTTTGGGAGTTTTGTTCACTTAAGCCCCCCTAAACTTTTGTGTATGTTCGTATTAAATTATTCTTAAAGTATTATTGGTTAAACACAGTGTTTTTAAAACTTTTTTGCCTATTAGTACTTTCTCGAAAAGCCAGTTTTTATCGAGATATTTAGAATATTTGTCAAATCCACCACCTATTTGTATATGGTTAACTACGATTATAGAGACCTGGTAATAATACGAAAAATCTATAATTTACGTTTTTATGATATGAAAATATACTAAGAGGCAAAAAGTTTTAAAACACTGTGTTTAACTAATGGTACCGCGTTAAAAGTTTAATTGGAACGTACACAAACATTTGGGGGGTTTAAAGGAACGAAACCGCCATACAATTTTTATGTAAATATAATAAAAAAGAAGCCGTATCTCGATAAAAACTGGTTTATCGAAAAAAGACTAAGAGGCAAAAAAGTTTTAAAAATATTGTGTCTAACTATTGGTACCACAATAGTAATTTAATTGAAACGTACACAAAAGTTTGGGAGGGGTTTAAGGGAACAAATCCCCATAAAATTTTTATGGGGTGCACAAATTTCACTATAATTTTTTGTTAAGATTTTCCTGCTACAGTGGGTGATCATATTATTAGAGCCACCTCAGAAAATTTTACTTTTGTTTAGTAATGGTATGTAAGTTTTTTCTTTATACGGTCCACGTTGCCTTTGAAAATTTAGAAATGGATGACGTGTTTCTGCTGGAGTAGTGTTGCCCAAATGCAAGACCAAGACGAGACTTAGAGAGTCTTGGTCTTGGTCTTGCACCAATACACGTGGTCTTGGTCTTGGTCTTGGTATTGCACTCCCGGTCTTGGTCTTGGTCTTGGTCTTGGTCATGCAGCAAGAATCTTGCAAGTCTTGAAGTTACCCACTAGCATATTGCTATTTATTAAGCGTTACTTTAGATTTTAGAAAAACGTAACAGTATAGATACATTTTCAGCTTGACTTAACATACAGGGCTGGCAGATAAACTTCCTATTAGAAATATCTCGAGAACTAAAGACAACAGAATCTTGAAAATTGGAATGAAGGGGTTTTGAAGAACAGGGGCGTCATTTGATAGGGTCAGGGAGGGCATTTGCCCCCCTGTTCCTGAAAATTACTAAAATTTACAAAAAATACATCAATTTTCATTCTTCTTTGGCCCTTTAATTCGTCCAATTCTGAACATAGGCTTCCCCCAGTTTCCTCCATTCGCTTCTGTTTAGTGCTTTCGGTTTCCAGTGCGTTCCTCCTATCTTTTTAATGTCGTCTCCCCATCTCATCTGGGGTCGTCCTCTTGCTCTCTTTCCTGTCCATGGTCTCCATTGTTGTATCGTGCTATTCCACCTATTGTCCGTTTGTCTAGCGTTATGACCTGCGAAGCTCCATTTTAGCCTGGTTATATGTTGGCCTGCGTCTTTGACTTTTGTTCTATTTCTGACCCAGTTGTTTTGCTTTTTGTCTGTCAATTTTACTCCTAACATTGCTCTCTCCATGGCTCTTTGTGTCTTTATTATTTTATCCATGTTTGCCTTGGTCAAGGTCCACGTTTGGCATGCGTATGTGAGAATTGGGAGTATGCACTGGTCAAACACTCTTGTTTTTAAGTATTGTTGTACTTTTTTATTCTTTAGGACCCATTTTAATTTTCCAAATCCTGCCCAGGCTAATCTGACCCTTCTTTTTACCTCCGCTGTTTGGTTTTCCTTCTTCTTTCTTCTTCTTCTTAACTCAGGCGAGACTCGTTAGTCTCTGGCACTTGGTCACAAGACCTTTGTACCAAACCCTGTTCTTCTCCTTAAACTTTAATAAGTCCTGTGGCCTCAACGAAGGCCAACAGTTTTCTTATTGGTAGTTTTAAGATCTCTTCTGGTTCAAACCTCTTTTGACCAGTGAAGTTCTGCCTTACATCACCTAGCACACTGCAATAGCATAGTATGCGTATGGCAGTTTCTTCTTCCATTTCGCACTTTCTGCACCATGGTTTATTCACCTTACCTAGTTTGTATAGGTGATTTCTTAAACGACAATGTCCAGTCACCATTTCAGTGACCGTTTTGATCTCTCGTTTATTGAGGTTCATCAAACTGTTCGAGAGTTTTTTATCAATATTCTTGATTATTTTTTTAGTCTGGATTTGCCCTTGAGTGGTTCTCCATTTATTTTGATGATTCTTTATCAGCCATTTCTAAACCTCGTTTTTAATAGCATCTTTAGTGATGCCACAGAAAGGTTCTGGGCCTTCAAAAGTTTTTCTCGAGCCTTGTTTCGCTAACATATCTGGTCGTTCGTTCCCATGCACCCCTTCATGACCCGCCACCCACATTAAAGACACTTTGTTGTCTTTTGCCAGGTTATTGAGGAGATCTTTGCAGTTTCTCACCAGTTTTGATTTGGTAAGAGGGTTCTTTACAGCCAGAATAGCCGATTGGCTATCTGTGTAAATGTTGATTCTCTTAGCTTTAGGGTCCTCATCAATTATTTCATCAATGCAGGCCACCAAAGCAAAAACTTCAGCCTGGAACACCGTTGTATGTTGACCTAGGCTGTAAGATTTATTATAGTTACATGTTTCCCCAAAGACTCCTGATCCAGTACCATGGGCAGTTTTAGATCCATCAGTGAACCATATAAAGTCTCCATTAATGTTTGGGACTTTTTGTTCTCTAGATGGTATAATTGTGTTAATCTTCTCAGTGAAGATTAGTTCTGGTGTCATCATATCTAAGTTAATCATAAAGATGTATTCCTCAAGTATAGTCCCAGTAATGTTTGTGTGGCTATTCAATACATAATTTGGCCTCCAAGTATTGTTTGCTTTGAGCCTCAGGATGCTCATAAAGGCTACCGCCGAAATATACAATTCCAGCTGAGGGAGACCTGTGATAGCCTCTAATGAAGTCGTTCCTGTACTATTCAAGGCTCCTGTTATATTTAGAAGCGCTTGTCTTTGTACGGTGGTGAGAGTGGTCACACAAGATTGCAAAGCCGTCTTTCTCCACCAGAGTACTGACCCATAAGTAACTGTCGGTCGTATCACTGATGTGTACAACCAACATATCACCTTTGGTTTCAATCCACAGGTTTTACCTACAACTCGTCTGCAGTTCCAGAAGAGTCGCTTAGCCCTATTGGTTATATTGGTAATATGAGTATTCCAATTGAGTTTCGAATCCAGGGTTACCCCTAGATACTTAACCTCATTGGTTCTTTTCAGTACCTCTCCAAATAATTTCAGCTCACTCAGTCCAGTAAGCTTCCTCTTATTTGTAAAGGCTACCAGTTTAGTTTTAGAAGGGTTCACGGAGCGGTTCTCTTTCAGACACCAGTTCTCTATGTAGTGAAGGGCATATCGCATCTGATACGCAACAGTGCTGGGAAATTTTCCCCTAGTTACTATCACGATATCATCTGCGAAACCCTGGACCCAGATTCCTTGGGCGCTTAGCCCATGAATCAGATCATCGACAACTATGTTCCATAATGACGGTGACAATACACCGCCTTGAGGGCATCCCTTAGTTGCCCTCAGATTTATGGTATCTTCATGCGTACCTGTGGATATTATTCTGCTCTGAAGCATCTGAATAATCCACTTGCATGTTGTGTTGTTGATTTTCTTCCTCACCAGTGCGCTTTGTATAGACTCGATTGAGGTATTATCAAATGCACCTTCTATATCTAAAAATGCAGCAAGGGCGACTTCTTTCTGATACAGACTCTTTTCGAGTTCCGACACTAGATTGTGCAGGGCGGCTTCACCTGATTTCCCTGCCTGATACGCCCATTGCCGTTGGTGCAGTGGATTTTCATTTAAATTGTTTTTCTTGATGTGTTCGTTCAAGATTTTTTCCATGGTTTTTAACATGAATGAGGTCAGACTTATAGGCCTGTAGGATTTTGCTAAGGTGTAATCTGTTTTTCCTGGTTTGGGAATAAACGCCACCCTTGCCCCTCTCCAAGCTTTGGGAATGTATCCCAGAGCATGGCTAGCTCTAAATATTGTGATCAGGGGACCCATGATTATTTCCAGACCCTCCTGGAGAAGCTTAGGAAATATACCATCCGGTCCCGCAGTTTTATAAGGTTCAAAAGTTTCAATAGCCCATCTGACCTTGTGAGAACCAAAGATCTCGTCAGAGGTCAGCCAGTCCCTTTTGGTTGGGCTATTGTTTGCTTGATGATTGTTATTAGCAGTCAATTGCGTCGACCCTGGAAAGTAAACACTTAAAAGATTCTCTACAGCCTCCTTCTCTGTGTCCGTATACTTCCCATTGGGCAATTTCATTAACTTGGGTTTGTTAATGTTATCTCTTTTGAGGATTTTGTTAACCCTGGCGCTTTCAGGTACACTTTCAATGTTTTCACAGAATTCTCTCCAGGATCTTTCCTTAGCGGATTGGATTTTCTTATTATAGGTTTTCAGTTTAGCCTTATATGCTTCCCAATCACTTGATTTCTTCGCCCTATTGAAGAGCCGTCTTGTTTCTCTTTTGAGATCAGACAGCTCCTTATTCCACCAAGTTACTTACCTGGGAGGGTGACTTTCATTAACGGGCAGTTTTCCTCATATGAGACGACTATTGCATGCTGCAACCAGTCTACTGCCATCTCAACCTCAACATTGTTTTTTGGCCTTTTAGGATAATTCCGTACCCTTGTTCCAAGATCCCTCTTAAAGGATTCCCAATCGGTCACCTTAGGGTCTCTATAGAACCTTGGTTCCGGTTTGACTGAGTTTATTCCAAAGCATATGTATGCATGATCCGATAAGGATAACGCATCCGACACATGCCAGTCAGATATTATGTTCCCAATCCCCATAGAGCATAGGCTTAGGTCGATTAGTGATTCTGGTCTTGATGTCCTGAAGGTGGGCTTATTACCCCTGTTCAGAAGATCAAGTTCAGTAGTGCAAAGGTACTCAAAAAGTAACTTACCTCTATTGTTTGTATCTCTGCTTTCCCAAATGATGTGGTGGGCGTTGGAGTCGACTCCAATGATAAGTTCTGTATGCTTATCATTGGTGTATTCTAGAAGGTTCTCTAGGTTAGTCCCTGGAAGTTGTTCTTTACTGTCAATAGGAAGGTAAAGAGACGCAACAATCAACTCTGTAACCAACCCATTGCAATTCAGTTTAATTCTGGCAGCTGTCATGTTTCTTGTACAGAGCTCCATAACTGGTACCAGGTTAAGGTCAGATCTACAAAATATACAAGTTCTGATTTTATTTTCAGGTAGTCCCAAAATTAGTTCCATCCCTTAACATTTAATCCCCGTATCTTACCTTCATTTATCCACGGTTCTTGAATAAGCACCATATCAATGTTTTTCTCAGCTACTTCCTGGCACAAAAGTGCCGAAGCTGTTTTTTTGTGCTGCAAATTGATCTGTATGATCTTAATTTTGCATTTTATTCATTTTTGGGGTCTCTAACAGGCCCTCTTGTAATTTCTTCCACCTGCATAGATTCCCCTTCGGCCTCCTGCAGTTCGGAAGTAATCGTTGCAGGTTTTGGTTCCCCAATGTTCCCAGCCTGTCTTGCTTTACCCTCTTCCAACGGTATAATACTTGCTCGCTATAGAAGGTAATAAGGCTTCCATTGAAGCCTTTCGAGCTGTGCCTCTGACTCCTTATCAATTCGGAGACTCACATGAAGTCCTCCGTCAGTTGCTGGTTTGGAACTAAGAATTGCCCAACGACTGGTCCTTAGTACAGGATTTTGTTTTTCAATTCGTGCCAGTGGCACTTTCAGATCCTCATTTTTAGTCTCTGGAAGGTACATCAGTACACGCTTCGATTTTGGGAGTTCCTCAGCCTTAACGACCTTCCACTCCGTATTTTCTTCCAAGAAATCCTTTGTGATCTTAAAGGACTCCTCGTCAGCACATATCAACCCATAGTATCCATCCATGAGCCGATTACCTTCGTAACGAGGTGCGCAAGGAACCTCATCGATAAGTTTAATTAGGGCCTCTTTTATTGCCCCAACGTCTTTTTCCGTTACAGATATGTCTGGGTATTCTTTGGGAATTATTGCCGTCTTTATTCCCGTAAGAGCTGCTTTGTAGTTGCTGCTGAGCTTTTTGAAAAAGGCAGCAGCAGTTCTGCTCTTTTTTGTTAATTTCTCCTCAGGAGTGCTTCTATCAGACACAGTCCGCTTGACAGCTTGTGTGATTTCGGCATTGCCAGGAGTTTTATTTTGAGGTCTAGGAGGTAATTTGACCTTAGAAGTGTCAATTCCCTGTTCTCTCATTTTCCGAAGCTTTCTTCTCTGTGCCCCAGATATTTTTGGCCGAGAAACCTCATCCTCAGCATCTTTTAAAGGAGTCCGCATTGCGTCCTCAGTATTTTTATTACCCGATGTGATGGGATTATTTTCTTCCAGATTCTGCCGAACAGTCTCCGTGGAAGTTTGATTGTTTGTTGGGTTCTCCTGCGAGACCCCTAGGGTTAAATCTTTTAAATTTTTGCATGGTTCCATATTGATGCCACGAGTATGGGAGAAATAAACTGTCCATACCAGCAGCGCTCCCTGTGCCGGTACAAGGCCTTAAATGAAAGGGGATGTGGCCTGGTTCCCCCAGTCGACCGTTTGAGACAGTTCAATTTAGACACACAACTGCCATTCAGGCCTGGGCACGGTACAATTACACCTTTACCTTGTGTGTTGGGGGGTGTAGGTTTAGTGGGAAAAAGGATGAAGGAGGGATAGCATTTTCTGGTTGTACTCGGAGTGTAGGATAGATACAGCTGGTAGATAATATCGGGTCGGTTGACTATATATTGGCGATGTGAACAGTGCCGTAGAATGGAGATGTGGCAGTGAAGACCAGAGGTTCTACTTAAATTTACGCCAGGGGAGTGGTACAACCAGACATGGGTGGGTTAACTTAGGGCGGGCTACTTCTTGGTCGCTGAAGCAGTTCATACATTCCTAGTCTCTCGAGTACCTAGGAAAGATTCCCAGATACTCCAGAGAGCTAAGTCGTGACAGGAACCGGTCTAGCGAGGTTGTTTCACATCCTGTCATACTTACCATGCATTAGGCCTTGCCCGTTTATAGGGGGTGCCTTCTTTCATCGGAGAGCTCCTTATTAGGGAGATCCCATGCATTCGTACACACATACTTGATCCACTTCCTGCGCCAGACTACGGCCCTATCTGAACAGTCAGCTTAAGCCCCCGAACCAACGTCAAGGTCGTGAAGCCCCTATCGGGGGTTGGTTTTCCTTATTTATTTTTATAATCTGTCCCAAATATATATAATCATTAACCGCTTCTATTGTGGTGTCGTTTAGTATTACGTTTCTATTGTCTTGTGTGTTTGTCATTGTTTTTGTTTTGGCAAAATTCATTTTTAGACCTATTTGTTCGGATTCATTTGCTAGTTCGGTTAGCATGGTTTGTAGTTCTTCAAAACTTGATGCTATGACTACTACATCGTCTGCATATCTTAGGTGGTTTAGTTTCTTTCCATTTATGTTTATTCCCATGTTTGTCCATTCCATTGTTTTGAAAACATCTTCCAGTGCTAATGTAAATAGTTTAGGAGAAATAACATCTCCCTGTCGCACTCCTTTGTTAATTGGTATGGGTTTTGTGGTTTCTTCCAATTGTACTGTCATTGTTGCTTTCTTATATATATTATGTATTAGCATTCTGTATCGGGAATCTATTCGACAGTTGTTTATAGCTTTTTCTATTGCCCACATTTCTACGCTGTCAAATGCTTTTTCGTAGTCAACGAACGCTAAGTGCAGATCTATATGGTATTCGTTAGCTTTTTCTATTAGTGTCCTAATTGTTAGAAGATGGCCAGTGGTGCTATATCCCTTTCGAAATCCTGCCTGCTCTACTGGTTGATACGAGTCCAATTTGTGTGTTAGTCTGTTGTTGATAATCCTCATGAATAGTTTATACGTTTGCGACAGCAGTGAGATGGGTCTGTAATTTTTTATGTCCTTTCTGTCGCCTTTCTTAAATAGCAGGATTGTAAGACTTTCTTTCCATTCGTCGGGTATTTCTCCTTTATGTAGACACTGATTAAACAGATTTCTTAATGTTTGTAAGATTTCTTCTTTCCCTTCTTTCAACATTTCAGCAAAGATTCCATCTGGTCCTGGTGCTTTGTTGTTCTTTAATTGTGATAGTGCTGCTTCTATTTCATAATTTTCTATTTTTGGTAGTGTTTCTGAGTTTACATTCGTGATTGTTTTCTTGATATATTCCTGAGTGTTGACGTTTGCGTCTTTCTTTGAGGTGTATAGTTCTTTATAAAACCTTTCTACTTCTTCTGATATCTTATCTTTTCTCCTCTCTTCCCGCCCTGTTTCATCCTTTATTGAAATGAGTAGTGGTTTCCCTAAATTTGGTCGTAAGCATTTTAGGCCCTTATTTCTCTCAATTACTTTCTCGATTTCATTTTCAGTGTGTTTTCTTAGATCCTCTCTGGTTTTTCTTCTAATAAGTTTGTTTAGTTCTACGTATTCTACTGTGTTTCTTTTGTTTTCGCTTATTAGTTTTCGTCTACTTTCCATTAATTTAACTGTCCCGCTACTTAATCTATTTTCTTTTGTTGTTAGTTTTTTGGCAGTTTTCATTCCCGCTTCCAAGAGTTTTTCTTTCATTTCTTCATTGATCTTATTAATTTCTGACTCTTCCTTTGCTACTTGTTGATTATAGTTTTCCCTTAAAGTCTGTCTATATTCTTCTGCGTTTTTTCTTATTCTGCTATGGTCAATAGCCGTTGGTTTTCTTCTAGATTTCTGCGTCGCTAGTTTGCTTATTTCTATTTTGGCTCGTAGTATGCGGTGGTCGCTGCCAGTTGAGAATTTATTAAGTGCAGTTACGTCTTCGAAGATTTGTTTATTTTGGCAGAGGAAGTAGTCTATTTCATTTTTGTCACCCCATTTGGAGAGACCCATGTCCATTTTCGGTTTGGCTTCTTATTAAAGTATGTATTTATTGCATGAAGGTTTTGTTGTTCCAAATATTCTAGTAGTCTTTCGCCCCTAATATTCCTTGATCCAAGTCCGTAGTTTCCTATCTTGTTTTCTGAGTCTTCCATTTTCTTTCCGATTTTTGCGTTAAAATCTCCCATAACGATTGTTGTTTTTATATTTTTGTCTTCCATTGCTGTGGTGATGTCATCATAAAAGTTATCAATTTCTTCCTCATCATGTGTTGTTGTTGGAGCATATACTTGTATTAGTTTCATTCTTGTATTCCTGTTAGTTTCTATTATGATATATCCTACTCTATCTGATATGCTCTTATACTCGATTACGTTTTGTTTAATTTTCTCTTTGATCAGAAATCCTATTCCTCCATATGTTTCGTCCTCCTTTCCTTTGTAATAGAGGCGATTTCCTGATTCTAGGTCTATACACATTTCTCCTCTTTTTTTGACCTCTGACAATCCTACAATGTCCCATTTGATTTTAGTTAATTCCTCTTCGAGTTCGTACAACTTATCATCTTGAGCCATGGATCTGATATTATATGTCGCTATATGTATTCTGTTGCATTCCTTCTTTTTCCGTTTTCTCTGATTCGTTCTTGTCGAGCTTTTGCCTCCCCCAGAATCCATGAGGCTGATCGGGTTCCCGATGTGGGACTCCGGATTTCTCCTACCCACCTGGGGTCCATTTCCGCTTTGTTGTAAGTTCGACATTGCTAGTTTGGGGAAAATAGCCATAAAACACCACGCTGGCCAGGCGGGTTGGTGAGTTGTAGGGATCACATTTCCTTGACTCCCTGTAACTGTTATATGGTTACTCCGCTCATACTCGGTCACCAGAGCCTCGTCTGTTATGTAGCAGGAGGCACCAGGTAATTTTAGACTACCACTAGTGCAGGTGAGGTTGACTTTTGGATCGATTGATGTATTGTTGTTAAGTCCGATCCCTTACCTACCTCAATTTTCATTATTACATCATATGTAATATATTTTATATATAATGCTGCCCCCCACTCAAAATTTCAACTGATGCCCCTGTTGAAGAGTGATCTATTTAGTGAAAACATTTTTATCTATTTCCTACTTGCAGTTATACCGGAAGTTGCTTATAACTTCGTTTTTTCAAGTGGGATACCCTGTATATTTTTACATTTCTGAATTCACTTCCATGTCTTCTTTCTAAAAATATGAGGTTTTGTAATGTTATATAGGGTAGTTTAAAAGATAATTACGTTTACTTATTACTTTCGTAGCAATTTTCACACCCTGTAGAGTTGTAGTTATTTGACATCAAAAACTTTACTTATGTTCAAATGATTTTAAATATAGTCTACTATTGTTAAAAGTTATTAGTATGGCTAAATATTAAATTTGGTATACAGGGTTGGTCGAAATTTGGAATTATTTGTGGTACTTTTTTATTTCTTAGGCATTCCCTATACCTAACTGCCATAATTTGTGCTTAATTGTTAATCGCACCAACAATCTTAACTACGTAGTTATTTTGATAGCTGATAGCTCAGCCATTATTGGTAATTTTTAGGATCAATCTAGATTAATATGTACGACTTATCTATTTCCGAAAATTATTTGTGATTGAATATGTCCACGGCCAACCTAATAAAATTTCACGTATTTTTTGTTGCAATTAATATTTGGCATGAATCACCAATAACTCACAAACTAAAGCAGTTAGGTATAGGGAATGCTTAAGAAATAAAAAAGTACCATAACATAATGAAATGATATATTATATCATTTCATTACAATACTAAAATACAGGGTGTTCAATTTAAGAAAACTCAGAAAATAGTAATTCCGAGTTTCGACCAACCCTGTATTCTAAAATAAAAAATTTAACTATACGGACTAACAATTCTTAACAATAGTAGACTATATTACAAATCATTTGAACATAAATAGAGTTTTTAATTTCAAACTACATACTACAATTCTACAGGATGTGAATATTGCTACGAAATTAAGAAAAAAAAATGTAGGTAATTCTCTTTAAAACTACCCTATATATAACATTACAAAACCTTATATTTTAACAACGAAGACATCGAGGAGAATTTTAAAATGTAAAAATATACAGGGTGTCCCATTCAAAAAAACGGAGTTATAATCAACTTCCGGTATAACCGAAAGTAGGAAATAGATGAAAATACCTTCATAAAATATATCACTCCTTAAAACCCCTTCGTTCCAATTTTCATGATTCTGTTGCCTTTAGTTCTCGAGATATTTTTAATAGGCCATTTATCTGCCTCACCCTGTAGACAAAGTAAAACCAACCAAATTAATAAATATCTAAACAACTCGCATCGGGTGGGGTTTGAACCCACGATCTAAACTATCCTTGCCTATACTCTCACTGAGTTATCTACCATTTCCCGTGGGAGTCAGTCTGTTTTTAATAAACATTTGCATTCAATAACCTTACATGTGCTAAAACATGGTTGAAACAAAAAATAACATGTCTCTGTCTAAATAGAAAGGAATTTTGTTTGACCAATTGATATAATAATTGCACACTCTGCAGAACGTTGTTTCGTCTTTACGATGTGGTATTTAGAATCCTACTAAATGATAAGGGAAAACAGTTGAGTAGGTGTTCTATTATATTTTTTATCAGCTTTAGGTGACATATTTTTAAAAAGTTTCAATGGTCAATTAGGATAACATTACTGTCGGCGGCGGCATCACAACACAAGATTATTTTATGAAAGGACAGCTATTCTCAAAATCTAGACAATTTTTACAATTAATTTCAGAGCGAATGCGTCGTCTGCTAAAAAAGGATGTATTACAAAATATTTTATTTTTACATTGTAATAATTTATTATGACCTCTGAGTACGTGTCAAATAAATATGTCAATGTATGTTTATTGTATTGTTCATCTTCTTCTTCTTCTTCCTACTTTATAAATAGGCTCAATCCCTTTTTTACTTCGGTTGTTAGCCTCAATTGACATTGTCTGACCATTTTTTCCTCGGTCGTCCCAATAATCTTCTTCCATTTGGAGATGTGTCTCTTGCTATTCGTACTATTATATTTTCTGTCATTCTTTGCATGTGTCGGTTCCATTCTATTTTGCTTCTTTTGGTGCACATGTTTATTATTTTTCTTTTATACCACATCTCGCTCGTATTTCCTCACTTCTTACTCTGTCTCTTAGAGTTGGGTTTGTTATTTTTCGTAAGACTTTCATTTCTGCTGTTTCCAGCGGTCTTTGTGTTTTCGCCGTATCTGCTCTTGTTTCCGCTGTGTACGTCATTATCGGTCTTATTGTTGATTTATATAATATCTTGGTTTTCGTTTCCATTGTGACGTATTTGTTTCTCCATATTGTGTTGTTGAGACATCCTGCTGCTCTGTTCGCCATGTTCACTTGTTTCTTTACTTCTTCTTCCACTTTTCCGTAGCTTGACAGTTTTATTACCAAGTATTCCGTTTCCATCACTTGTTCTATTATTTTGTTATTTACGAAAAATTTACATCGTCTCGGTTCCGATGATATTGCTTGTATTGTTCATAATGCGCATAAGTCCAATTTTACAAATTTTTGTTATAGTCTCTAAGACCTATAGTCTCTAGACATAGTCTCTAAGCATACACCCGAACTACTATATTCCCTAAAACGACACTCAATCCTAACTTCAAAACGCAAGAGTCTCGCAAGCTTAGTCTTGTTCTTGCTCAAGTCTTGCACGGTCAGTTTTGGTCTTGGTCTTGCTAAAATGAAGCAGTCTTGGTCTTGGTCTTGGTCTTGCGAAAACGCAAGAACAAGACCAAGACCGATTTTAGGCAACATTATGTTGGAGTGATTAGTATTGAATATTAAAGTTTTAATGTCTGCTATTTTGCTTGGTGAGATGTCTTTGGATTTCCCATGATGTTCTGGTACCACTAGTGCAACGAATGCGCAATTTTTACTAAATTCACAAAAAATAGTATAGGCCTGTCAGAATATCACTAGAGAGCAATGGAAACGCGCAAGGTTTATTAAAACTCTAAACACCAAGAATACAAAATAATAGGCACACGAGTTGCAAACTAGGCTGGGTAGCACTGAAAAACAATGGCATCTGAGTCACGCATTGACACACATGCGTGTTGCCACTATTATCAGACTATTTATTGCACTTTCATAAAGTGTAACAAGACAGCCAACTGGAAACAAATCCATTAATATATGATACAGCTCAATTACATACCCTTCCTCTAAAACATTGGATTTTACTAGGTGGCTCTAATAATATGATAACCCACTGTATAAGAATACCACATGCCTATTTTCAATAAAAAATCTCTAATGGTTTTCGAAATATTGGAAAGAATTGATTTTTATTTTGTAAATTTTAAGGGCTATAACTCTTTTACGTGCATATTTGTACTAAGGTAAGTTAGGTTAAATCAACATATTTTTGACCCCAGAATCTATGGTATAATTTATGACCAATCTTTTCGGGACACCCTGTATAATTCTGTATGATTAATAATACAACTTACTACAAGCTTTTATAGGTTTTGGACGTTTTCGTTTTGAACAAATGGATCTATGCGGTAAAAATAGTGGTATTAGCTGTGATAACTAATTTTAAATGTTGGTAATAAATTAGATAAAATCATAAAATAATAACTTCAAAGTTGTTTTAGTAAAGTATTATTGTCGAATATTACTTTTCATCTATTACACCTGAACAAAATAAATTCTTGATAGAAATATTTTTATTAAAATGAATAACTGAACTACACATTGAAGAACAACTATTTAAGATTTTATTAGTGCTGCTCTTAAAACTCGACATTTTAAACACAACCAGCGAATCAATAAATCACTGCAATTGTGAATGTGTTGTAATACAATAATCACATGGAGTGTGGCACTTAAGTAAGTCTGGTATCAAACGAACACGTTTTGTCAATGTTGCTAAAATGAATTTTTAATAAAATAATAATATTCCCGCTTGTTATTGTTGTTTCTACCAATTTGGCGCCATAATTTAACTCTCACAGAAGCCGATAGAATAGAAATCGCAAGTTGATACTTTTTGTCTCTTAAGTCAGTTTGGCGCTGAACGCCTCAATTTTTTTTATTGATACCAGTCTAGCAACTAGGGGGAAGGGTTGAGTATGCACGTTATATCTCCTCGATGCCTTAACGTTTTTTTGTTTTTTGGTGTGTAGATTCGATTTTTCGAGGCTGCCAGGCTGAAAACCCATCAGATAAAATTATTTGTTGTATGCAATTTAATTGTTTAAATTATTGTATATCCTCAACTATTATGGCCTATAGACGACTACGTTCTATCGTAGCAATGTGACTGTGCAGTTTTATCGAACGTGTGGACGCAAATCGACGCATATTTATGGTTGAATTAAACAATAGGTAAGCAGAAAAAAAAATGATTCGATAAATCGTTATCGATCGCGGCTACACAGGTTTATCGTAATGTGTAGACGAAATTTTGGGGTAATCATTCAGTTCGTTCTTAAGGCCATGGGTACATAATTCGCAAATATTTTACGGCTATCCCTACTTTTTCTGTGTTTATACGGCAAATTACGTGTAGTAAAATTCACACTGGTATGGATATGTAAATATTACTAGAATGTCGTTCTACTTGAAAATGTCTTGATTAACTTAAAGAAGATGGCTTTTGAATGTTCTTGGATAACTGTTATTTGTATAATTGCAAATTATTAATTCAGTTAATAAATGTGATACTGTTCTCACTAACTAGGTATTCAGTGATTGTAATAATTTATTTGTACAACAAAAACTAATACTCAATCTAGAAAAGAGGAAAAGTGTTAAAGTGATTTTTTAATAATATATTGTTACTATGGAACGCTTAAAATTTTGAACATCTTTAACAAAAAAAAACTTGGATCACAGAATATATTATCCTGATGTATTCTCTGCTTGGATCTTCCACAAATAGTACACAATAAATAACTTTTTATTAAGTTCACGTCTTAAATCAATTATTTATCAAATACACTATATGATATCAACATTATTTAATCAACAACTCAAAATATTCCCGATGCCATGTCAGATATTTAAAATTCTCACTGATTGTCAGTGACTGACAATATTCTATTCGGCTAAGTGCGTTGTAAGACAACGATAGATTTGGAAAATATTACCAACGACATTGTGATGATTTTTTTCTAATCCTGAAAAACCAAAATATTTTTGAAAAATTTAAACGCAGAATGAAAGACTAAATTATTACCGAGGGCCGAAAGTCCCTTAGAATAAATAAAAAGTTTATTTTGAATCAGATATTTAAAATTAAAAATCATACTAAATTTTCTCTTAGTTTTTCACCCCTGTAACTTATTGAAATAAACATTATAGAAGTTCTCAGGAACTTTCGGCCCTCGCTAATAACGTAATCTTTCTTTCTGCGTTAAAATTTAAAAAAAATACTTATTAGTTTTCTCAGGATTCGAAAAAAATGAATCCCCATTTGAATAGCATTGCAGCCGAAAATACGTACCCATCCTCTTAATTCTTTTGATTTTTATTGATTGATTGATGTGTTTAACTAATTTACAAATACAAGTATTGTTAGTAGCAAGTCATAGTGTATATATAAAAAAGGAAAATAATACGTAACTTAAAAAACATTTCAAACAGGGATACAGATTAAGAGAAAATTATTTACTATTCTTAGCTGTTTAATAATTTTTGGTAAAATATGTTTTGTTTGGTAAAAATGGATTTTTTTTTCAATTTTTTCTTTCATTTCGGTCATTCGAAATAGCGAAAAAAATACACAAAAAACGAAATACACAAAGAACGAAAAAAATATTGAAATCTTCAATGAGTCCCAAGTTTCAATTTGAAAATCTGAAAAAATAAGGCTGTTTTGTATTTAATAGATACATTTCCTTGAATTGTTTTTAAATCTTTTAAAGCAAAATTGCGCTTACAAACAGTAAAGTTGGAAAAAGGTACTTTTCTCAACTTAAGAGATTCTATGGCATCTGTGAAGCTAAAAAGTTGTATGAAAGCATGTTTTGTATGCTTTATCAAAATCACAACTCACGGGGCTGATCGTTGTGAAGGCAGCTTTGATCATCTTATTCCGCTATAGCCTTTAGGTGAGAGTATGCCTTTCTTTTGAGAAGCCAATCCTTACACCACAGACTCTTTGATTTTTTCTGTTTTGCACAAAAAACCCAAACTATTGGTCGTCGTCTTCTATCACGGATTATATGTTTATAGTCTGAGCTTCGGCAGGGAACTGATGATCGATGCATATTTTGGAGACGTGTGGACACCCAATGGCCGTTGGATAAACTTCACCAACGCTGCACAGTCACACCGCTACGATAAAGCGTTTTATTTTATTTAGCGTATGGCTTAAGTACATCACAGAATATGAACAGATTTATCCATTATGCAATGCATCACAAATAGATGTCCAGTTTTTTACAGCCATGATGATTGCCAACTTCCGTCACGGAGATGGCACGTGAAAAAGAAGAAGTTTTTTATAATATAATATATAATATATTATATCTTCTTCTTCTTCTTCCTTCTTGTATGTAGGCTTTAAAGCCTGTTTCTTCTTCAATATTATCCTCCTAAATTGTTTAGGTTATCGCACCACCTTTTTCTTGGTCTGCCAATACTTCTTCGTCCATTTGGTGACTTATCTCGTGCTATTCGTACTATCCTATCCTCTGCCATTCTACTAATGTGTTCGTTCCACTCCTGTTTCCGTTTTGTCACCCATCCATTTATGTCTTCTATATTGCATGATCTTCTTATGTTTTCGCTCCTCTCCCTATCCAACAGACTTTTCCCTGATATTCGTCGGAGTATTTTCATCTCTGTTGTTTCTAGTAGTCGTCTCGTTTTAGATGTGTCAGGCCTTGTCTCCGCCGTGTATGTTAATATAGGTCTAATTGCTGCTTTATAGATTCTTGCTTTTGTGTCTTGTCTTAAGTGTTTGTTCTTCCAGATTGTGTCATTAAGAGATCCCGCCGCTTTACTTGCTTTTAAGCTTTGTTGTCGTACTTCCTCTTCAACATCTCCGTAACTGGTTATATCAATTCCCAGATATCTAAACCTTGCTTCCTGCTTTATTATTTTCCCATTAATTTCGATTTTACATCGTAGTGGGTATTTAGATGTTGTCATACATTTGGTTTTTTCTGCTGATATTATCATATTGTATTTCTTGGCTGTTGTATTAAAGATGTGTGTTAATCTTTGGAGATCGTCTTCTGTCTCGGCGATTAATGCGGCGTCGTCTGCATAACACAATACTTTGATTTCTTTATTCCCCATTCTGTAACCACGACCTTTACGTACTGCTTCTATTATTTCATCCATTATTATATTAAAGAGCAGTGGGCTTAATGAGTCACCTTGTCTGACTCCACTTTGTACTGGTATAAACTGCGTTAGTTTTCCATTTATCTTTGCCTGTATTCGATTATGAAAGTAGATGTTTTCGATGGTTTGTATAATATTGATTGGTATGTTTCTTCCATACAGTAAATGTAAGACGTCTTCGACTTGGATGCGATCGAAAGCCTTTGTCAGGTCTATAAAACATAGATATGCTGGTTTATTGTACTCAATGGCCTTTTCTGTGATTTGTCTCAGTACAAATACGGCGTCTACGCAGGATCTTCCGGATCTGAATCCTTGTTGTTCATCTGATAAAGTTGTTAGTTTATTGATTTTGTTGGTTAGGACTTTTGTGGTTAGCTTAAGTGCGGTGTTTAGTAGATTTATACCTCTATAATTGTTGGGGTCTTCTTTGTCTCCTTTTTTGAACATTGGTATCATTATGCTGTTTCTCCATGCGTCTGGTATCTTGCAGTGCAATATTAGTTTTTGTATAAGTTTTGTCATCTCTAGGGTTATACTTTCTCCTCCGTATTTTAGAAGCTCGTTGGTTATTCCGTCTGGTCCTGGTGACTTCCTATTTTTGAGTGAATTTATGGCTACCCCTACTTCCTGAAAACTGATTTCAATTTCGTGTCTTAATTCAGGTAGGTTATTACTTTGATTATGATTTTCCTTTCCTTTAAACAGTTCCGTCAAGTATCTTTCCCATTCGTTTGCTGGTATGTTATTGTATTCCTTCAATTCTGCCATTTCTTTCCGTTGGTTTCTTATGAATCTCCATATTTGTTTTTGTGTTCCGTAGAAGTCGCTTTCCATCCTTTTTGTAAACTGTTCCCAGTGTTCATTTTTTGTTCTTCGTACCAATTGCTTTGTTTCATTTCGTATTCTTCTATAGGTGTCTCTGGATTCTGGAGTGTTTGATGTTTTATACTTCATGTAGGCGTCTCTCTTCTCTTTACATTTGTCTTTTATTTCTTTTCTGAACCATGGTGTATTGTTGTTGTTTCTTTTGTTCAGTATGACTTTGCGTTTTCCTAGAGCTTCTGTTGCTGCCTCTTCAATATTGTTTTTAATTTTCTCCCAGCTCGCGTTTATATCTTCGATGTCGTCTATCTGCTTCAGCTGTATCTTCTGTGCTAGCCTCCTTTGGTACATTTCTTTGGTAGAATCGTTCCACAGTGATTCTACATTGAATTTTTCCTCGGTGATTTCCTGTGGAAAATGTTTTGGTGTTAGTTTCATTCTTATTTTTGCTAGGACTAATTTGTGTTCACTCCCTGCGTCTGCCGAGTTTAAAGTTCGAATATCTAGAATCTGCTCTGGGTGGATTTTTCTATTAGTGACTATAAAGTCAATCATAGATTTGTGCCCCCTGGAGTTTTCAAACGTATATTTATACTGAAGCTTATGGTCGAAAAATGTATTATTGATTCGCAGTTCGTTAAAAGCACAGAAATTAGCCATGAGTTCTCCATTTGAGTTGACATGGTTTTCATTGAATCTTTGTTTTACTCCTGGAACTATTTCATTTCCGATTCGTGCATTAAAATCCCCCATAAGAATTAAGTGTTCTTCATGAGGTATATCGTCCAGGATGGTTTGCAACTGTTCGTAGAATGCCTCTCGTTCCTTCTTAGGTTTGCAGTCCTCGGGGCTATAGATAGATATAACATTTAATTTTTGGTAGTCCATTGTGATGTTCATATGTATTATTCTTTCGGAGACGTAACGGCAGTTACTTATGTTGTCTTTAAATTTTTTATGGACAAGTATACCTACGCCTGCTCGTGCTCGTTCTTCTTTCTTCACTCCACTATATGCTAAAATATATTGGTTATAGTCTCTTTGACCTTTACCTTTCTTCTTGGTTTCTTGGATTGCACAAATGTCTATGTTTTTGTTTATCAGTTCTTCGATTATCTCTTGGTCTTTGTTGTTGAACGAAGTTATGTTCCATGTTGCTAATCTGATTGTTGGCTTCTTTTTCCTTCTCGTTTTCCTTTTCTTTGCGTGGTTCGTCATCTTAGGTTCCGTCGAGTTCCGAGGCTTTATATCGGTTCTTTGAGCCTTGTTGTCTTTTATAATGGGTAGGATGCTAACCTGGCCCATCAACCCTCCTCTTTTTTCCGGGCTTGGGACCGGCTGTGAGTGTGAACGTGACTTCTGAGCTACTCAATCCACTCAGTCTTCGCGCTCACAACCCCCAGGCAGAGTTTAATATATTATATAATATATATAATATAATTATATAATATATAATATATTATATTTTTTAATATATTATATTCGATTGACCCTTCGGTTGCCATAACAAAGTCTATAGGGTCGCCTGTGTATGCTCTGCGTGGGCAGTCCTGAACAATGTGTCTGATCGTCTGTCTTGTAGCGCTGCAGTCACAAGAAGGCGAGGGAAGTTTACCCCATCTGTAGAGGGAGTCGGCGCATCTTCCACAGTTTGTTCGAATTCGATTAAGGGCTGCCCAAATCTTACGGGGACGTTCAAATTCGGCAGGTTTTTCTATGATGTCCGGTAGACTATGGTAATGCGGATCTGTCTTACTTTCCCAATCTTCTTTCCATCGGGTATTTAAGTCAAAGTTGGATTGCTGCAGCGCTTGAGCAGATTATAGAGGGGGTAACCTTGATCGGAGACGGTTTCCAAGAATATAGGGGATGTCGTTGTGGACTAGAAGCTGGCGACTGTCCATTATTTTGTTGTATTGTTTAACCAATTCATGTTCGCGGCGTAGGTTTGGTGGTACTATATTACTAAGGGTGGGTAGCCATATTGTTAGGGTGGCCTTAATTGTGCCTGTTATCATACGCATAGCACGGTTTCGTTCAGTGTCGACCAGGTGGGTATGTCTGCTATTTAGCCACACTGGTGCACAGTATTCTGCCACCGGATATATCAAGCCAAGAGCAGAGGATCTTAAAGTTGATGCTGTGGACCCCCATGTAGTGCCGCAGAGTTTCTGTATTATATTGTTGCATGTTTTCAATTTTGCTGCCGTTTTTCGTCAGGTGTTCTCTGAATGTGAGCGTTCAGTCTAGAGTAACCCAAGGCATTTCGGATATTTATTGTGTTTCAACAGCTTGTTATTAAAATACACTCTCAATTCTCTGTTTGCCAGCTTGTTGTTGAGATGAAAAGCTGATACTTCAGTTTCTGTAGTACTTGGTTGTAGTCTCCATTTCTTAAGGTATTCGCTGAGGATGGATAGGTCGTTCGTAAGAGTGATTTCTGTAGTTTCTAAAGATCGGTGGTTTGTTGCAAGGTTCCAGTCGTCAGCATATCCAAACTCCAGAGATTCGGTTTCAGGCATGTCAGCAATATAGTGGCTGAAAAGTCAGGGGTCAAGGACAGAACCCTGTGGAAGGCCATTGTTATGTTTCATCTGTCTACTCATCTCCCTTCCCATTATAGCCTGGAAGGCTCTGTTTGTCAACATGTTGTTAATGAGGTTAATTATCTTTCTGCAGGAGATAATACGGGCCAGTATATAGAGTGGCCCAAAAGTCCGGAAACGGCCAATTATCTCGTAAATTGCTAGCCATAATTGTACAAAATTTGAGGTACACCTATTTTGGGATACGGGGATTCCATATTTGATATTTGCAATGTTGTCAGATTTGCCGTTTCTATTATACTATTAGTAACTTTGGTTTTTCAAATTCATCACCCTGTATATTCAGTCATTATTGTATTCTCCTATTCAATATGAGTTCAACCATATGTAACACTTATGATTTTATGTAGTCTGGAAGGTCTTAAATACATAAAACAGAAGTCAGGCAACGCCTAATTTTCTCAATAAATTTTTTAACATTAACTATTTTCAACTACATTAAAACGTAACAATTGATAGATTACAACGTTTTTAGCATAATGATTACTTTGTCAAGTGTTTAAAATGTGCTCCATTTGTGAGCTGACAATACCCTAATCTATAGTAGAATGCATCTACCACATGATTGTCTAGAAATTATTCGAGATTCTTCGATAATTAGTTGCCTTAGATCTGCAAGACTTGCTGGTTTATTTTGTAAACTGAATTTTTCAAGTATCCCCAATAAAAATAATCTTTAGGATTGAAATCAGGTAAACGTGGAGGCCATTCAATTCTACCTCGTCTACCAATCCATCGTCCGGGAAATATCTCATCTAAATAACGCCGAACATTTACACCAAAATGAGCTGGAGCTCCATCTTGCTGAAACCATATATGATTAAAATTGGCCCCAAACAAATTTCTCAGTGTAGGTACAATTTTATTTCTAAGTAACATTTCGTAATTATCTGACGTTAAACTTTCTTCAATAAAAAATGGCCTAATTAACTTAGTATATAATACTATACCTGACCACACATTTAATTTTTGTGGTCTTTGAGTATGGTTTTCACGCATCCAGCGTGGATTTACGCCACTCCAGTACCTTAAATTGTGTCCATTTACACTTCCACAGAGTGTAAAGTTTGCTTCATCGGAAAAACATATTCTGTTAACGAAATTTTCATCATTTTCAATTTTATCCATCATTACCTCAGTAAACTGTAATCTACGATCGAAGTCATCTTCACTTAATCCTTGCAATAAGTTAATTTCGTATGGTTTCAATTTATTCTTACGTAATAGACGTAAGACTGAAGAACGACCTACATCATGTATTTGTGCAACCCTGCGTGAGGATGTATGTAGATCTTCAACAAAACTTTGCATTATATCTAAAGTTTTATTGTCATTCATAACTCTTTTCGGTCTACCTGATCGGTATCTAACTTTTACTTCTCCAGATTCCTCAAATCGCTTTACAGTTTTTTGTACCGTCGCGTCGCCTTATGAATAGGAGAACGGTTTTGGAAAGTATCATTGAACAAGTTGGCTACTTCACAATGAGATCTTTTCTGTCACCGTACCCTCTCATCATTAGAATAGTAATTCGTTTTTTTTTTCGTTAAGAGCCATTTTAGAGAAGCAATTTATCTTAAAGAACTTTTCAAAACACAACTACTGTCAGTTTTAGTTAATAATGTAAACGGTGAACAAATGTAAAAATCACAGCATTCTACATTTAAATATTTAAATTTATTAAAATCTACATATTTTGCACTGTTTTATATATTTAACCCGCGAGTAGTCGCGCCGTTAGATAGAATCTCACATTTTACCCTTTATCGCGATAATTTCATAAAAAATTTTGCAATTTTGAAAAAATTTCGTAAGTGTCTCGAGGAAGGGTGTAGTAATGAATAGGAACTTTTTTCTTCTTCTTCTTCTTCTTTTTGTGGAATTTATGGCTTTGGTGAGAGCCAATTAGCTTTAATAATTGTTAAAAATAACATTTCTAACATAACAAGTAAATAAAAATACTATAAAATAAAAATTTGTTGTAAATTCGTATTTAAATTCGTATTTTGAGATAGAATCTAAGAGGCGACTATTCACGTTACAGAAGTGAGCGCGACTACTCCCGGGTTAACACCTTCCAGACTACATAAAATCATAAGTGTTACATATTGTTGAACCCGTATTGAATAGGAGATTCCAATAATGACTGAATATATAGGGTGATGAATTTGAAAAACCAAAGTTACTAATAATATAAGAGAAACAGCAAATCTGGCAACATTGCAAATATCAAATATGAAATCTCCGTATCTCAAAATAGGTGTACCTCAAATTTTGTACAATTATTACTAGCAATTTACGAGATAATTGGCCGTTTCCAGACATTTGGGCCACTCTGTATATTAATCCCTGTCTCCAAACAGTATCATATGCTGCTGAGAGGTCTATGAATACTGTTGATGTCTTTTGTTTAGTTTGAAAACTAGCTTCTATAAAAGTTGTTAATGACAGCACTTGGTCAGTACAGCTTCGATAAGGGCGGAAGCCAGCTTGTTCAATGGGAACGTTTTCTAGTATCCTGTGACTAATTCTGTTGAGGAGAAGCTTTTCTAATAGTTTATATACCATGCTGAGTAGAGCTATGGGGCGCTAGTTTTCTGGTTTATCGTTTGATTTGCCCGGTTTTGGAATTGCAATTAGCTTTGTTCGCTTAAGTTAGAAAGCAATGCTACCTGACTGAAGTATATCATCAAAGAACATTGCAAGCCACTGTTTCGTGTATGCACCACTATGTATCAAGAACTCAGGATGGATACCATCAATCCCAGGTGCTTTACCTCATTTCATTTCTTTCAGCGCATGTGTGATTTCAGAAATAAGTATTCTTGCTGTTCTGAGTTCGTTCTGTTCGTTTGTTTTAATGCCCTTAAGTCTCTTTTCACGTTGGTAGTATGTGTTCGATCTCGTGGAGCTCTGAATAGAGATACTATATGGGAGGCAACCTTGTTAGGAGACATTTTAGACTCTCTGGATTCCAGCTGGTTAGCTCCTCCAAGATTCCGCAACCGGGACCATGCCTGCCGGCTTGATATTTTGAAGTCAATGTTTTCGACAGTCTTTATCCATTGTTGGCATCTAGCTGTATTGATGTTGTGTAAAAACTCGTCGGCTATTTCTCGGTCACCACTTTTGAGAAACTTCATATATAAGTCTTCACATGTTTAAGTCCACCCGGGCACATATTCTTTGCGATACCCCCTAGAGATGGTATCCTTGGCAGCGCTTATTACTGCACCCACAAACCTCTCGTAAGGTTTGCTGGTTGGAGGGACCCAGCTCAAGGTCCGGTCTAGTTGTTCATAGAACTTCTTCCAGTTTTCTTTTCTAAGATTGAACCTGGGTCGAGGATATGATCTAATTATTGGAATTGATATTTCGATGGTGATAAGCACAGGACGATGTTGAGTATGTGGGAAGTCTGCAAGGATAGTTCTCACAGTTGTTAGTGGTCTGTCATTGGTATCTTTTGAGACAAAACATAGGTCTGGGTTATATTCTTTGCACCATGCAGCTGATTTAAATGTTCCTCTATCTTTGGCATCAAAAACTAGATATGTGTTTTGCTCTTCGGACCATTCTACTAGTGCCTCCCCATTTTCATCATTCGTGGTGTACTTCCACATTTCGTGATGGCTGTTGAAGTCGCCGATGTATATAGTAGGATGTGGATGAGTCTTTAGCACTTCCGGGTTCCATGTAGTGGCTGGAGGTTTGTATATGTTAACTACGGTAATCTCTCCAATTTTTGTTACCACTTCATGTATATTATTTTCATCGAAAGCAGAAAGCAGGAAACCATTTTCTATATTGCAGAGAGAATAGGTTGCGACGCCGTAATGTTTATCATAAGTGGCTCCCAGTAAATCGTAGCCAGGTATCTTTCCCCTTAAATCAAGCTAACCAGGTCAATGTCGTTATCCTGTAGGATTTTTGGAACACTCGACATTTTGCCTTGCTTCTGCCCTCGATGTTAAGGTGACAGACTCGGATACACGGCCCGAGATCTCTAGTCAGTTGGTTCTGAGAAGAATCTTTTATTTGTTCCCATCGTAAGTTTACGAGTATATAAGATTTCTGTTTGTGATCTGTGATGTTGGCAGGATTTTTTTTTTCGTTCCTCTGCCGTCAAATTTTACTAGTTCATTTAGCGTTACCCAGGGTGCACCACGTGGAGGTGAACTAGCGTTACCCCCCACAGTAAAGCGTTGTCGTGTAAGTACACAGAGCATTTAAGATATTTAGTTTTACCAAAATAAAAGTTGTTCCTTTTGATAAAATGAACAAAATGGCATTTAGTAAGCTCTGATTTCATTGTTAGAACTGGGGTTATAACAAATTTCGTAAAAAACTTTGGATGTGGCTTTTCCAACTACGAGTATAACTAAGCTACTAAGCTTTCATACGTCAGATTAGCTTTCAAAACCCCCCAATTTTAAAGGTAATTATTTCAGTTTTAAAAAACCTTAGCAAGATTACTTTATCTTTATTAATAAAAAAGTTATAACACTTATTAAAAATTTCCGTAAAAAGTTGAAAATTAATTTGTTTATAAGAAATTAAAATAAGCTATACACTTTGAAAATAATATATGGTCACTCGAAGTTATATAGCAAATAAAAATGACCATTCTAAGCTTTGGTAAATATTTCTGTTAAGTTTTTGAGCGCGTTTTTAATAATTCTATAAATTCTATTAACCATATTTTCAGAGCTTATAGCTTAATTTTGTTTAAATCTCTTATGACTAATTCGCAACAGCGCTTAATTTTGATAAAATTTGAATTAATCAGGATTTTTTAAAGTTGACACAATTAGGTACCTTTAATATGAGGAAGAAAAACAACTGGAAATAGACAAATAGATAAATAAAAGTATATAGGTTGTATAATATCAAACAAATGAACAACTAAGGAAGATATAAAAATAGACTAGGACAAAGAAGAGACTGCATACGAAAATTGAACCCGGTACTGTGGGATAAGAACATCAGCACAAAAACCAAAAGAAGAATATGTAATACAATGACAAGAAGTGTCCTCATTTATGGGTGTGAAAATTAGACAATAAATAAGAAAACCAAAATCAAAATAAGAGCAACAGAGATGGAATTCCTAAGGAGAAGCTGCAGAGTAACAAGGAGAGATAGAATAAAGAACATAGAGATTAAGAGAAGAATGGGAGTGAACTCAGACATAATAGATTACATCGAACACAAGAGATAAACCTGGTACGGACATGTCAGAAGAGCAAACCAACATCGTTGGATAAACCGAATAACAGAGTGGAGCCTAATAGGAAAAAGGAAGAAAAGCAGACCCCGAAGATCCTTCAGAGATGAAGTGGACGAAGCAATAGAGAGAAGAATACGAACACGAATGGAGATAGGTACGATCATTAAACAAATAACAAATTATCTAACAGCTAATAACAAGTTATCTGACGGATTTGCAGCCTGGTACCTATTATGTTTTCTATCTTTTGCGTTATTTTGCCGGTTATTGGCGCGCTCATCACTTTATAGTTACTAAATCATTAATATCTCTACTAATACAGTTGAAATGTATGTTTGTAAATAAATTATGCCCCAGTCAAAATTGTAAAAATGTTATATGTCTGGATCCCGCGTATGAAAAAAAAGTTGATTAATAGCAAGCTGAAAATTTGTTAATAGTTTAAGGGTGTCTAGTCGGACAAAATTTGATATATGGGAACACTGGAACAGGAGAAGTTTTAATTGTGGAACAGGTTAAACATTTGGAACGGTCAGACCACGAAAACGGCACATGTATTTTGTCCGACAGAACAGACTTAAACTCTCCAAACAGAGATTAAATCCTCATGCAAAAATCAGACTTCTATTTATCACCAAATAGGCGTTTTAATGAGTGGAACATGTAGAATATTTCAAATGGCAGAAGTTATGACAGGTGATAAATAGCAGTCTGATTTTTGTATGATAGTTTATTCTGTGTTCGGAGAGTTTAAGTCTATTCTGTCGAATAAAATAAATGTGCCGTTTTCGTGGTCTGACCGTTCCAAATTTTTAACCTGTTCCACAATTAAAACTACCCCTGTTCCAGTGTTCCCATATATCAAAATTTATCCGACTAGACACCCTTAAGCTATTAACAAATTTTCAGCTTGCTACTAATCAACTTTTTTTTTCATACGCGGGATCCAGACCTATTATTACATATTATTATTAGTAAACAACATGAGTCTCGGCTACAACATTTTTGCGAGGATACCACCGTCGAATTGGTATGAAAAATTTATAAAAATTTATAGACATATGGCATATTCTTTATTATTTGATTTATAGCCGGCGTAAAAACAGAATTTTCATGAAAAAGCTGGAGGCAGTTGTTATCAGAAATCCATTAAATTCGTAGTAGATATTTTCATACGTTCGTAATCATTCGTTTTATATTGCGTAAACAATACAAATCATATAGAGGGTGCCCAGAAACTCTCCCGGCAAACGAAGACAGGAGATCCCTCAGGTAATTTTAAGATATTTTAACCAAATTCACCTAGTCCAAAAATGCTTCCTAAGGCAGCTAAAATTCTTTGAAATAGCCCTGTTCAAAGAGCTCTAGCTCCGTTAGGAAGCATTTTACGACTAGGTAAATTGAGCTAAATTGTCTTAATATAGAGTAAGAAAATAATACATTAGATAAAGATAGGAAGAAATTTTGGTGGAAATCAACTTGTGTGAATCGAACACCGCTGTCCTGCGCGTAGCACCAAAAATTATTGTTTATTTTAAAAAATTTCCTGACACCGTGTTAATTAATCGATTTTAATTTTGCAAATTGTAAATGAAAGGTACAGTACACTTCTATATGTAAAAAAAAATTCAACTTGCTATCTGCTTTATTTTCAGTCCTGTAAGATTTTGAAAAAATGGATTTTTTTGCGAAAGCTGGATTGTAAAATTTATTTTGCAAAATCTATTGAACTGATCTTAATGAAATTTACAGTATTGTTTTACTATATCATAAAGTTTTTTTGGGTGAAATATGAAGGTCCTAAGTTTAGCATAAATGGTTGAAAAACGTAAAATGCTAATACTTGTTTTGGTATGGTTTTTTCGCAATTATTGCTATTTTGCAACAAGTGTGACTATTTTTTAAATTTTTAGCTAATTTTATATTGTAGGAAATTTAATTACGCAACTTTTATATCAGTACAAGTTTTCTCGGAAATGAATACTTTTAAAGTTATAATCAACAAACGAAGACAAAAATCGAATTTTTCCTTCATTTTTTGACATTTTGATTATTTAAACAATGTTCCGGACCTTTTTGAGAGGGAGGATAACTCAAATATTATTATTTGTGTTATTTTCAAGCAATTTCTGCAAAAAAATTTGAGTCACCTCTCAACGTCCATCTCAAAACAGATGCGCCCTGGACTAAGTTGTGCATTTTTGTTTTACAGAATTCAGATTTTTTTAGGTATACATAGATCATTTATTAGAGTTACAAAGCTAGACTCACCGGCACAAAATTCCGCCACGCAAAATTTTTGATTAAGTTTGACAATTTATAACTTTATTATTTGTGCTCCGATTTTCAATATTCTTGCACCAGTTTGTAGGTACATTGTATTGATATCTTTTGGCATTATTCCGGTAACAAAAAAATTTGCTTACATGGCATTATACAGGGGTGAATTAAAGCGTTGTATTTTCTCTTAACTTTAAAAAATTCTGTGGAAAAATGGAACAGCTGATTTGGAACCGCCTGGCGGCGAGTTTCGTATAGAGTACGAGCTTCATAATGACAATTAAATGCAAGTTGTATACACGATTTTTTCTATGATCATTTACAACAAAATATATATTCAAATTTATTAATTTTGTAACGCAAACAAATTAAGTAGTTTGTCAGTTTGACAGTTTGTCTACATATTGAGAACTGTCAAAGCGTATGTATGACTCGTCATTGGTCACTGCGCGTGCGCCACCTTTATCGCAAATGCCATATCGCGATTCTATTGGTTAAAAATCTGTATGGTAAAAAAAATATGCTTGCATGGCATATATGACAGGGGTGAATGAAAGCGTTGTAGTTTCTCTTAATTTTAAAAAATTCTGTGGAAAAATGGAACAGCTGATTTGGTTTCATAGTTCTGTCATATTATCCCAGAGGCATCACTAAAATTTTGTTTTTTGAATCATCCGAATATATCTTTTCTCCTAAGAGCGGTACCATTTTTTGTAAATAAAAACACTGATTGACTCATAAAATAGAGGTTGGATTGATAAGATTAGAATGGCCCGCTTGTAGCCCAGATCTCAATGCTATTGAGCATTTATGGGATGAATTAAAAAAAGTTATTTGCCGCCATCCTAGACCTCCAGAAAATTTGGTACCGTTATGGCCCTGGTAGAGGAAGATCGGGCTATTCCCCAGGCAAGGATAACAAATCTTTTTTCCATGCTAAACAGGTTGCGAGCAGTCGTTGCTGCAAGAAGTGGACGTTGTTAATTTTGTTTTGTTTTGTTAATTTTAGTGCGTTTGATATTTTTAATTTAATGAACCTTCAAAGCAGTGTTTTTATTACAGCTCTTACAAAAAAAGAGATATTTGGATAATTCAAAAAACAAAACCTTAGTAGTACATTCAGGATGATATAAAAGGAGTATGAAACAAAATCAGCACTCCAATTTTTTGATAGAATTTTTTTAAATTAGGAGAAAAACAACGCTTTCATTCACCCTCGTATAATGGCATTCAAGCAAAAAATTTTGTTACCGGAATAATAACAAACGACATCAATACATATACCTACAAACTTATGCAAGAATCATGAAAATCGGAGTGCAAATAATAAAGTTATAGATTGTCAAACTTAATCAAAAATTTTAGGTGGCGGAATTTTGTGCCGGTAAGTGTATTATATAGAAAAGCCGACTATTTTACTAACATCAGCATATGAATACTTATTATTTTCCGTAATTCAGTAAAAAACTTTTCGGTATTATAAAAATATTCTATGCGAAATTTATCTGATCCAGATAATGTAATAGTTATGTTAAATCAGGTTCTGACGTTATTTAACCAGCATGTTTTTCTTCCTAAACCTGGCTTTTTAAATATTTTTCCCTACAGGATTCCTTGTATGAGTTCATATCTGGATTCATTTCGCATAATGTGTCCAAAGTATTCTAACTTTCAAAATTTGATGATGGTCAGACCCTCTAGTTTTCATATTAGATATTTAAAATATACGATTTTTTCATATTAATTATTGATTCATGTATATCTGTCTAACATAATTTTGAATACTAAAAGGGTTATATAAAAAAAATAAAAATAAGTTATTTATTTAGTTTATTGACATATTTTACAAAATTAACATTAAATGACGAAATTATTATATTATATTGATTTTTGAAACAATAGAATCATTGACTTTTAATCTAAATAACAAACTCAATGCTGTAATAAAATGTCTTAATTATCTCAGTCTTTTAATTATCTCTTAATTATGTCAGTCTGTACTTTGTTTAGAGTCCACTCTTACCTGAAGAATACAGGAGCACTCATTACTGTTTTCAGCCCTACATAGTTTTCCTCCGGACTTATGAGGTAGTGTGTCATAGAAAAGGTGAACATCTCTGGGTATTACCGACTTCATTTCTTGAAGATGCTTGAACTTATTTGCTTCCAAAGGAATTCGGGAACATTTGCAACAACAATATTTGCTTGTAGAGAGAGGGAACATTTACTTCATCATCGGGTTTCCGTACTCTTCTCGGAAGATCAGTAAAGTTATCTTCAAATTCTAATTTCACCTGCAACGACCAGTCTGATTTATATTCGATGCAATGGAGATCTGTAACACCAGGGTCTCCTTTTTTTGTTCCTGGTCTGATCGATTCAATGAATTTGAGGCTGCTGTACTTTTTAAAGGAGTCATGGTAGATATATCGTACTTTTTATGGCTTAGGATGTAGTCTGGCTGATCTTATAGCTGCTTCGTAGCTTGAAGGAGAGTAAATTTCCCTATTTTTAAGCTTCCGTTCGATAGTTGCGTGCATGGAATCACACTCCATTTGAGTGTGTCCCTTGACCAAGAATTTTTGTGTAATAGTTATACCGATTATATGAGAAGCGAGCAGGAGGGCATTAGCTAGTATACAGTTCCGATTTTGGTATGTACAACCATCACTGTATAAGATTACATGTTCGAAGGTATTTCTATGGATTTCAGTTGTTATGAAATTGTAGATAATGGTTGCAAACTCATCTGCGTTTAGACCGCCTTCACACTCTTCCCACAAATAGCAGTGTCCATCCTGATTGGTGAGATTGAAGATCGTAAAATTGTGGACCTTTAGCTTTGTGCGACAGTACAACGCAGAAGCGTTTAAGTATGGACTCAGCAAAACTGATTGTAGGTCCATTGTAAACACAGCCGTTTTGCTGTTGGTAGAGTTCGCATAATCTTTGTCTTTGTCTTTTTCTTGCCTAGCTTTTTTCTTCTGTTCAATGTGAGCGTTATACTTATCTTCGCTTAAATTTCCCGCTGTGAATGTGCAACAAATGTCGCATTGATCTTTTTTTGTTTGAAATTGGCTCAGATTGCACTTATCAAATATTTCATAAAATAAACATATCGACGATAAAAAGTTAGCTTTGTTTTGAGACTCACAGTATTCTTGGTTCAACCGATACAAACGTGCCTTTGATTGCCACTTTAGTTCTGAATATATCTTTTTGGTATCTTTTCTGTAGTAATGAGACTCAAGCTTAGGCAAAGTTTCAAAAAAGGAATTAATAAATCTTTTTTAGCCTTATTTGCTGCACTATTTCTTGTATCGATCAATTCTTGCTGTTCCTCCTTTAATTCTTGGTATTGAATTATATCGAATTGGTGATGGTTTTTATATCACTGTATTATATTGAGTTTCCGGTTGTGTTTGAATTCTTTCTGGTCGGTTAATATTTAGTTACAATAAATGCATTTAAATTTCTAGGGTTCATTAAGTACTGTAAAAGCGGTCTATTACAGAAAAAATATTGTTATATGGTCCGTTGTCAATTTCAGCTGTGCTTAGACCTCTAGGGTTTATTAGGCGCTGTAAAAATTGGTCTATTGTAGATAATATTTTGTTATATGGTTCAAATATTGCTTTTAAAATGAAGACAACAATATTAACTATGAAAAACTCGTAATGATTATCCTTGCAGTACATATAGATGTTGTTCAAGTAACTATGATAACCTCGTATATCTTGATATACTTGTTTTTCATAGATAGTTATGCTGTGTTCATGATTATTTACGAGGTTTTCATTTTTAATATCCTAGTGGACACCTCCAAATACTAGGTTAATACAGTACAAATCTTTTGAATTAAGATTAATAAAATGTTTCTACTTGCATGACAACTTAACATTGTTCACAAAAAATACTTCTCCAAGTCAAAACTCTCAAAAAAACACTGCAAATTAAGTACCACAATCTTGATTATATACGTGGTGTTCACACTAAATCAAGAAATCACCTGATATACGTGTTTTCTTTTTATGGCTCTAGAAAATAGCATGGTGTATTTGGATTTTTCTCACAGCTGTAAACCGTGAGAGACAAAGTTTTCAAACTAAAACCACAAAAATGTCATTTTCGAAAAAAATTGTGATACGAGGTTTTCACACTAAGCCATCGATATATATCTTCCTCTAAGGTCCACGATTCAACCTAGTGAATCACGATATTGGTAATAAATTCTAAGTCTTATGCAAATTTTTCCAGAAGGTTCCTCTCTCGTTTCTGACTCCTAGTCGATGTGATCTGTTGTACTGTGTCTTATCTCGATCTCCAAATTTGGCAATAAAATCTACCATAACCATGAGAACTTCCTATCGTGGAATATTCTGAAAGATAGAGAGGTAGAAGTAGTAAAAAGATAGGATAGAAATTTAATATTCTATCACTTTTAAGGTAATCAACATTATACTCACGTTTTATAATGTTTCAGAAATAAACCGGGAGATATTAAAAAAGGTACTTACAATTTATGGAAAATCCACGGGTTTCCTGTGACATTTTCCTGTGAAAATTAGATTTTCCTTGAAAAAAAAAAATGAGGAGTTGCGATGAATTTCTGCCATATCCATAGAATGGCAGGATACTATCAATATTATGAAGAAAATTTTTTGGCAGGAGGGTTGCAGAATGCAGAAGGACTAAGGGAGTATATGGATATATGAACATGTAATGAAAATAATAAAATTTTCATAATTTTCTGAGTCCTACCAACTTAATAACTTAAACATAATTATGTGAAAATGATCAAAAATAATGTTGTCATGACGTCCCCTAATGTTTAACTGTCCCTAATATTTTCCCATAGGAAAATTCTGTGGAAAATTTTCACCCTGGTTCTCCCAAATTTTCACCCTGGAATTTGACACAATATTCCTGGTAATATTGTGTCAAAAATGCTTAAAATTAAAAGACAAAGAAATTATGCGATAAAATAACCGTTGCCCTACCCAAAACGGACTCCTATGACCGGTACTAGAGAGTCGCAATTAATGGAATCGATTTATCTCTGGAAGATAAAAAGACAGACCAGTTTTTGTCTATCGAAATGGAAGCGTTCTGGAGATAAAAAATCTAATTACAAGGCGCCATTTTCAGAGAGCTCTAGCTCCCTTAGGAAACATTTGTGGATTATGTGAATTGTGTTAAATTGTCTTAAAATTATCTTAGGAATCTTAAAAATTATATACAGAGTGTTCTATTAAAAAAATAAAAGATTGTGTCACTCTGTAAATACGGGTAGCCCTGTATAAATATTAGAAAATATTTTTAAATTATGATCCTCTCTTTGCCCCAAGTTTTACCTAAATAACTTTTTTTCGTATCTCTTACGACAAACGAGTAATTTGTCTGAGAAATAACTATAAAACCATCCTGCCTCTTTGTAAATAGATTCTTGATAAATTAAGATTCTTGATACATATTATGCAAAATGGCATGACTCAGAACATCGTGGAATTTTTCACGAATTACTCCGTTAGCCCGTTTGCAACCCTCCTGCCCAAAAAGTTTTCTTCATAAAATCCATAGTATCCTGTCATTCTACGGATATGGCAGGACTCAGAAATTCATCGCAAAACCCTATTTTAATTTTTTGGGAAAATCTAATTTTAACAGGAAAATGTCACAGGAAATTTGTGGATATTTCCACAAATTGTAAGTACCTCGTCTACTCTTCCACTATTGCAAAGGGCAGGACTCAGAAAATCGTGGCTGAACTTCTGTATAATATCTCCCGGTCTAAAATATAATGTTTCATAATATTATCGAAATATTTTCATCATCTTTTTTAACATGCATCTAAAGCTTATCTTTTATGCATTCCGTTTCATCATTTTGGTGTTTATTAATAGTATCTCGATTTTTTTATTGCAGTATTTCAATGAATATTAATAGATTCTTTAATGTGACTAATATTTAAAGACTGATACTAAGACACATTTTTCCTCCGGCTAGACGATAAGGTTGACCCCAGCAAAATATCATGGCACATATTTAGCTAATGAGACAAAAATTAATTAGTTCAGTAAAGTCTCTATAATTAATTAAAATAATTGGTATTAAATAAAATAATAATTATTAAAAAAATTGATAAATGCTGAGTTTGCTAAAGTGTGATTGCCCCATGATAGGAAATTTTTTATTTGGTAAAAAATTTTCAAACTTTGACTTAAGCACGTGATTGACCTTTAGTCGCGGATTTGATTGGTAAAGTGTAAACATGACGATTTTCGAAAATTCGCTTTTACAATATCAGAAAAAATGAACAACATGCTTTAAGTGTTTAGCTTCTGGCAAAATGATAAAACAAAAAATATACAAATTATCAATTAGAAACAACACTGCCAAGCATAAATTTAGGATAACCCCGTAAGTTGAATTTTTTTTAGAAATTATTGCTTTTTCTAACTATTTTCGGTTGTTTAATAGTTCATTAACAGATTGCGTACCAAAAGCGTTTTTTTTCTTCAAATTATGTATATTGAAAATAATTACCGAAGGTTCAACAAAGGTTTGACTGTAGTACATTACCTGACGGTAAAATATTTCAAAACCTGTGAATTTTAAGGAACATTTTACACTGAAATGGAATTTGGCATACACATAGGTAATATATCAAAGAGGAAAAGTAATATTGTGCTGATGCGTGTTTTTGCCATGGGGGTGACTTTCACCCCTTCTCGTGGGTGAAAAACTTTACGTTCAAAATGAGTGAGGAAATGGATAAACTGACTAAGTAATTATTCTAAGCAACTTTTGTTCTGTAGGAATTTTACACTAAGTTAACATTTTTCGAGTTATATGTGAGCACATAATATGTTCATTTTCAACAAAAGAAAACACATTTTTAGACTGTGTTTTTTTCAAATATCTTAAAAAGTAAGTATTTTATTGGCAAAAACATCCTCGGCAAAAATGTAGCCCATAAAAAAGTAAAAAAATGGTCTATGGATGAAATCACTAGACCCAGTAAAATAGGAGTTGTACACTTCGCGTCATATAAAACTGGTACACTTTTTTTTTCCAATGTAAACCTGTGTTCAGACTGACAATTATTGTTCGTGAATCACTACGTTGTTGCCATCACAGATAACGGAATTGCACTAAATCTAAATACAAAAAAATAACGTTTAAAATGTATATTTCGAATTGTAATACATATATTTGAATTCCATACTTGTTCACCGTAAGCCCGACCGCACATCAAAGAAACATGAAACGTAATTTACGTTTCATTGAAATAAACCACCGCTAAACAAATATACGTCCGGCCATTTATGAAACTCTCCGAAAATAAAAATGTGTCATGAGCATATCACACTCGTTTCATTGGTAGACGGACTTTGAGATTTGTTTAGCAGTGTTTTAGTTTCATGAAACATGTTTTTCGTTTCACGTTTCATGTTTTTCGTTTCATGTTTCTTTGGTGTGCGGCTTGGCTAAAAGTTACCTATTCATTTTGTATTAATTTCAAATTTAATTTTTAATTTTTCCAGTGTGCTTTATTTATTCTACACAACTTAATGCAATTTTATCCTACAATTTACGAGAAACCAATCACACCTCTCGATTTGACAATAAACATAAAAATTTAAAGCCATGTCAAGATTTATATCTGTCATTATTTTTGAATTGAAATACTTTCATAAATTTTAATAAAACACGAATCAATGTATGGATACTTAATTGAGATGACGGAAAATTACCATTGTTTTAGTTTTTAGTCTATTGAAAAATGCGGTCTGTCGCTCAGCCCCGTTTTTACCTAGTTTGATATAATATTTTCGTTGAACTGGCAATGTCGCCCTAGAAATTAGAATGACACTTGTGACAAAATCAACTTACACAACTTGAAAAACACGATTTTCGGTTATAAGAGTTGTACCAGTTTTTTTTGACGCGAAGTGTACCTAACTAATGAAAAATAGGTTCATACTCGCCAAATTCCAAATCGAGTATTTTAACGTGAAATACTCGTGAAAGCTCATTTTAAGATTTTTTTTTAACATTTTTTAAAGTGTTTAAGAAAATATTTATTTTTGTTGCATAAAAAAGTATCCAACATTAAAAGTTGGGAAGTTACGCTCAAAATAAAGTTGATCCCTTTCTTTTTGGTAAAAAAAAATCGTGAAAATCATCTCTAATTAGCATCCCAAATGAAATTAATCGTTACCACTTCTTCACAAGTTGCTTTACTCAAGTGTATGTATTATTTATATCATGTTATGTTTTACCCCTCCGGTGAGTACAGTTCAAATAGCTTATTTTTGATGGGGTTACAGTTGAAAGGGCTTAAACTAGCCTCTAATCAATAGTGTATGCAAAATTTGAACCGCCATATCTTAGCCAATAGAAAAACAAAAAACAAAATATTCAGAAATGCAAAACCTATATTTTTTACCGTTGGCGATTTTTGGTATTACTAATAAATTTTAGGTTATTTTGAAAAAAGAGCATTTCTAAAAAAAAAAATTTTCTCTGATTTTGGCCTTGGTTTAGAACTAGAACATTTAGCCACGTAATTGTATAACTTATCACTAACTCAGGTGTAATGTGTAGTGTGTGTGTGTTGAGTAAGTGTCTTGTTACTTTGCAAAGTCGAAGTCATTGTCTTTGCAAAGAGACGCTAATTGTATCCGAACGTCTGCGGTCCCTCCGGTGAGTACCGATCCCACAAGGACAGAAACTATTTTCATTTATTAATTTATAATAAATGAAAAAATTTCTGACTCTGGTGAGATTCGAACTCAATTTTTCGAAATTAAAAATTAAAAAAAATTATTTTTAGAACCAAATTTTTTAAAAAATAAGCCCTTTAAAGCAATGAAACTTACAGATCATAAGTATAAATAATACAAAAGTAAAGTAACTTGTGAAACGGTAACGATTAATTTGTTTTAAGATACTAATTAAGAAGTGAATTGCTTGAGTTTTTTGACAAAAAAGGGCGAACACTTTATTCTTAGCGTGTCTTGCTTACTTTTGATGCTAGAAACTTTTTAAAAAAATAAAAATAAAGACTTAAACACTTTAAAAAAGTTGACATGAGTTTTCTCACGTAAAAAAAGTTACACGCACTTTAAAAAGTGCATACATAATCTTTTGGTTATTTCATGTTGAAATATTCGCTTTGATATTTGACGAATATGAACCTATTGTTAATTATCTACAAACTTTGCTTCTGCTGGGTCTATAGAGTTCATGCATCCACTATTTTTTTCACTTTTTTATGGGCTATATTTCTGTTAAGAATGTCTTTTTTGATAACATGTTTACTTTTTGAGTTATTTTCAAATTTCGTGTAAGAACTGTTTGTTTTTCCTTTTGAAAAATGAACATATTTACTCGCAAAGAACTTAAAAAGTAATTAATTTGTTAGTGAAAAACTGAAAAAGTATGCTATAGAACAAAAGTTGCTTAGAAGTAATTAGCATAGCTATTTCAGGATTTATTTTGAACGTATATTTTTTCACCCCTAAGAAGGTGTGAATCTCACCCCCAGGAAAAAAACACACATCGGATAACTATCACTTTTCTTCCTTGATATATTACCTATATGTATGCCAAATTTCGTGTCAATCCAAGCGGTTCTTTACAATTTGGAGAAAAACCGTGATTCAATGTACTAAATGTAAATGGACAATTCCGTGGCTGGCGTGAATATGTTGACATGTCTAAAACACAGTTTTTCAGGGAATTAATTTTAATTTTTGACAATTAGGTGTAAAAGAGGTTATTAACTTTTTTTAGTTTAGTGTCGTAAATATAAGTAATTTTAGTCGATTTTTCCAAATCTGGAAAAAAAGTGGCATTTCCTTTGGTTATTTTTATAGAAATCAGACTTGTCATATTGTTTACCTAGTACTTGTCAACTTATTCACCGTAAGCAACTTACTCCGATTCAAATAAATCTGATGAAATAGTTTAACTTTACAGCCAAATAAAACATGCCCTTTGGTTTGGAATATTTATTTCAGAAACTAACAGGAACGAATCATAAAATAGATTATAATTAAAATAAAAAAGGGTATTCTTTGTCAAATACAAATAAAATTAAAAACAATAAATATTTTTTTTATTATTCAGTGCTCCCTTCGTCTGCATTGTCATTATCGACATCATGTGGATCTCCTTCGTCAATATCTGGGTCTTTTGATTTGGTTTCAGTTGTTTTTATCTTTGAATAGAAGTCGTCCCAGCAAACAGACCGACGTGTTAAAATACGTCTTTAAATTACGTGAATAACTCATCTTCAATAGACGTGTTATTTACCTTAAATAGCAATAAAATGTTTCGGGAAATTCACGATGCAAATACGTGTTGATTAACGTATCTTTTAGGGAATGTATATATTAGTATTCACGTGAAAGATACTTCCTCGGTTCACGTAAATAATTCGACCTTAATTAACTTATGAATCACGTAATTATTATCCTCATATGATATAAATAAAACAAGCATATAAAGTATTAACAATGTATTTATTTAGTAGACTTTAGAGACTTAAAACATTTGTCTTGTATAATTATTATACAAGAAAATGAACCAAAAATGGTACCGACCTAAAGACACATTTGCCAACACAAAACACAACACAGGTCACTTTTTGTTTCGAGGAGGACACTTCGACACTTTCTTGTTTTTTCTAATTGCATCATCGGCACTTCAACCCTCGAGCAGTGAGGCAAACGTTAATACGAAAGACATTATTATAAATAAACCCGCCTAAAATATAACGAGAGAAATAAAGCTCTCCACGTTTCACTTTTTGTTGTGAGAAATGTGAGAAGCTTAGAGGTTATGATCATCTATTATAAAAATCGATTATTTTTAAATTACAGTTAAACTATTCTACTTACTTTAAATTAGTATTACGTATTTTATTTTTGTTTTTAAAGTTCTTCTACTATTAACTAATTGGTCTTACTAGAAATCTATTTCAATACCAGGATAATATAAAAAAATAATCCTATCGAAACGTATCTATTATTCGATAAATCGATTAATTTAGTTTTCGAAACAACTATGTTAGTCACGTACCGTGGTCACGTGATAGTATTTAAAGGAGGAGAAAGGCTTTGTAGTACGTCATCACCGCGCGCGATTTGAAAATTAGACTCAACATTATTTTAGCTCCTGTGATATTTTTAAAGAAAAAAATAGTTTCAAATCAAGGTTGTACTGAAATAGTTAGGCTAAATGATTTTAAAAGCGGAATCATAAACTTTTTGTTTAAATATTGGTATTATTTACATTACTTTTACGTGAAATACATCTAATTTTTCGACGTCCATAAAATACAGTGAGTAAAATTTAAGCGATACGTATTTAACCAACACCGTTGTAAAATTTTGTTTTCCAAAACATTTCTCAAAATTTAACCAAAGGAAGTTATTTCTGTTTCGTGATTATTACGTGAAATAAACGTACCTTTGCGATGTAACCGACATTCACACCTATTATAAAAAAACATGTACTATATTCGTCATTATGGTTTTATATTATTCTAATGTCAAACATGTACACACACCCAAATTTATATGGAATCACCTGATATTAGTTTTTAAGGTAACTTGTTTTTATTTATTTTTTTGTATTTTGTGGTAGTCAGTGTTATCACCTCTAGTCCTTATGCAAGCTTCAGTTTGCGTGGGCACGCTCCTAATAAAATTATCAACATTTTGTTGTGGTAGGTTGTTCCATCCTTTAAAAGCAGCTTGTACTAGCCGTGCGGTGTTTTGTGGATTATCCTGGCGAGCTCTAATTTTTCTTTTAAACATATCCCACAAATACTCTATAGGATTAAGCTCGGGTGAGCAAGCAGGCCACTCCAAGCAAGGGATACCTTCTGCTTCAATGATGCCTCTAGTCACTCTAATGGTATGTAGGGGTCCATTACCATGCAATAAAATTAAATTTTCTCCTGTTGCGCCTCTCCAGAGCCTGACTACAGGTTATCAACATACCTGTGAGCAGTCAAAGTTGATTGGATGAAAATTAAAGGAGTTTTTTTACGAATCACAATTCCTCTCCAGAACATTACACTTCCCCTTGTATATTTGTGAACAGATCTGACAGTTTTCGTTCTTGCTTGTCTTCCTAGACCTCTAAGTACACGATTTCATGAGTAATCTGATTTTCCATCTGATTACATTAAATTCTGACTGTTTTTGAAAATAGCACATTTTGTCAATTCCCAATGTTCCAGTTTTGGTGGTGAAGACACCAATTTAGGCGATCAATCTTGTACTGCCTCGATAACTCGGGAACCCATAACTGTCAACTACTGTATACTTCTTGGTACGAACTCTTCTTCTTATCTTTTCAACTGAAAAAGTTACACATGTAGCTTCCAAAAGCTGCCTTTGGAGCTGCAGGTGAGAAATGGTTGGGTGTTCCAGCTGATTGGACAATTAAACAATCGTGGAGAGCCATTATTACTTTTGGCGACTTTCCCTTGCTTTATTTTTGAGCTTTCCTAGTTCCTGTTATCTAGCATATGTTTTGAACAGAACGCCCTGTATTACGCCTAGTTCTGCAGCTATGTCCATCTGAAAACATTACTTTCTCCACAAGACCATTAATCTTTCCTCGTTGTAAGTTCTATAATCCCACATGAGGCATATTTTCGTTTTTGGACGCAAAAGTTAGTTTATTTATTTTCGTTCAACTTGCAACTCAAGCAAATAGTCTATACCGTACCGGGCTGTACTATCCGATTGTCTTGCGTATTTGTTTATTTTCAATAAAAACCTTTAATCTTCCCAACAATTCGAAGTTTTTTCAAAATAAATAAATATTACTTTGAAATACATGGTGATTCCATATAAGTTTGGGTGTGTGTATAAAGGAAGCACTAATATATAGGTGAATGATTTGGCACTGAAATACGTTTTTTTCCCGTCATAGATCACCGAGTTACGTATTCCTTGAAATTTGCCGTAAATTTAACGTAATCATCACGTAACTGGGTTCAAACCTGTTTGCTGGGGTGGAAAAGAGGATCTATAAGATGCAAAATATCCAGACCTTTTTTCTTTTCTTTGCTTATTGGTAAAGGTTCTTTCGTTATTATGTTTAAGTGAAAGAAGTGTGTAAGTTTTCCTCTTTTTTGAAAGAAAGACAATTATAGGGGGTACTATCTTCGACATTATCTTTAAAATTAATTTCGCCAACGGATTTTTGATACTGCAGCCATTTAACTGTTTGCCATAAAAACTTATCTCCAGTAACATCCTTCTTTCTAATTGTGAAAGGTCCGTTTCTTATGCCAAGCTCAGCAAAGTTATAAAAATCGTTTAAACTCATATGAACAACTTTAAGTGGATTTTTTATTTTGCATGACCTAACCAGTTGAATACAATCATGAAGATGGTTAATTTTCATTTGTTTTTTTAGTTTTCTCAATAAGAGCGTGATCAGAGTCACATTTCATGTGACTATGACCACTAAGGAGAAATTTGTGATTAATAATTTCTAATGTTGGGTTCTTATCTAATAAAGATGTAAACATCATTGCCACGATGTTTTTATTCAGTTTTGGGTTCGCTTTGCAACTGAATAAAAATGGTATACATTTTTATTTTATATTAGTATTGCTCCTATAGAGTAACTAGGTCCATTTTCCGTTGGAACTTCACCCAGCTGTAGACGTGGTTGTGAATTGCAACTTTTTAGAATTTCCTCTTGTCTTCACTGCAGCATCCATCTGGCTTGCAATTTTTAGGAGCTATGGAGGTTGTCACCAGCAAAATGGTCCAATAGGTTTTTCAATTTAAAATCTTTTAAAAAAGTATTTTATTTTACAAATATTTTTATTAGGTTGAAAAACTTAGACTTTCATTAGCAGATGCCGCTACGCACCTACTACCTTCACGTCAGTTGTAATGGGGAACGAAAAGTAATGGGAAGAAGTCTATCCTATATACTATGGCGCTTTTATCATGGGGGCGGTTTCCACCACTTCTCGGGGTGGAATATTTTTATTTTCGAATTACATGGAGAAAAAGGAAGATTTTTAAGGAAATTAAAAAATACGTTCTATAATTTGATCACTTTTTTACAAAAACCATTCATTTTAAACCCGTTCAACTTTTTAAAAGTAGAAATAACACCATATTAAAAGGTATTGCAGAAGAAAAACAATGCATTTAAATTCTGGTGGATGAGGGGTTAAATGTATGTACTTTTCATTTTTCCTTTTAAAGGACATATATGTATATAAAGTGATATATTTTTTTGCACCATATCTCGCTTAGTTTGAACCGGCATTCAGTGGTGCTCGTTTTAAAGGTCTTATCAAACACTACAAAAGACGTTGGTAGCATTATACACCTAAAACTTACCGTTCCTCAGTTATTTCAAGTTCTTCTTCTTCTTCTTCCTCTTTATAAGCAATTCTGCTTGTTCATTGGCGGATTGATACCTCTATGGAAGGTTGTCGCTCCATCTTTTGCGCGGTCGGCCGATACTTCTTCTGCCGATTGGTGATTTATCTCGTGCTATTTTGACCACACGTGTCTCCCCCATTCTGGTTATATGGTTGTTCCATTCTTTTTTTCTATTTAGTGTCCATTCGTTTATACACTGTACGTTACATTGCCTTCTAATATATTCGTTCCTCTTTCGATCTCTCAGTGTATTTCCTGTAATTCTTCTCAGTACTCTCATCTCTGCCGTTTCCAGTAGTCTTTGTGTTGTGGCTGTATCGGGTCTTGTTTCTGATGAATATGTCATTATTGGCCTTACACTGGCTTTATAATTTCTTGACTTCATCTCAGTGTTAATATGTCGGTTTCGCCATATAGTGTTATTAAGGCATCCTGCCAATCTATTTGCTTTTTGTACTTGATTTCTCACTTCTTTGTCTAGGTCTCCGTAACTTGACAATGTAATTCCAAGGTATTTTACTTCCATTACTTGTTCAATACTGATACCATCAATTTCTATTTTGCATCTGATTGGTTCTTTACTGATTACTAAAGTTTTAGTTTTTTGAGATGAAATTGTCATATTGAATTCTTTTGCTCTTATGTTAAATCTGTGGACTAATCTTTGCAAACTATCTTCATCTTGGGCTATCAATATTGCGTCGTCTGCGTAGCAGAGTATTTTTACTTCTTTGTTTCCCATTCTATATCCTCTTCCTTTGTTGACGTTTTTGATGATTTCATCCATGATTAAATTGAAAAGCAGAGGACTCAATGAGTCTCCCTGTCTTATTCCGCTGCCTATATCTACAGGTTCTGTAAGTTGTCCATCTATTCTGACTTCCATCTTGTTATTTTGGTAGATGTTCTCAATAGTTTTTATGATATCTAGAGGGATTTCTCTATTATACAGAAGGTGGATTACATCCCTGAGTATTACTCTGTCAAATGCTTTCTTTAAGTCAATCAGACATAGAAATGCTGGTCTATTATACTCTAGTGATTTCTCAGTAATTTGCTTTATGACGAATATTGCATCTGTACACGATCTTCCAGTACGAAAACCCTGTTGTTCATCTGCTAAACTTATCCTCTGATTCATTACGTCTTGTAAGATTTTAGTTGTAAGTTTTAGGGTAGTATTTAACAAGTTGATACCTCTGTAGTTCTCTGGCTGCTTTTTATCTCCTTTTTTGAATAGTAGGATTAGTTCTCTCGTTCTCCATTCTTCCGGTATTTTACCGTGTTTTATGATTTTGTTAATTAATGTTGTTAATTGTTCTGTCATTGCTGCTCCACAATATTTCAGTAGTTCGTTTGGTATTCCATCCTTACCTGCAGCTTTTCTGTTCTTCAGCTTTTCGAGTGTTTTTCGTACTTCCTGTGCACTTATATTAACATCTTCATCTGTGGTAATTTCTGGTGTTTCCGGTTCTAGCATTATTTGTTCTTCCTCTGCATAAAGCTTTTTTAGATAGTCAATCCATGTATCCTTTTCTATGTGTTTTGGTTCTATTAGTTCCTTTACCTCCATTCTTTGACCTCTTATAAAGCGCCATATTTCCTTTTGGAGACCATAAAAATCATGTTCCATTTCTTTCGAAAAACGTTCCCAGTGATCGTTTTTTATTCTTCTTACTACTGAATGTGTTTCGTTTCTTATGGTCTTATAATTATCGTATGCCTCTTGTGTTTTAGTTGACATGTATTTTAGGTAGGCTTTTTTCTTCTCTTTACATTTTTCCTTCACTTCTGTACAAAACCATGGAGTTCTTCGTCTTGGAAGCGATTTATTTTTATTAATGTTTCTTTCACCAAGAACTTCCTTGGCTGAGGCTAAGATATTAGACTTAATTTTTGCCCAGCTTTCTTCGACTCCGTCACTTTCTGTGATATACATGTTGCTGCTTTTTTCCGTTAGTCTTTTTTGGAATAGGTATCTGGTGGAGTCGTCCTGTAAGCTTTCGACTTTAATCTTGGTGGTGTATTCTGCTGTTTTGTTATCACATAGATGTGTTTTCATTCTGATTTTGCACAATACCAATTTATGATCGCTTCCTATTTCTGCTGATGTTAGTGCTCTTACATCCAAGATTAGAGACGGGTGTAACTCTCTATTCGACAGAATATAGTCTATCATAGATCTTTGTCCTCTAGTGTTTTCAAAAGTGTATTTGTATTGTTCTTTGTGAGGGAAAAATGTATTGTTAATTCGTATTTCATTTATGCTGCAGAGGTCCGTTAGAAGGTCTCCGTTTTCATTTCTGATATTTTCATTATATCGTTGTTTTATTCCCGGAACTGTGTCATTGCCAACACGGGCATTAAAGTCACCCATAATGATTATATATTCATCATTTGGGATCTCGTTTATTACAGTTTGAAGGTGTTCATAGAAGTTTTCTCTTATGGTGGCATCCCTGTTGTTCTCAGGTGCATAGATCGCTATCACGTTCAGAGGCTTGACATCCAGTTTGACTTTTACACTAACTATTCTTTCGGAGATATATCGGCACTCTTGTACTTGGTGTACAAATTTTCTGTGAACTAGCAGTGCGACTCCTTCCTTGGCTCTTGTATCCTTTGCAACACCACTGTAAATCATCAGATAGTCATCCAGCATAATTTGACCCTTTCCTTTTTTCTTTGTCTCTTGTAGTGCACATATGTGTATATTTTTTTCTACAAGCTCTTTTGTGATTTCCTGCTCTCTTGTGTTTAGAGACTTTACATTCCAAGTACCGATGCGAAGTATATTTTTCTTTTTCCATAAATTCGTTGTCCTTTTTCTCGCGTTGGTCGTCGTAATGAAATCATTCCTGTTCCGAGGCATAATCCTGTTTCTATGAGCTATGGTTTTAACGTCTATCAGTAGGGTGCTAACCTGGCTGTAGACCCCCTCCTCCTTTATCCGGACTTGGGACCGGCAACAGTTCTGTGAGCTACTCGATCACACCAAACAAAACTGCAGGCGGAGTTGTTATTTCAAGTTGAATACACCAATTTGAGCATGCACCAAAAAACAAAATCTTTTCACCTACCATATCTCTTTTTGTATTATAAATAAAACATTTACGAAGGACCGAATCTCTTTGTTATTTATAACCTAAAAAATGTTTTATATAGTGTTTTTAGTTCGATGCATAGTTTTTAAGGTATTCACAAAAAACCGTCCGAAAAGGTGTTTTCAATGAAAATAGCCAATTTTCAACTACGCATAACTCAAAAATATTGAGTTCTCAAAAAAAGTATAGACCAGTTTTTGCTTAGAAATAGGTTCTCTAGCCACTTCGGTGCCTATTTTGACCAACAAATTTTCCACCCCCTTGAAGGGTGGGACGCCCCAAGATAAAAAGCGCCATAGCATATAGGGTAGATTTTGTTTCTTGTGCTATTCCCTACTTACTGTGAAAATATCAAGTACATCGATGTAGTAGGATGGAATTCGGAGCCAAATACCCTCATTGACTGCCCTATAATAATGCTCTGCTATGATCGCTTGAGAGAGGACACACACAAGATTATAGCAAAATTTCTATTTACTGTAACTTTTTGAGTTTTTGAGCTACAACAACGAGTTTTATGTCATTGGAAAGGTAATTTTGCATTATTTCAAAATGTGTAAAAATTTACAGGGCGTTTAAAAAATAAGATTTTTTTTTCATTTTTGGTTCAACCGGAAGCCACATTTTGGGTAAAATTTATTGTGATAATAGATAATAAAGTACCATATATGTCTGCAAAATTTCAAATTTTGGTTTCTATTACAAAGGAAGTTACGGGCACTAGAATATATTTTTATATAAAATTCATAACTCCTCTCCTATGGGGAGTTAAGAAACCTGACTTATGTCATTCAATTTAGCGATAGGATTTCAAAAATATATCATAAAATAAACAAATTCCTTAGAGCCATTTTTGAGAAAAGCTAGTTCAAAATTATGTCAAATTTTGACCCCTTAAATATAGGCAACCCATAACTTTTTCTGAAAAACGATAATACTCTTCTTATAGCTCCATCTTAAGATATATAACGACTTTTTCAAATTAAACCTATCTTAAACAAGTTTTTAGATAGGTAGGGAAATGTGTCGGGTGAGCGGTCGGCCATGTTGGCCGCCATTTTGAATTTGGAAATGTCAAATTCCGTATTTCTATTTACTTATCGATAAGCTAACTTTGAGTTAAATTTCATTCGTTTCGGTCAAAATTTGCAAAATGGGCCCTAAATAACCCCCCTATTTCGGCCCCCCTTTGAGAGGTTTTTTTAAAAGCTTAGTTTCTCGACCAAATTCTCTTAAACTTACTCTTACCGAATTTCATCGAAATCGGTCCGCTAGTTTTTGCTGGGCGGTGGCGACATACGTACGTACATACGTACGTACTAACGTACATACGTACGTACTAACGTACATACGTACGTACTAACGTACATACATACGTACATACTTCCGACATGTTTTTTTTATTTGCTTTTTAGACTCAGGGGACTCAAAATGTCGAAAAAACGTGAAATCTGAAAAAAAAATTTTTGCACGATCCTATAACTTTATCTATTATACTATTAGGCTATTGATTATGTATTTTAGAAAAGAACTACAACGTTAATGGGGTTTTATTGTTTCATATAGTAAATGGACCTCTAAATATGAAAAACCGCGGAGTGCTACCATTTAAAGGGGTGCGTTTTTGAGAAAGGGGTGAATTAGTCCCTAGGCACAGGGCGAATTAAGGTGAGTTCTATGCACTTTTGGTGCAAACACGTCTACAGGGAAATTGTTCCAGGTTAAATTTACTATCGAAATATCACATTTAAAAGTCAAAAATATTTTTTTACAAATATATATTCAAAAGAAAAGCAAAAAAAAAACACGAAAGATAGCAATTTTGTTTTTTGCCTCATAACTTTGTCCACGGAGATATAGCTATAGGCATTGCTGTGCAAAAAAAAAAGTTCCATCCTTCCTATTTAAAATGACGTTTTGTAGAAGTACCTATGATTTAGAGTTTCCAAATATGATTTTTCAAAATTCGCCACTCACAGCGATTTTGGTACATTTTCCTTGTTACTTCGCAAAAATTTTCCTGTAACTTTTTTCTACGTAGCTTTAGGTATATGCAATGTTACATTAGCAGGAAGAAATGTCAATTACCCTTAAAATAATCTACTGTAGAAAGCAGTATGGCTATTTTTAAAAAAGATATAGTTTTTCAAAATTTTATACTTTTAATGATATTTGATATATTTTACGATTATTTTACTTTATTGTATATTTAGATATATACATTGCTAAATACAAAAGAAAGCTTATTTTATTTATTTTAAAATGGTGTATCGTAAAACATTCTAGGACTATTTTTAAAACGAGATATACTTTTTCAAAATGTGACATATACACATGCAATAGGTCCCACTAAGTTGGAAGCATATGGAAAACTTTTTTATTATCAACTTTATGAAAAAAAGTTATTCTTTATAAAATGCTCTTCATAGTCTAATACGTAAGATTTAATCATCAGGTATAAAATTTTATCAATAGTGTACGAGGTATGTTAAAAAATATGAATTTCGCTCAAGAGTAAAGTACCTTTATATTCCACAATATCGAAAAGTGTTATTAAGAAAAGTTATTCGGAATTAAAAACTATGTTACAATATGCAATCATACTTTTCTAATTGAAAAAATAAAAAATTTTAAAATTTTTCTCAAATTACGCATACTCTTGGATATTCTACGGATATATTGTCTCAAAATAGTCCTTAAATTTTTTTGCAAATACACCATTGTAAAGTAAAGAAAATATGATTTGTTTTGTTTCACAATGTGTATACCTAAATGTACAAGAAAAAAGTCAGATTGAAAATTTTTAAAAATCATAAAAAATCATTAAAAGTATAAAACCTTGAAAAACCATAACTTGCTTAAAAATAGTTGTACAACTTATAAAATAGACAATTTTAAAGGTAATTGACTTCTCTTGCTACTAAATGTACCATTATATACCAAGAAATGCGTAGAAAAAGTTACGGAACAATGTTTGCGAAATAATGGGGAAAATGGCCCAAAAATGTTGTGTGCGGCGAACTCTGAAAAATCATATTTTAGAAACTGTAAATTCTAGAGACTTTTACTAAAAGTCATTTCAAAGAGGAAGGATGAATGTTATCTTTCACTGAAGCAATGCCTATACCTATGTCGCTGTGGAAAAAAGTTATGGGGCAAAAAATAAAATTGCTTTTTTTGTGTTTTTTTCTTGCTTTTCTTTTGAGTATATTTTTGTAAAAAAAATATTTTTGACTTTAAAATATGATATTTTGATAGTAAATATAACCTGGAACTATTTTCCTGTAGACTTGTTTGTACCAAAAGTGCATAGAACTCACCCTAATTCACACTGTGCCTAGGGACTAATTCACCCCTTTCTCAAAAACGCACCCATCTAAATGGTAGCACTCCACGGTTTTTTCAAATATAGAGGTCCATTGACAATATGAGATAATAAAATCCCGTTAACGTTGTAGTTCCTTTTAGCTCTCTTATTTTGAACATAATCAATAGCCTATATACTACGTATTGCTCCTTTAAAAATAAATCGAAATAACTCTAAAATCACATTTTTGGGGAAATCGCGTTTAAAGTTTTGCATGTTTGACCTCACCTATATTCCGAGGAATATTATTGAATGTATACGGTTTAAGGAAATGTGATAACGTTTGGGGTATTCATAATGAAATTCTCTTTTAATTCGTATATAATACCTGTTATCGTGCATGTTTCAAAAGGTACGTTAGTTTAAAAAAAAGATTGGGGACTTAGTTCGTTTTATAATAAAAAATAAAGATAATATCTAAATTTCGGATTACACGAAAACCTGTTAATGAAATTTCGCTTTTAAAAATATTTTTATATTCTTTTAACTTTAAGATTACATTCTTTTTATAATTTAAAGTAAAATGAAATATATTAGAATTTCAGTGTTATTACTAGACTTAGGCAAATATGCAAATAAAAACGTATGAAATATGCGCATAAATATGCAGTATTTTATACAAAAATATGCATGATTATCTAGAAAATATGCATATAAAAATAAAAAAAATATAAGTTCATATATTTAAACAACTCAGAAAGTATTATCCGTTTTATTTACAAACATATTTAAAATACCTTCATAATTTATAATAATTAATATTTTTTATTTATTTTGCAAACTAAGCTTAGGTATTTATGCTTCTTTTCATGAGCATTTTTCAGTGCCTCACAAATAATAGAAAATAAGGTAAGGCCGTGATAATACACATTTTAGTGACATGACATTTTAGTTAAATCTGACAGTTGTCACATTGTATTTGCAATTTGGCATAAAAAAATCAATTGTGTTTATTGCATTTATAAAATGGTATGTTCTTTGATTTGTATAGTCTTATAAATTGTACAGATTATATTCGTAGATATATTATATAGTTCGTAAATAATTTTTTTTAACTATGTATTTAAGTATTTTAACAAGTAAATGATATTACTTCGAATTGTGCTAACACTAAATGATTAAATGCTGTTTAAATTTTTTTAACAAAAACTTATGGCTTCTGAATAGGTACATATTACAATATATTTTTTAAATGGAAAAACTTCTGTCTACATCAACCGATGTTCCTGGGGCATTTTTCAAATTTACGGTAATCTTTGCTTTCACATTAAGAGTGTCCTAACTAAGAGTGTCCCACCTAGTACCTACTTGAACTAAGTACTTCAGAAAGGACCTGGTAATTATTTTCATAACAATTAAAATCAGGAATCTTGAAAATATCAAGATAATATGACTGTTAAAGCAGGAAGGTCCCCCAAATATGTACAGGAGATTTTTGGTTTTTGTTTGCTTATCTAAGAAAAAATAATACGAGCCTAAATCTAAGCACACAACTAAAGGTTATTGTAAGAGAAAACAATGTTAAGCGACTTTTAAATACATTATTGAATGATTTGAATTTTTTAGATCCTATTTTTTCATCACAAGGAATTTAAAAAATGCCTGAGAAAATAAGAAATATATCGATTTATTGCGAACTTGCCTTGTGTCACCACATATTAGAAAATATTCTCGTATAAAATAAAACACACAATTATATCAGTTTTGCCACAAATTGAGCAGTAAACCTTTTCCTTATCCGTAGATGTAGGTTTTATCCAAGTTTGAAGCAGTGTTTATTTTCGGTATTTTCAGGTGTTACCGGTTTCAATTTTACAACATAATTGATTTCTAAAACTGACCGTCCTCATAAAAGTTCTAGAGGTATAAACTAACAGATTTTGGAACCCTTATTCAAGGAGAAAACTACAATAAATATCTAGAGATATTGAAACAAAATTAAATATTCGGATTTCCAAACTCTTGATTTATTTGATACATCTAAAATTTCAAGTTATGTGCACTTTAAGCACACTTTTATAGAAATATGCAAAATTTGACATATTTGCATATTTTATGCATAATATGCAAAATATGCAATTTGCATATTTGCCTAAGTCTAGTTATTACTGTTTAAGATTATTAAAAATAAGTGTCTTATAATAATTAAACTTTAATTCTATTTAACGTTATAACATTGTTAAAACTTGCCATTTATAAAGAAATTACTAAAAAGTTATTGAGAAGGATAATCCTTACATAGTATAAAATAAGTCAGATTTTAATGCAGTTTTCATCAATAGACAGAGTAATATAAGGGAAGGTTTGTTTCTATAATATAAACCAGTGCAAACCCGGGGTGGGTGCTGGTAATAAAATAAAATACAAAATTATGTAAGTATTTTAATAAAAATCAAGTTTTTGTAGAAACGTAACACACAATTAAGTTTTTAAGAAAATTAACAAAAAATAATAAAAAGGAACTTTGCTTAATATTAAATACAATAAAATTCTCTTTGAGCTCTCTTATTATCAGCAGTCTTGTACTCTTAATTATGCCGTAATAATAATGAGATCACGTACATACGAATACAATAGTAAATTAACAGGTAATTTATATTGTTCCTATTATAAAATTGAATTATAAAAATTAGCGTAGTATGACGGGATTAATCCTTTAGTAACTAACTCCTTCAGGTCTTTCTTTTTATTAGCGCTTAATTCTTGTTTTGAATTATAAGCTTTTTTAAGCAGAATTTCACTGAGAGGTGTCATTTTTTTTTTTTATTTCGGACGTTTACTTCCTTAAACTCTTCGTCTTCATATGACGTTTTATATTTAAACGTAAATGGGTCGTCTTTAGACACCTTTAATTGTTTAATATCATTCCAGTTAACGTTTTGCCCATTAGTGTTGGTACTGAAATTATAGCCCCACTCCTCTTGTAATTCTTTCAAATTTACGAAAGAATCGAAAGACAGCTCGTGAACGGCTATTGCTGGTCGTGTCTTTTTTGCGTTTTTGATTAAGGCAATATACTAATCCGGCGTGTAGATATGGCCAGATTTCAAATTTTTCTTGACCTCTTTCTCTATTAGACTATGCACACTGTCTGCCTCGTTTTGGGTGTGACCCCTGATCAAAAATTTGTGCGTTATACTCTTAATATTTAAATTAGACACGGCATACATATATAAGGTTAAGACAAACTTATTTTTGTTTTGTCCACAACAATTATCCGAATAGAAGATGACCTTTTTCGCTTCTTCATTGTCAGAGCTTATATTTATCAAATATTTCCAAACACACGAACCAATCTCGATTGCACCACGTTTGGCGTCACATTCTGTCCAAAAGTAGCAATGAACGTTGTCGTATGCATGCTTGTCGTCTTTACTATTCAGTTCAGTTAATGTTAGTTTGTAACTATTCAATTTACTTTTAAAATAAAATGCTGACGTTTCACCTCTAGGACATTGCAAGACTGCTTCTAAATCATAAATAACTACCTTGTTTTCGTTGTTTATATTCATTCTGTCATTAAATTTCTCCTTCCTACTTAGTTCTTTTTCTTTAATATGGCTCTGATATTTTTCATCTTCTACTGCGAAATTAGGACCATTGCGATCAATGTGTTCGTATGCAGTACATTGGTCGCACTGATCCTTTTTTGGTTTGTGGAAACTTAAGTCGAACTCATCTGTAAAATGTTATAGTAAGTTATGTAACTGCCAATTTGTTTATTTTTTTCAGTTTGTACAGACTTAAAGTCACTATATAAATCCTTAATTGTCCTACCACCCTCGACATATTGTCTTGAACTGTTAGCCCTAACGTAGTGGCCCTCCATTCTTGGAATTGTATCAATATGTTTTCTGATATCATCTAACAATTCAGGATCCAATCTATGATTATTGCCGTGTTTTCCGCGTTTGTTAGCAATTAGACCCATCTCATCAGTGTTGGTAATTATGGTGTAAATCATTCTATCAGTTAAGTCCAACGTACTTCTGAAAAAGGTCTTACAGACTCTTATTTTGTCGCCTTGAAAATTAAAATGAAAAGCCTTATTAGGGCGACGAGGTTTTTCAGCGTTTGTGTACTTATATTTTGGTTCTATGTCAACCATGCAATTGTTTATGTAGATTCTTTGCTTATTTAAATCACCTAACTTCCAGAATTTATCGAATAATTTGTATCTACCTTGAGTATCAATTTTATTTATGCATTTTAATTTACACTTGTCAGTACAAGGAGTCTTTAGACTTTAGGCTTCTTTGTGCGAGTTTTTGACATGGACACATAACTTCTTCCTTCATTGCGCAACTTTTTAACTCTATTTTGCCTCCATTTAGAAGGATGTTTTACCCTCTTACGACCTCTTTTAAGTTGTGTTGCAATGCCATTATCAGAGCTAGAAGAATTCGAGCACGATCGTATTAGAAAATTTTTTTCCCGAAAGGTCTTACCAAATTTGTCCTCAACATTAAAAGTAGGATCACTTTCGTCATCGTCAAAGTCACTCTCATCAGTGTACATAGGAGAAATGGTTATCGGAGAATTCGTCGCACAAGATCTTTTACAAGAATTTCGTGATGCAGTGGCAGTCTGAAAGAGAAGCATTTTTTTATTAAATTTATAAATTAATAAGTTAAACAAATCTTTTTAACGTCTACACAATTAGTTAATGAAATATGATTTAAGTATTGAATGAATTTAGTCAAATAGAAAATTATACAGTAAATTATTCTAGAATATGACATAGTAAGTACGTACATGGGATCTGTAATCACTTTCTTGTGTAATGACATCTACATCAAATTCAGCAGCTGTTTGCACAGTAGCTGAAGCCAAATAGCCCTGTCACTTACTTCTATCTCTAGTCTGCTCGTTAGAGTTTTCTTTTGACGTGGAGCTATCTGAATTTGAAGACGGGGAAGAAGATGAAGAAAAAACTAGAAGACCTCGAAGAAGAGGAGGATGAAGAAGAAGTCCGTCTCGGTGTTACTCTAATTTCTTCATCTGTTTTGGCATTCTCTATCTCGTCTTCATACGAAAAACCATCACTGTCGTATTCGGGTACGAGATTCTTCGTTTGTACTTCTATTTGACTGTCAAGTAAGGTTTCATTTACCGACGCTTCAATTTCCACTGCAGTCCATGCTGTAGAATCCTGTAATTAACGGGTTTTTGGTGTAATGTAAAATCAATCTTTTTTTACTTTTTTCTACTTACTTGATTTCCACTAATATACATAGGTTCTCTTGCCTTTCAAAAACCTCGGAAGGTTGAATAGGTTCTTCAGCCGTCAAATCAGGGTTTTCTTGCCTTTCAAAAACCTCGGAAGGTTGAATAGGTTCTTCAGCCGTCAAATCAGGGTTTTCTTGCCTTTTAAAAACCTCGGAAGGTTGAATAGGTTCTTCAGTCGTCAAATCAGGGTTTTCTTGCCTTTCAAAAACCTCGGAAGGTTGAATAGGTTCTTCAGCCGTCAAATCAGGGTTTTCTTGCCTTTCAAAAACCTCGGAAGGTTGAAGTAATCCCAAAATTTTACGGCTTCTCCACGCCTGTTTCATCTAAAACAGAAACAAATCGAATAATGCTATTTATCATTCCCATTAAATTAAAAAGAAAGTGCATTAACTCAAATTCATATAATTTTATTTCATTTTGTTTAAAAATAAACTAAAGTAAACACTAATAATACAAAATAAATTCCCTTTTCTAAAGAATAAAATGCAATAAGTCTAATTATTGGTTTAAATCTTTCTACGTTTTAATCGTAAAACGAATTAAGTCTAAATTTGTTTGATTAATGAGTGCAACTTTTGAAAAACAAAGAGTGTTAAGTTCTAAAACTACGGTTTATTATAAAAAATCAATAATAATCATGTCCTTACCTTTAAATCATAAAAAGAACTATTACGGAATCGTCCACGAGGACACCGCGAAACCACAGTCTACCTTTTAACACTGTCTGCGTAATACTGATTCATCGCATCTCGTGATTTTCGAACAAAGCGACGCGTTAATAAAAAAAAAGACTGACGATCTTCTATCTCGCTCCTACGGCTCCGATTGAAGAGCGTGTTGAACTGTACCTACGCCTACGCGTTTCGTTCATTTAATTCGTTTTATGATTAAATGTCCACATCCCCATTTTTTGAGTTATTTCGGTTTATTTTTAAAGGAGCGGATGTATTACGATAAAGTAAAAATACACGACTCCAATCCTGTATTAGATCTGGTGCTTTTCGGAATGTGGTGCTATGTAAAAGAATTTTAAAAGTTCCTTGGGTGGAGAAGATTCGACACTCTACAATACTAGAATGTCTCAGCAAAACTAGTGAGATTATAAAAAGCACCAAGAAGAGAATGCTGAAGTATTTCGGACATATGTAATGAAACGTCTCAAAATAATGGTTGCTACAAAATATAATGCAAGGAAAAATATCAGAAAAACGCATTCCAGGACAAAGAAGAACCTCGTGGTTGAAGAACTTGCGAGATTGGTATGGTATGTATACAATCATGCTATACTACATTCGCTCTCGCGAGATTTTTTTTGACACATTCGGAATAGGAAACCTACAACACAAAAATTCCTACCTCACACTATTAACTGCTAAAATCAACTCAAATCAACTTAATCTTTCATTAAAAAAAGAAGAATTATTAGAAATAGTGGGAGTGTCTACTAATCTTATAAAATTTTGTGAAGTTTGTTTCTATAAAATATTTTTATTTTGTACAATAAATAATTTTCTCATTTGTTATCCATACATTATAATGGTTTAAATAAATAATTATTGATTGGCGTAAGGTTTATGTTATTTTTATGTCTGTTTACTATTAATAATATCGGATATGAGCAGGTGCGTCGGTTTTGTAGTAATGTCCAGTCACTTCTGACAACTGAACTTTTCAAAAAAGAAATTACTAACGTCAGTGTCAAAAAAAATCTCACGGGAGCGAATGTAGTATATTTAGGGTGGCAGTGAAAAAAAGTAAGATAGCTATGATGGTAACCAACGTTCTGAAAGGACATGATACACGAAGAAGAAAAAACCTATATTGTCAAAGCCAAGAGTTCTTATACAAAATTCAATTTGGCAATTCGGGGTTTTAGAAATTAAAATAAGGAGCCCTTTTTTATCTCAAGCGGTTATCGAAACAGCAGCAATATTTTTTTTAAGAAATCTTATGTATACCTTCTGAAAATATGTTTACTTACAATTGAAAATAGTTAGAAAAGAATAAAAATTTCTAAAATAAATTCAAATTACGGGGTAATCCTAATATTTAGTATAAAAGGGATAATATCAAAAGAATACAAAGAGAATTTTGTTTAAATTCTAAATTAATTTAGATATTTATTTATACTGAGGTTCCACGATTTCCCACGGTCATTGTCACCAGAAAAATTAAAATTGAGGTACATAATTATTATGTTGCATATACGTACAAACACAAAATAAAGAAAATCGAAAAATCTATAAGGCCTGTTCAGCTTAATAAATAAATAAATAAATATTCTAAATAAGCCTTGTTTTAGCGTTTTAGAGATAATATATCAAAAAATTTAAATACCCCAGGCTGTGGGTGAAAAAACGTGATATAATTCAGGAATTTTTGAAGCCTATCAGGTGTTGTAAAGGACGATGCCAGGAATAACTTCTACTAAAATGTAACCAAAAATATTGTGCGCTTTTTTTTTAATTGCGATTTTCATTTGTTAAATTTGCAATTTTTATTGATTTTTAATTTTGTAGCTTAGGATATTGATTTTAGAGAAAAACTTTTAAATAGAAAGTTGTAGTAAATTAAAAAACCTACAATTTGAGCTATAGTAAGTTTAATTTCGTTAATTGGTTATTGCAAAACAGCCTGCGAAAGGTCCAAAAGGGCCCTTTTTTCAATTGCATTATTTATTGTACAAATAATTTTTTTTATTTTTTAAAGCTTTAAAATGAAGATCTTTCAATTCCAAACATAAAAAAAATTGTAAAGCCAGATTAACGAATTTGTTGCTTAGATATTATAAATTGTTTATCCCAAGAGGTAAAATGTCGAACGCTATAACTTTTTAAAAAATAATCGTATAAAGTTGGTGAAACATCCAATCTCCTTCGAAAGAGTTATGTTTTCATATTCTGATGTAAATAAATGCGTAAAACATTTTTAAACCTCTAATTTTTGGATTTGAATATAAGGGGGCAAATTTCGTTATAAACATTTAGAGCTGAAGCGGCCCTGTATATCCTATGAGTTCTTAACTTACATATTATTGTTGCTGAAGATGAAACGAAGGTTTATAAAAAAATTAAAAATTTCTACGACCACCTGAAGCCGAAATAATTTTTGGGTTTGCAAATAAGGGGGCAAATTTCGTTATAAACATTTAGAGCTGAAGCGGCCCTGTATATTATAAGAGTTTCTAACTTACAGATTATTGTTGCTAAAGACGAAACGAAGATTTATAAAAAAATTAAAATTTTCTACAACCACCTGAAGCCGAGATAATTGTAGCATAGTGCCTTTATTTATAACAATTAAGAAATTATTTTATAGTCATTGACTAAAGAAAGACTTATATTATCTTAAAATAAAAATTATTGTAAGATATAATTATATTTAATTATTAAAAATTATTTTTTAAATCGGTGCTTTTGCAAGCGGCCGAATTTTGCAAATCGCCCGGCTCGCTTCAAATCCGCGCGCTCGGAAAATTTTTACGTAACTTGTATTAAATGACAGAAAACAATTTAATAATATTACCATTATAATATACAGTCTATTTACCACTGTATTTGTTTTTTTATTAACTTTTATATGTGAAATCCAAAAAGAATAGTCACTACAAGAAGAAAAAGTTTTATGTATATTATAGTAAAAAGTAACATTATTATTATTATATTTATATAACAATGAAAAAAATTAAAAATATAGTTATATATTTCATATATATGTATCATTTTTGTAATATTATTTCTTCAGAAATGAAATTTCACATATAAATTTTATCAAGAAAAACAAATACAGTGATAAATAGATTGTATATTATAACAGTAATATTATTAAATTGTTTTCTGTCAAAATTTAATACAAGTTACGTGAAAATTTTCCGACCGCGCGGATTTGAAGCGAGCCGGGCGATTTGCAAAATTCGACCGCTCGCAAAAGCACCGATTTTAAAAATAATTTTTAATAATTAAATGTAATTATATTTTATAATAATTTTTATTTTAAGATAATATAAGTCTTTTTTTAGTCAACGACTGTAAAATAATTTCTTAATTGTTATAAATAAAGGCACTACGACTTAAGAAAAAAAAAACAATTATCTCGGCTTCAGTTGATTGTAGAAAATTTTTATTTTTTTATAAATCTTCATTTTGTCTTCAGCAACAATAATCTGTAAGTTAGAAACTCCTAGGATGTACAGGGCCGCTACAGCTCTAAATTTTTATAACGAAATTTGCCCCCTTATTTGCAAACCCAAAAATTATCTCGGCTTCAGTTGGTCGTAGAAATTTTTTATTTTTTTATAAATCTTTGCTTCATCTTTAGCAACAATAATCTGTAAGTTAAAAACTCATAGGATGTACAGGGCCGCTTCAGCTCTAAATATTTATAACGAAATTTGCCCCCTTATTTTTAAACCCAAAAATTAGAGGTTTAAAAATGTTTCACGCATTTATTTACATCAGAATATGAAAATATAAATCTTTCGAAGGAGATTGGATGTTTCACTAACTTTCTACGATTTTTTTTTCAAAAAGTTATAGCCTTCGACATTTGACCGCTTGTGATAAACACTTTATAATATCTAAGCAACAAATTCGTTGGTCTGGCTTTACAATTTTTTTTTATCTTTGGAATTGAAAGATCTTCATTTTAAAGCTTTAAAAAATAAAAAAAATTATTTGTACAATAAATAATGCAATTGTAAAAAACGGCCATTTTGGACTTTTCGCAGGCTGTTTTGCAATAACCAATTAACTAAATTAAACTTACCATAGCTCAAATTGTAGGTTTTTTAATTTACTACAAGTTTCTATCAAAAAGTTTTTCTCTAAAATCAATATCCTAAGCTACACAAATAAAAATCAATAAAAATTGCAAATTTAACAAATGAAAATCGCAATTAAAAAAAAAGCGCACAATATTTTTGGTTACATTTTAGTAGAAGTTATTCCTGGCTTCGTCCTTTACAACACCTGATAGGTTTCAAAAATTCCTGAATTATATCCTGAAATCGACCTATTTTTCACCCACAGCCTGGGGTAAAAGGGATTTTCATATGATATCAAGACAACCTTTTTTATAATATTTTTATAGGTAAAATATATTTCTTAAATACAGGAATGTATACCGCAAGTACAATCAGTTGGTAAAGAGGGAAAATAACAAGCAAAAATCATATTTCCCCTATTATACCTAATGGTTCTTTATTTACAGTAATAAATATTGGATTTGGGCGTGTATACTCAAACGAAATAAGGAAATAATATATTAATAAAAAAAGTACAATTTGAAAAACTATTTTAATTACATAATATATTTACCCGTTTTTTTGTTTCCTACTTTTATGGCAAGTAGCTGGGCATATATTAATTTTTGTTCTTTCATCCTCTTATATCCTCTGTTTTAAGATTAATTTGTTGAGCTTTATAGCCATGTATTATTTTCTGATTTATATAGGATATTGCATTAAGGATACGTGGCAATATGCAAAAAATATCCTACTTAGTATAAAAAGGCCACACAAAAATAGTTCTAGAATCATATTGCTTTCAGCATGTTCACGAAATTTCCCAAATAGACAATATATTGTCCGATTTTTTTATTGCTTAGCCATTAACAGATATTATGTTATTAGCTTTGACGTTCAAAATATTTTTTTATGCTTTATTTTCAACACCACACTTTTGTAATTTATCTGAAATTGTGTAGATAAAATCTATCGACGGTAATTTTGTTGTCATCCCATTCCAGTTATTTAAATATTTGAATATTGGTAGGTCCAGTCGACTTGAACGAAATAATAACCTTGCATGGCTAGCTACCACAAAATTTATTATTCTAGCCTTCAGGGAGGGTCAATAGTAGTGTAAATAATATGTAAAAATCAGCTGCAATCGTGATTCAATCAATCGTTCTTCAATTTAAAGAAAAAATTTTTGCTCCCCACCTCCGCCATTTTCAAGTTTTTGGAAAAAATGGTAAGGACTGGAATTGTTGCAGATGTGATTTATAAGTTATATCTTAAAAATGGTTTCGTGCAGTTAATATTTTCCGAGTTAACCTACGCACATTCTATCTAGAGTTGTTCTGTAGATAGCAGTTGAATTTGCTACCTTTTTTTTGGAGGTGAGAATCTTCAAGAGACCGTCTTTGAAGGTGTCCCAGGTGTGTTGGATTTAGTCCGTTACGCTTCACCGTGCCGAATCGCCTACCGACTAAACTCACCTCCTCTTCCTCCAGCCGACGGGTCTGGAATTGCTCTTAGCGAGCATGTCTGACCCGTCGATCTTACTCATAACTCCCTCCGGGCACGCTTTGCGTGCACTCCCTAGATTAAGTGGCCACCTATCTATCCCGCCCCACACACACCCCGCACAAAGACCGGTCGGTGAGGACGACCGTCCCGTACAGCCAATGTTCGGGTAGGGCGACCGGGGTGCCCCCAATCGAACATGAACTAGCAAAAGAACACCAATCGACAGTTACGAGCAACTCCAAACAATCATGCTTTCATCAATTCGCACCCACACCCATACCCATTCATTCTAAAGCTAGAAGGAGGCAGTCAGTGAGGTTGGGTGTAAAGTGTAAAGGTTCTCCCCCACTATCTGCCCCGGGACAAAACAAGAACTATGAGGTTGCTATCTAGGGTCCATTTAATGAACTTTGGTTGCTATCTAGAGTTCATTTCGAGAAGCAACCTACACAATTGGGAGAACTGCGATGCCATAATGTAAACCACTTCAGACACCATATAATATTAACTACAGTCATTTAATATAATAACAACTTTATACCATTTAAATGGTTTTCGCCCATATATTTTTAGTGACTCAACCATGTATACCTTGTAGGCAGCACTCATGATAGAATTGTCATTCCGAAAACGCTCTGTACCGTAGCCGAAAAGGGTCTTTTTAATAAATATACCTTTTTGTATAAAAAACAAATTTGGGTTATACTTAGCATGTAGAGCTTTCAAGTATAACCTAACTTTGTTTTTTTATCTTGGTCAACTTTTAAAAATTTTACCTTTGTCTTCACTAATTATGGTTAAACTAATTTTAGGCAGTTAACACTGATGATGCTCACTTTAGAGCGAACACGTTTTGTATTGTATTTGTAGCCCTTTTTTGGTGTTTTTTTTTTTAAATAAATAAATAAATATACCTTTTACGCAGAAGATTTGTCTTCAATTTTTCTGGAACTGTTTTTACTATAAAATTAAAATAAACTATTTATGATAATAAACATTTATATCCATAGTGGGTAAATAATCATACTACCCTTTAGAAAGATCCACTTCATTCATTAAAAAAATGTCTTAAGAAAAACACTCAAATATTATTGTATATGTAGTTCCTAGCAACTATCTAAAGATTTATATATAAAACTGAGATACACCATAAACATATTAAACAAGTAAATTAATATCAAACATAATGAATTAATGGCGCGGACCTCAAACATTATAATGATATGAGGTCACGACCAATGAGGGCGCGTTTTGGGCTATCTGCTACAATTTGAATTTTCTCTCGATTTTATTCGTCTTTAGGTGCCAAATGAAAAACAAAAACAACTTTTTTTCTCTGACATAATATTTCAAATTAAGTTCTGTTGTGATTTACAGCATTTTTTTCGAATTTAGTATTTTATTAGTTCCCTATTCTCTATTATAATTATTCAAAATGAATTATCGACCACTAATTCCGTTTTAGTTGAAATTAACATAATTATTTTCTGGGAGCGAATAACAGAGAACAGCCATTTTTACTTATTTGCCAGTTTGTTTTAAATGTCACCGCATTCATATTAATAAACATTAAATGAAAACCGGATTACCAATAAATTCAGTTGAAGAATGATGATAGGAAAAGTACTATTGTGAGAAAATTCGGTTTTATTTTCATTACGCGTAACCTCTCATCTTATACTGTTACTAATAAAACACTCGTATTCTAAGGTTATTCCTTATTTATACCCTTTTATATCCTGAGTATAAGGTAGATATAATACGAAAATAATTTGTTACTAATAAACTCAATGTGAAGTTAGGTATTCCCATTTTATTCTGAAATAATAGTTTGGCAACGTCGCAATATTCTGCACAAATACATAGAACGACGATATATTGTGTCAAATATGTAAATTTTTATTTTTCTCTTTAACTGACAAACCAAATTAAGCTAGGCTTAAAGTTTTTTTGAAAATTCGTTTAAAAATACTAGGTTTTCAAATACCAAAGTAAAATTTAATTCTAAAGTCAATATTAAGAGAGTTATTCAAATTGTTTATAAGCCATAATTGACTCTACTTTTGTAAAATGTTTTCGGAATGATAAAAATGAGTTTTTATTGCAATATTATTTTTTCACATGGTTTCCACAGAATTGCTGTATCATTATTATTTTCTGAACAATAACATTGCAAAAAAAGCTATTTGGGAAAATCAAATTAAATAAAGTTTAAACTAATTAACGGATCATCTTCAAATTTTTTTGTGCATTATATGGACTGTTTGTCTTAACTTTTCATGCAATATCAAAGTCTTAAGTCCATTTTTGCAAAAGTTATAGCAGATTTTTAAATTTCGAATTTTAGTCTCATTTTGAAATTTTCAAAGCAACAAATAATCGGACAAAAATTAAAAAAAATGCTGTTTTAAACCTTTGCTTATCTACTAAAAGATAAATACCCCAAATAAGATATGTAATTACCCTATTTTTGCCTGTAGTGATTTACACAAAAAAACTGTCATTTTCGACCCTTTTGTTAATCACTAAAATTCTCATCCGAATTGTAACGGGAATTTTTATATTTATTATGTATTAAGTATATTATTACCCAAAAAACCCATTTTCAACCTGGCTGCTCAAGTGTCCCGACAAAAACCTTATTTATCTGGACTTAAAAACCTAACACCATCTTTAGAAAACCGATATTTATTTCTGAATTCCTTATCGGTGTATTGTGACAAGGGAATTATTCTATTTTTGAAAAGTTTGATTTTTCGTGTATTTTCTATCATGGTAATTAAATTATCAACTTTTTCGACAGCCGCAACACATTTTAAATACATTTTTTTATTATATAATTACAAAACAAATCAAAAGATACCTAATATATTTCTGCCTCTGATGACGTTGACAGTCATAAAATAGGTTATACCAGACTTAAACAAGGGTGTGGGTCGGTTTAAACTTGGACTAAATTCTTATACCAAGTATAGCCTATATCTAAGTTATTCCATGTTTATTGGTAGTGATTTTGCCTATACCTGATTTTAGTCTAGTCGCAACATAGGGGGTCCCGTGGACATTTTTAGGTCGCCGCGATTTGATGGTGGTATTATAGATTTTTTGGGTCTCTTAATCCAATGGAAGGGGTCTGGAAGCCCAAATGTGGTGCGTTTAATTGTTATTAACAAATTATGGTAAAATTAGGTGTTTTTCAGGAATTATTAGAAGTCCTGTAAATAAATTGATAGTGTTAAGGCCCTCTCTGGTGTATTTTTGGCCGCTGAATCGAATGCGACTAGTAGCTATTACCCAAAATGTGTTCTTATTTTGTTAATAACAAAATAATTGTTTATTCGCCGAAAAGCTCGAAATGCTTTGTCTACAGCATGTTTGTAGTCTTTTTCGTAGTATTTTTATACGCTAAATCGATTTTCACTAGTCGTTATATAGCTTAAGCCACGTTCCGACTTGTTATTAATAAATTATTGCAAAAATAACGGTTTATAGTACGTTTACTCACGGTTTTTGCTCTAAATTTTAAACAACCACTTGGAATGACATGAAATTTGGCATGCACGTAGCTAATATGTCAAACAAAACAAGTGATATTGTGCCGATGTGTGCTTTTACCCTGTGGGTGTTTCACACCTTTCCGGAAGGGAAAAAAGAAACCTTTAAAATACGTCCGGAATGGGATAAACTGAATAATTCTAAGCAACTTTTGTTCTATACGCTCTGAGCTTCGCTGGTGTCGCTCCTAGCGGACTACTAATTCAACTTTCACCGGTAATTTTTAAATTTATTATTTAATTGTTATCGCTGAATATTTACAACGCAAAAAAGTAATTAAATTGTAATCGATTTTTTTAAGATTTTGCTAATCATTTTGACGTTCTATTGATAAAATATGAATTTCTTACTTCGGATACTTTCACAATTATCATGTAGATGGCGCTAGATTAATTTATAATTATGTACCTATTACGGAACATTAAAAAAACTTGAATTCAGTATTTAAAACGTAAGTATATTTAAGGTAAAAATATATACCACAGCTTTTACCAACTAATATTTTTTATAAATAATGTTTTTAATTTTAATTTTAAATTAATCACTTTGACATTTATGTCAAATTGCCGGTAAACGTTTACAGACTTGCCACTACTGGCGCTCGCGAATTTTTAAATATCCCCTCTACGTACGAGCTCACAGCCTATACAGTTTTTTCACTAAGTGAATACTTTTCGAGATATTTGCGAGTGAATATGTTCATTTTTCAACAAAAAAAATCCAAATAACTCGAAAAGTATTTACTTAGTAAAAAAACTGTATAGAACAAAAGTTGCTTAGAATTAATCAGTTTATCCACGTTCGGACTTATTTTAAAGGTTTCTTTTTTCACCCACGAAAAGGAGTAAAACTCACCCCCAGGGTAAAAGCAGACATCAGCACAACATCACTTGTTTTTTCTGATATGTTAGCTACGTGTATGCCAAATTTCATGTCAATCCAAGTGGAGATTAAAAATTTAGAGCCAAAACCGTGGGTAAACGTAGTATAAACCGTAATTTTTCAAATAATTTATTAATAACAAAGTGGGAACGTAGTTTAAGCTATCACGACCAGTGGCAATAGATTTAGCGTATAAAAATACAATGAAAAAGACTACAAACTTGCTGTAGATAACGTATTTCGAGCTTTTCGGCGAATAAACAATTATTTTGTTATTAACAAAATAAGAACATATTTTGAGTAATCGCTACTAGTCGCATTCGATTCAGCGACCAAAAATACACCAGAAAAGACCTTAACACTATCAATTTACTTACAGCGCGTCTAATATATCCTAAAAAACATCTAATTTTACAATAATTTTTTTAAGAACAATTAAACGAACCACATTTGGGCTTCCAGACCACTTCCATTGGATTCAACGACCCAAAAAACCTATAATGCCACCATCAAATCGCGGCAACGTAAAAGTGTCCACGGGACCCCCTATGTTGCGACTAGACTATTTATTCTCAGTATAATGTTTATACATGCTTGATTAGTTGTTACAGTTTAGGAAGCGAGTGGAGCATTGTGCAATAGATCAGTCTTCTGCTAAGGAACGTGGCGACCCCAATACATAATATTTATGAATGCTGATCCAGCGCTAGTTGACTAACTTTTTAACCAAATTTTATGGCGGTTTGACATAAAAATAAAAAAAAAGAAATTTTTGATACCAATACCCCAAAAATCGATTTTTTGCACGTATGCCTGTTTGATTTCACAGCGACGAAGTGTTCTCGTATTATCTCCATAAAATTTTGCAAAATATTTCTTTGTAGATATTTATTTTAACCCTTATCCGGGCAAGGTATTTAGAAGTATGTTTCCTTCAACATAGTCATGAGCTATTCAAAATACTCATTACCATTTTTGAAATTATTGCGTCGAAAGAATTTTGTCACGAAAAGGGGCAAGATGGGCCCGTTAGACCCTATTTGTATTTATACCTAAATTCTAAATCTTTGTTATAGAAGTTAGTCTAGCAGTCAGGTAATGTTTTCGTGGATTATTTAAACGTTTTTTATGATTCCGGAAATCCAATAATAAAGTCTAAATCTGTAACAAACAATGTAAACATCTCTTTGGTGTGAACATCAAAGAGAAGCTTACAATAGGTGTTATATCTATTCCAAATGAAACTAAAACTGATAATCATTGTTGGAATGCAATAATATTGTTAGGTAGGTACCTATACGTATTTTGAAATAAATAATGCATCTGCTAGCAATCGTTTGATATCGATGTTAGTGTCGAAAACTAAGCTCCTAAAATTATATTGAATTAGAGTGAAAGTATATAGTGCGAATAAAATGTCCCGAAAACCATTATCAGCTGCATAACTGCAAAATATTGCTAATAATTTATGGGATTTCGATGATGAAGGATCTCCTAAAATAGGTGGCATTGAAAGTGACTCTGAAATTCAAGATGATTTTTCGGAAGCAAATGAAGAGGATGATCAGCAAGTAGTATTGAGTGATAATGAAGAAGAATGTGTAGCTACAAGTTCCCAGATTTCAGAGTGTTTAATTTTTAGAAACTAAGGATGGAATTAACTGGAAGATTCAACCACAACCGACAGGACGTATGCGATCTTGCGACATAATAAAATGCAAAACGCACAAAGTAATGTTAGCCCCTGGTCAAAGTATAGATGATCCTGTTGATTCCTTTTGTGTTTATTTGTGGACGAAAAAATTGTGAACGAAATAGTGAAGCGTACAAATGAATAAGCCGAAAAAGTCCTGGGGATAGAGAACTGAAAATATTGCAACTCTACAGAGCTATATGCCTTTATTGGACTACTACGAACTGCAGGGTAACTGAGTGCCAACATCCATAATGTAGATATACTTTGGACCTTTGCAGTAAGTTTTATGGACCTACTATATTTAAAGCTACCATGGGGTTAAAACGATTCAAAAATTTGCTAAGATTTGTTCGATTTGACCATAAAGACACGAGGTCTGAACGAAGAAGGAAAGACAAATTAGCAGTAATACGCGATGTGTGGAATCAAGTCAAACAAAACTTTGAGAAATACTATTTACCAGGAAAAAACATAAAGGTAGATGAGCAACTTGTAACGTATCGACGTAGGTGTCCTTTCAAGCAGTATATGCCTTCAAGGCCAGACAATTATGGCATGAAAATATGGCAAATCCTTCAGGTTGATCGCGCTCTCAAGGTAGACCGCATACTATAGTAGCACCTTTTATTAATCTAGACAATTTGAATATAACTTTAGTAAAAAATGAAAAAAGAATATTAGAAATATATGGATAAATATGAATAGTACATTCACGAACAGTGGTGGGCTTAACGGACCCGAGTTGCCCGGTTACGTAAGTAAAATGTGTTGCCCGGATAAGGGTTTGTGTGTGTGTTTTGTGTTTTATTGGCACTGGTTTTCACAACCAACTGGTCAGTCCATTTTATAATTGTTTTTTAAACTATAACTTATCACTAGGGAGCGGATTTATATGCGATCAATTTTGATGAAATATGCGCATATATATGCAGTAAAAAATTACGAAATATGCGCAAGATATGTACAAAAATTTCAAAAAATGCGCATTTCGAGAAACCATAAATTTTCTGTTCTATTGTATTCTAGGGGGTTCTTTTATAGGAGGGGCGGCAATCTTATTTATTATCTTTCAAATAAAATCATTATTTTTTATATATGCAATTTATTCACATTTTCTACAAAAAACTGCCACCAACAGTTACCTATTTAAAATAAAACAACAATGTTACTATATACATTTATATATCGTCGATTATAATTCACTACAATGTGTTTTTCCAAATCTTTTACGAGGAAACATTTTCTTTGATCAGATAAAATATTTTTACAACTTGAAAAACTCCTTTCAACATCAACAGAAGTAATTGGGGCGTATTTAAAATAACTTGTTAATTTCCGTTAGAAAATCGTAAAACTATGGTTAAAGGTATAAATTCTCTTAACAATAGGGGATTTAAAAGAATCACCTAAGTTATAGGTAGAATACATACTAAATATAATAAAAGTAATTAAAATTCGGATTTCTTGGTAAAACATCCTACAATCATTTTATAACGGCGTACTATAAGCACTATAGGTACTTTGTGTAACGATCGGGTATTTTCTAAGAAATAATGAAAAGGCAATTAATGAGCCGTAGTCTCTCTTCAGGTAGTTCTCGAATTAATAGATACGACAGCTTGTGCGAGGAAATATTTTGTGTCGAATTAAAAAATTTAAAATTTATGTTTTGGACTTAAATGTTTTTAAATAGGCACAAAATATGCATGTTTCTTTAAAAATATGCAAAATTTAGTAAAGTTCTCAAATATGCGAAATATGCATGCAATATGAATTTAGCATAAAATCCGCTCCCTACTTATCACTAACTCAGGGGAGTAATGTGTAGTGTGTGTGTTGAGTAAGTGTCTTGTTACTTTGCAAAGTCGACGTCATTGTCTTTGCAAAGAGACGTTAATTGTATCCGAACGTCTGCGGTCCCTCCGGTGAATACCGATCCCACAAGGACAGAAACTATTTTCATATAAAACCAACTAAGGGTTAAATACACATCCATACACAATACGTCATTTTTCCGGACGAAACGTACGCGTAGCGCCCGACAGTCTATAAAGTAATTCTCGTGTTTTGTTTTAGTCCTGCTGGCAGCAGCACTCATTTGTTTCGTTTTTATAGCCTACTTCGGTTTCTGCCGAGACTCTTTTTAAATCCCTATTCATGATGTGTAATGTCGAAACAATAAGGCTTCTATAGTAATGAAACACAGACTTACTCACAATCATTTAATTATACTTTGACGACCGGTTTCGATCTCTACAATATACAGATCATCTTCAGGTCGGCGTTACAAGTAGTTAAATGCTACAATAAGAGAAAACTTGTGTTAGACCAGTGTCTGATTGAAGAGATGTTAATAGAAAGCCAAATTTAAAAATTTTTTTTTTTTTTTTTTTGTTTTATAAAATTTTTTTTTTTGAAATAAAGGTTTGCAACTATTGACATTTCAGAATATTGGTATATACAAAGTCAAACCTATGAGTAAAAATGCTCATAGGCATGTATGTGCAAATGGGTGCATACAGTTTGAATTTGTTGAGATTAAAATTTTTTTAAAATTTTTAACCATTAAAAAACAAAATAAACATAAACTGACTTAAATATGCTTCCAAATTCAAAGTAGTAATAATAAAAGAGATAGTAATATTGTTCTAATCTACTTACATGCCGTTACAAGGATTGCGTTGCAACTTAGTTGTTGTCATATTAGTACGTCCAAATTATGCTAATTGGTTTGTTGGGATAGTGATAGGGTAAACAGACATGTTACGTAGGTTAAAACACAGTAAGATTTCAAATTTGGAATTGATCCTGAAGGAAGATGCGTATGTGAAACGGGTGATGTTTTGTTCGAATGGAGAAAGACAATGCTCCAGGAGTTGCGTATTAATTGTAGCAAAGTATGAAATGTTATTCTAGGATCTTGTACAAATGTGATGGTCTAAGTTCGTAGATGTTATACGATGCGGGCAGAGGTCAAAGTATAGGACATGACAAATAGGAAATTGTTGTCATAAATTAATACAATTTAAGATATGTTGTTCTCAGTAAATTAACTGAGGGATGTCATAAGTATAATAATATCATAATATTATGAAGTAGTAAGTGCCATACACTATGAAACTATGAAGTGTATAGAAATAAAGGGAAACTAGTTAGTTAAATGAAAAAATTATTATCAAAACATCGGTTAAGAAACTGTAAATTGAAAAATTTCAAAAAGGTAAGAAATTGATAAAATTAAAGAATATTTTGTTTGAGCTATTGTATAATGGGATATGTACAAAGAAAAAGAAAGAAACGAAATATTAATGGAAGGGTGTAGGCACTTACTTGAGAATAGTTTTTAACTAAATAAATAAATTAACACATAACACATAGGGTTTAAAAGCACAAAGACATAACAATTATTGGTAAAAGGTTTTTTTTAAGGGAGGTAGCACTACATTTCCCCAATTACTATTTAACTTAGTTTTTACTTCCTAAATTGAAGTCTAGTTTTTGTGTTTTCAAGAGGGAATATTGACAGTGTAGACAGATGTAGGTTATCTGAAATGTCAAAACACTTCTTCTTCTTTTTTGAGAAGAAGTGTTTTGACATTTCAGATAACCTACATCTGTCTACACTGTCAATATTCCCTCTTGAAAACACAAAAACTAGACTTCAATTTAGGAAGTAAAAACTAAGTTAAATAGTAATTGGGGAAATGTAGTGCTACCTCCCTTAAAAAAAAACCTTTTACCAATAATTGTTATGTCTTTGTGCTTTTAAACCCTATGTGTTATGTGTTAATTTATTTATTTAGTTAAAAACTATTCTCAAGTAAGTGCCTACACCCTTCCATTAATATTTCGTTTCTTTCTTTTTCTTTGTACATATCCCATTATACAATAGCTCAAACAAAATATTCTTTAATTTTATCAATTTCTTACCTTTTTGAAATTTTTCAATTTACAGTTTCTTAACCGATGTTTTGATAATAATTTTTTCATTTAACTAACTAGTTTCCCTTTATTTCTATACACTTCATAGTTTCATAGTGTATGGCACTTACTACTTCATAATATTATGATATTATTATACTTATGACATCCCTCAGTTAATTTACTGAGAACAACATATCTTAAATTGTATTAATTTATGACAACAATTTCCTATTTGTCATGTCCTATACTTTGACCTCTGCCCGCATCGTATAACATCTACGAACTTAGACCATCACATTTGTACAAGATCCTAGAATAACATTTCATACTTTGCTACAATTAATACGCAACTCCTGGAGCATTGTCTTTCTCCATTCGAACAAAACATCACCCGTTTCACATACGCATCTTCCTTCAGGATCAATTCCAAATTTGAAATCTTACTGTGTTTTAACCTACGTAACATGTCTGTTTACCCTATCACTATCCCAACAAACCAATTAGCATAATTTGGACGTACTAATATGACAACAACTAAGTTGCAACGCAATCCTTGTAACGGCATGTAAGTAGATTAGAACAATATTACTATCTCTTTTATTATTACTACTTTGAATTTGGAAGCATATTTAAGTCAGTTTATGTTTATTTTGTTTTTTAATGGTTAAAAATTTTAAAAAAATTTTAATCTCAACAAATTCAAACTGTATGCACCCATTTGCACATACATGCCTATGAGCATTTTTACTCATAGGTTTGACTTTGTATATACCAATATTCTGAAATGTCAATAGTTGCAAACCTTTATTTCAAAAAAAAATTTTATAAAACAAAAAAAAAAAAAAAATTTTTAAATTTGGCTTTCTATTAACATCTCTTCAATCAGACACTGGTCTAACACAAGTTTTCTCTTATTGTAGCATTTAACTACTTGTAACGCCGACCTGAAGATGATCTGTATATTGTAGAGATCGAAACCGGTCGTCAAAGTATAATTAAATGATTGTGAGTAAGTCTGTGTTTCATTACTATATTTAATATGGACTCACATATGCAACCCATTCAATATTTGAATAAGGCTTCTGTATGTTGATCAAAACGTTTTTAAATATTTTCGTGAGATACGTAGCCGGATTGTGCACTCTCGCCAAAATTTTCACTTATCGTGAGAGTATACCTTCATTATACACTAAACGCAGAAAGTATCGCATAATTTTTGAAACAGGAAACAAGTTTAAAAATAATTTTTAATCTTTAGGATAATGTTATAATACTCGTCTATCATCTTCTCTAGGTGTCTACAAACCCATAACTTTTCAAGTTGAAGCGTGTTTTTGCCGAAAAAGAAAACAGTTGACAAAACGTTGTTAAAAGAGAATATTTATTTTGGACATTTGTTTTCATGAATTTGATATGTGTACTATGTCTGCTTGAATTTTCAATGAGGAGGTGCGTTCTTACAAAAAATAAGTAATATAACGTCAGAACAAGCTCAAGCTGCAGCTCAAATTATAGCTTTAATTGTAGATGGACGATCGCAGCAATATCTTGCTGATGTTATGGGAATCCACAATGCAGCGTTTCAATCGATTTAAGAAGGTATACAGAAAGTGGAAGCTACACAAGAAGACCAGCTTCAGGGCTTCTCAGGTGCACGAACCCCGCAGGTGAACGTTGTTTACATCTGCAGACTTTGAGTACACATCATGGTACAGCTAGACAACTGCTAAATGATCTTTCAACAGCCCGTAGCCCGTAATATTCGGTTCGTAAAGTTCCAATTCCTTTAGGAACAGACTGAAAGAATTTTGAATCAGATCCAGAATGCCTTTTATTGCTCCACTGTTAACGAGTGCACACCGTATAACACGTTTAAATTTTGCACCAAAGATTCAGAGATTCAAAGATTCAAAAATTTATTGACTACGTTTACAAAAAAAAAATGGATTGTAGCAAGTCAATTTGATATATATAAAATATATAAAATAATGTGTATATACAAATAACATATATAGAAATATAAATACATTCAGGCACATTCACAAAATGAGACATCGGAAAACATAGTGAGTAATATTTCCATGATACTGCTTTAAAATGATCAAAATATTCACTAACAGAGTAAAAAACAAATCTCAGAAGATATTTTTTCAGAATGTCTTTAAATTTATTGATTGTAAGGTTTTTAAAACCCTGAGGTAGGACATTATATATGTTAAAGTCAATAGAGTTTTTTTGTGATTTACTCAAACGATATTTGACTGTTCTGATATTATTGGCACCTCTTGTGCTGTAGTTATGCAAGTCAGACTGTTTAATTAAAGTATCTGCAGTTTTGTGTGTTTCCACGAGAACATTGTTTAGCCACAGTGTTGGCAAGGGCATCATTTTATATTTAATAAATAATGGTTTGCAAGATTCAAAGTAACCAACTTTTGCAATTATTCTAATTGCTATTTTTTGCAATTTAAATATTGTTAGTGCATTGCAAGGCTTTCCCCAAAAAATAACGCCATAAGCAGAAAACGAATGGAAAAGAGAAAAGTAAATTGTCCTTAAGGTATCAACATTTGTAACAAGTTTTAGTTGTCTAAGTAAAAATATAAAGTACTTGAAAGTTTACCTTTGAGATGGTCAATATGGTTATACCAAGTCAGTGTGTTGTCAATTGTCATGCGCAGCAATTTTACAGTATTTTTTTCCACACGATCATCGAATGGATTAGATGAAATGAATAAATTTTGAGTTTTGTTGTCATTTAGTCTAAGTTTATTTGCTGCGAACCATGATTGAGCATTTGAATTTACATTTGTAGACGTGGTTTCTAAAAGAGAACGATTTCTGTCAGAAAAAATAAAAGTAGTGTTGTCTGCAAATAATACTGTTTTACATGGAGCCATAAATTTGGGCAAGTCATTAACATATATAATAAATAATAGAGGGCCCAAAACAGAACCTTGTGGAACTCCATGCTTAACATGCTTACATTTAGAGAGACAATTTTCGTATCTGACTGCTTGGTATCTATCACTTAGATACGATTTAATTAGTTCTAGAGGGGTACCTCTGATACCATAAAAGTGCAGTTTTTTTGGTAAGATATCATGAGAAACACAGTCGAAGGCTTTTGAAAGATCACATAACGTTATGGCAGTTTAGCTATACCTTTCAACGCCATCCACTATGATAGTCATCACATCTAAGAGTGCATGAGTTGTGGAACGATCCTTTCTAAACCCATATTGAGAACTTGTAAGAAAGTTATTGGTTTCAAAGTACGATATTAGGCGTTGCTTTAGAATTGTTTCTATTATTTTAGTAAATATGGAAACGATAGAAATTGGTCTATAATTGTCTACAAGATCACGATCGCCCTTTAGTATTTAAATCCAGTTGGAAATATTCCAATTGAAAAAATGTTATTAATGAGATGTGTTAAAGTTTCAGTAATTATTTCACAAGTATTTTTTATAAAAGAAGCGTTTAGCTCATTTGTATCCAAACAATTTGAATTTTTTAATGAATTAATAAAATCCGATACTTCTTGTTGAGTAGTTGGAGAGAGAAAAAATGAACTCGATGGAGCTGGGAAATTTTGATAGTTCAAGATTATGTCGTCTGATGTATTAGGAAGAGTTTTTATAATGTTCTCGGCAATTTCAACAAAAAGATATGGAAAGTGTCACAAGATATATTGGTTGTTATATTATGTGAACTATTTGTTTTGTTACTCTCATAGTTAATTATCTTCCAACACGTCTTGGATCTATTCTTTGAAATTAATATTAGTTTATCATAAGCCATCTTTTTCGCGTTTTTCAACTCTGCATTATAATGATTTTTGTATTTTTTATATGTAATGTATTGGATTTTTACTAGAATCAGCACGTATTTTATAAGAGTGCAGATAATTTCTCATATCTTTTAAGTTTTCATTGAACCAATTTACAGGACATTTTTTATTTTTAATAACCAATGTTTTTAGTGGAAAATATTGTGATACTGCATGATTATAATTATCTATTAAAAACGTTGCTAAGTAATCTAAATCAAAATCACTATTAAAAATGTCTCAGTCTAATGGCGCGTCCGCATTGGTAAATTTTTCGTGCGTTTTGAACTAATGGTTCGTCGCAAGAATTTTCGTCGCAAGAATTTGCGTCGCAAATTTTTACCAGTGAGGACGCGGTGCTCTACCAGCGAAAATTTATTTATCGTTAGTTGTGCGTACCTGCAGGTTGTGTGGAGTAAATAATCACATAATTGGTTTTCTGTTTAAATAAGTAGACGGGTAGGAAATATTAATATGGATTTATCCAGGGAAGATATTTTACTATTAATCCAGGAATATAGTAAGCATCCTAATCTATGGGATCCAAAGAATAAATTTCATTATAACAAAAATAGAACAGCTGATCCTTAGGAAGAAATTGGAGGAGTTTTTGATGTTGAGGGTGTACAAGGAAAACAAAAAAATATTAAGTTTATTAGGCTCTTACAGAAGGGAAAAGCCAAAAGCAAGAAAACAGTTGGAACAGGGAGATGTAAAGAATTTTTGTATAGAAAATAAAATATATAACATGGTCTTCATGAAATATTTTATATATTTTCTTAAGTTTAAGAGTGTTCTTATTAATGAGTCTTTATTTGTATTGGGCTAAGGAAGTGTACAAATCAGAATTGTATGCATTCAAAAGCTTTGCTTTTCTTAGTAACAAGGACAGACTTAGAGAATCCAAGAATTCTGAGGATACGTCTTAAAGCTCTGCATAGGTACATACTTCTGGAATTATTTCTGATATTTTCTGTTTGGATATCTTGAACATATATTGTAGACTGGAATACGAATCACCGGTTACCAGGAAGCGTAAAGTGATAACCAACCCTTCCTTGGCAGCGATAGCTTTTCTTAAGTTTGTATCCTATTTTTGAATGTTACGCCCAACTGTATTTAACAAAATTTCAAAGTTTTGCGGAGACATTCTTAGCAAGTTCTTGAAATGACCAGTGCTTTCATCAACCGACAATATATACCTATTTAGTATCTGGGAACTGTCTTCCAAAGTTCTTTGTTGATGTAAATATTTGATCCGGTATCGCCGTTTCTTTTTATTTTTCTTTTTTCTGATCGAACCTCTAAGTAAGCCACATATAATGATAAACACTGCACACTTTCTTTTTATTATTAAATCGTTACTCATGATTAATAGACCAGGGCATTTAGCACTAAAAACATCCGAATAAATAGATTTTTAAATACAGCACCTAGAGACTTTAAGTTTTTTGCATTATGTTCAGAATGACGTCAGGAAAAAAGTCTACTATTCAAAAATGGGTGGAAATGCATAATTGCACTCTAAAGTGCATAAAATACATCCAAAATTGAATAAATATAAAAATAAAGTCAAAATCAGTATACTAAGGAACAAATTTTTTTATTTGGGAGGTTTTTGGGGTCACTGAATACGACAACGTCATCAGAACTGACTCCCGGATCACCTGGTGCCCAAGGTCACGTCAAGAGACGTCATGTTCTGGAGTTTCGATGGTTTTCGGCATTAAATTGAAGCAAACGGATTACTTACGGGTTTTTGAGGTCGCCAAACACGAATATGCCATTAGAACATACCCACCGAGCACCTGGTGACCATGGTTACTGCAAGGGACGTCATCTTCTGGAGTTTCGAGGGTTTACGGCATTCAATTTTTGCAAATGGATTACTGGAGGGTTTTTGGAATGGCTGAAAGCGAATACGCCATCAGATCTGACCCACGGAGCACTTGGTGCCTAAGGCGGCTCATTTTCTGGAGTTTCGGGGGGTTTCGGCATTAAACTGATGCAAACGGATTACTCATGGGTTTTTGGGGTTGTTGAACACGAATGCACCATCAGATCAGACACCAGAGCACCTGCCGCCTAGGGCAGGTCATATTCAGTTTTCGATACTAAATTAATGCAAACGAATTACTCATGGGTTTTTGGGGTTGCTGAATACGAATACACCATCAGAACAGACATCAAAGCACCTGATGGCTAAGGCATATCATCTTATAGAATTTCGAGAATATTGATGCAAACAAATTGCTTATAGGTTTTTGGGTTTGCTGAACAAGAATATGAAATGAGAACCGACCCCATGCATTCCTAGTGGCCAGAGTGGCTGCTATGCACATCACGTTTTAGAATTTTGAGGCATTCTGATACTAAATTGGTACACACCGAGTACTCGGAGGTTTTCTGAGTTGCTGTTCAAAGGAAACATTCAGATTGGTAACATTTTTTTTTGCTATTTTACTTAGACTGTTTATTAAAATAACTATGTTGTGCTATACAATTTTTTAATTGTTTATAAATATAAACTCAATTTATATCTGACAGCATATTTCCTTCATTTATTTCAAAATCGATTTACTATATTTTATTTTGATAGTGTGATCCTTCGCACTAGATACTCCAAGGTCTTTCATCTAAGTCATATTCGTATTCAGCGACTATAAAAACATAAGAGTAATCCGTTTGCATCAATTTAGTACCGAAAACTCTAGAAATTCCAGAAGATGGCGTGCCATAGGCACCAGGTACACCGGTGTCTGTTCTGATGGAGTATTCGTATTCAGCAACCCCAAAAACCTTTGAGTAATCCATTTGCATCAATGTAGTACTAAAGACACTCGAAATTCCAGAATATGATGCCCCTTGTAGTGACCCTTGGCACCAGGTGCACCAGGGGTCGGTTTTGATGGCATATTCGAATTTAGCGACCTCAAAAACCTTCCAGTAATCCATTTGTATTAATTAAATGCCGAATACGTTCGAAACTCCAGAAAATAACGTCCCTTGCTGTGATCTTAGGCACCACGTACTCTAGCGGTCGGTTATGATTGCGTATTCATGTTTAGCAACTTCAAGCCCTTGAGTAATCCATTTGCATCAATTTAATGCCGAAGACACTCAAAACTCCAGAAGATGACGTGCCTTAGTAGCGATCCTGGCACCAGGTACTCCGGAATTCAATTCTGATAGCATATTCGTGTATAGCGACCCCAAAAACCCGTAAGCAATCAGTTTGCATCAATTGAATACCGAATGCTCTCGAAACTCCAGAAGATGCCGTCCGTTGCAGTGACCTTGGGCACCTGGTGATCTGGTCGTCTATTCTGATTGTATATTCGTGTTTATCGACCTCATAAACCCCCGAGTAGTTCATTTTTATCAATTTGATACCGAAATCCCTCAAAACTCCAGAAGAGGAAGACCCTTGCAGATACCTTGGGCTCCAGGTACAGAGGGGGTCGGTTCTGATGGCATATTCGTGTCTATCTACCTCAAAATCCCCCCGAATCCAGTTACATCAATTTAGTGCCGAAATCCCTCGAAACTCCAGAAGATGACCTGCCTTAGTAGCGACCCTGAGCACCAGGTACTCCGGAGGTCAATTCTGATGGCATATTCGTATTTAGCGACCCCTATGACTTGTTAGTAATTCGTTTGTGTCGATTTAATGCCGAAAACCATCGAAGCTCCAGAAGATGACGTCTCTTGCCGTGACCTTGGGCACCAGGTGATCCGGGGGTCAGTTCTGATGGCGTAATCGTATTCAGTGACCCCAAAAACCCCCCAAATAATAAATTTTGTTCCTTAGTATACTGATTTTGACTTTATTTTTATATTTATGCAATTTTGGATGCATTTTATGCACTTTACAGTGCAATTATGCATTTCCAGCATTTATATTTGAATAGTAGACTTTTTTTCTGACGTCATCCTGAACATAATGCAAAAAACTGCAAGTCTCTAGGTGCTGTATTTAAAAATCTATTTATTTTGTGCTAAATGCCCTCGTCTACCTATAATAAGCCCACACTATTAACTCAATCGATGTTGTAAACAAAGAAACAAACAAAAACACACACTGTACCAAGAACAGCAGCGTCCACACTGGAAAACGAATACGACGCAAATCATTTGATTTCGCTCGAATACTGACAAACGATGGATCGTGTGCGTTGTGTGCGTCGAAAATTCTTGCGTTCGTTGCATGCGACGAACACGTCCACACTAGCACAATTTACTTCGAGCACGCAAATATTTGCGACGAACAGATGGTACGCACGAAAAATTTACCAATGCGGACGCGCCATAACACTGATAAAAAGTTTCTCATTTTTAAAATACCTTTCTGTGTAAAGGCTCTAGTGCAAACACTTGCTTTTAATTTATTTGATGTTTTGATTATACTAATATACTGACCGCGATGGTCTGAAAAACACGGTTCAAGGATATTAGTCCGAAACTGATTTCCTTCAAAATTTGTCATAATATTATCTATACAAGTGGCAGATGTAGAAGTAACTCGAGTATAGTCATAAATTGTTTGTTTTATACCAAAAGATGATGTTATAGGAGTCAATTCATTAACGTTTGCCGTTTTCACTTTAAAGTTGATTTAAGATCTCCCAAAATTATTATATTCAAATTTGGCCTCATAATGTGATCCAATAGATTTTCAAAATTTTTGAAAAAAGACTTAAAATCGTTACATTTACTAGATCTATACGATGCCAATACAAGAGTGTTAATATCTTGAAGAAAAATTCCACAAAATTCAGACGTTTGTTCAATGTTAAAACTGTCGCAGTTAATAGCTTCGAATTTTAAAGTGTTTTTAACATAAATTACATTACCACCGTTCTTTTTATTCTTCCTACAGAAACTGCTAGCAAGTAAATACCTAGCAATATTTATGTATCTGAGATTTGCTTCACTCTGCCAGTGATCTGAGAAGCAGACAACGTCAAAGTTAAATTCTAACAAAAATAAATCAATTATCTCTATTTATTTGCTAAACATTGAATATTAACATGTAACATATTCACCAAGTTTTCGCCAATTAAAATAATATTAAGTTTTTCAGGAACTTCTAAACTTCCTACGTTAACATCAAGATTTTTTGAATTTGTGTTGCTAGTCCTTTTCCAATACTGCTGCACTGTTTTGAAAATTTCCTTTAAATTTGAATCTTTGAACTATTGCCCCTTGGGGCCATAATGATGGATTATTTATTTCATCAAGTTTTTCTAAAGGGAACGAAACTTTAAAGGAAGATGCCGTTTCCGTCTTATGCCATTGAACATATTTAAAATTTATATCTGGAGTAGGGATGTAAAAATCCTACCGGTTTAAACCTAAAACCGGTTTTTTACTTCGCAATAACCGGTTTTACCGTTTGTTTTTTTGTCCCGGTTGTAACCGGTTTTTTCTTTTTAAAGTAAAAACCGGTTATTAGGTTTTTACGGTGATTAGAATTAGGTTAGGTATTATTTCGGATCCCAATCATAATTATTATTCTCAAGTAATTATTCCAAACAAAACCATAATTCAAATTTTATTTTATTTTATAAAATACAGAAGCAAACTGAAAGTCCAATCTCACATCAGCCAGAAACAATTATTAAGTTTGTTATAATATTTCCTTGAAAAGGTATTTGTAATCATAATATTTACATAAGAAGTGATCTGGTTGAATTAGACGCAAACATCATCTATTTTTCACACTTAACTCTTGACATTGAAAGTGGGTGAATGACTTTTTCTGATTACCAAAAATAATGCTCTGACTATGAATATCGAATTACTGATTACGAATACGAATCTCCAAGAATTTCGCTACATTTTCAAAACGATACACTCATACAGGAAGTATTAAATGAGTTAAAATGTACCTATGCTACAAAAATATACAAACGTGTTAAAAGTAATACATGTTCTTTCGATAGTACTAATTTTGATCATATTGATATCGAGTCCAATGGAGTATCGCAAACTAAAGTGTATTGTAAATGTAACTTTGTAACCTATTGGATTAAAAAAACCGAAAACCGGTTTTTCCAAAAACCGGTTTTTTTTGGCCGGTTATAACCGCCAGGTTAAACCGTAAGCAAATAAAACCGGTATAACCGAAAACCGGTGTTTTTCAAAAACCGCCATCCCTAATCTGGAGAAGTCTCTTTTAGAACATTTAAAAGGTCCTCCCTTTCCATTTCTACACCCACACGCGACACATGAACGTGACCCATTTTAGGGACGGTCGTAAAGTTACTGACTACTTTATTTCCAAAAATTGGTTTGTATTTGTTATTATTTAAACTATTAGGTTTTTGTCTATTTATTGGAACTGTATTTGTAAACATTGATTTATTCACTACATTAACTGCACTATTATTCTGCTCTTTATCATTTACATTATTATTTTCCAAATTGGACCTTCCTGTTGGTTTATTTTTATTAGTATTTGATTTGTTGTTGACGTTGTCAGCTGTCAACTGTTTTGGTGTATATGATCTACTATTAGCTACAATCTCACTGTATGTTTTTTCTACCGTCTGTGCCGGCCGCATGCTCTGTGAAGTTGACATCAATATGGGTTCACCAGGACCAGGTTCACTTTCACTTTTTTTCTCACTGATAACTTCTACAACAAGTTTTTGTTGGACATTTTTATTATCAATAATTGTTTTTTGCGATATGGTATTACAATGTTTCAATAAATTGTAGTTTTCCTGTAATAATTTATTGTTTTCATGCAAAATTTTATACTTTTCTTCCATTTCTCGGATTATTGGATTAAGAAGTTGAATTTCTCGTTCACTCTCCTTTGTAGTTTACACTTCATTTTAGTTGTTTGAACTGGTACATTTTTTATCATTTTCAGTGTCACAGCACTTAAGGAACCTTTCGTTTACAAATTCGAGTTTTTTAACTTTTGCACAACTATAGTGAAATATTTCACCACACTTTATGCACTGAATGTTGTTTGTTGTTTTTGTTTTACAACATTTAAACACGTGCTTAAAATTTTCGTCTTCATCAGTCGGCGCCATCTTGACGTTGGAGCACAACAGTTCTAGTCCACAAGTTTTCGACCAGGACATATCAATTGGGATATTAACGACTGGACTAATATTCTTCTTGCTGATGAGTCCAGATTTGCACTTTATGGATCCGACAGGCACTTTGCACTGTCGGATCCACAAAGTGCCAGTCTTAATTCATCAGTAAGAAGAATATTAGTCCAGTCGTTAATATCCCAATAGACATATTCTGGTACAAAACTTGTGGACTAGAACTGTTGTGCTCCAACTACGGTGGAGCAGTAGCAGGCATTCTGTTTCTGATTCCAAATTCCCTTAATCCAGCGTTTCCCAAACTTATTTTTCCGTGGCCCGGTTATTTTTGAGCTTATCCTTCGTGACCCACTAATTTTTTTGTATACCCTGGTATGTGTGTGCAAGAAATCATTTATTTTAATTTTATATATTTTAAAAAAGAATAATTAGCTCAAACAAAAATGTAATAAAACAAAATAAAACTCAAATACTTTATTAATGAGAAGTATGCAGTTGTTTCTGGTTAACTAAAAATTTCACGTTTGGAGGAAAATACAGGGTGTCCCGGAAAATAGTGCGTTCCTTAAAGGTATAGGTAGAAGGCACCATGTAGAACAAAAAATTCTTATAAAATTTTTTTCTAAATTTAACCGTTTGACCAAAAAACTATAAAACATTTTGGAACGCAAATTCAAATCTGGCAACTCTGTGAAGTACAAAAATCTAAACGTAAATAGCCCCATGTTTAGTAAACAGATAATTTTGAAGAATACTGTTTAGCGTCAACGCCGAAAATGTTTTGGAATCGTGTGTTCATGAGTAATATTATGATATTATGTTGTTTATTTATGGCAGATCAATAAATGGAGAGGCATAATACCTACTAAAATTCTTTCAAAATGTTTTGCTGGAATTTCTCGTCGTATGAGTTAGGGATGGCGGTTTTTGACAAAACAACGGTTTTCGGTTATACAGGTTTTTTTGCTTACGGTTTAACCTGGCGGTTATAACCGGCCGAAAATAACCGGTTTTGGGAAAAACCGGTTATCGGTTTTTTTCATCCAATAGGTTACAAAGTTACATTTACAATGCACTTTAGTTTGCGATACTCCATTCGACTCGATATCAATATGATCAAAATTAGTACTATCGAAAGAACATCAATATCAATATAAAGAAAAAACAATTTTTAATAAAACCGTTTTATTCTATTAATTAATATATTTATTTATTATCTAAAATACCCACCAATTTTCCTCTCCTCCCAAACTTAAAAAATTCCCCAACCATTTCATCTTATAAAAAATTTCCCAGACTCTTTGAAATGGGATTTAAAAAAAAAATAATATCAAGATAAATATTTTACTTAAAACTAAATTGTATAATGCAATTTATCTTTTATTTTTACTACCATCAAAAAAAAATTATCATGTATTACTTTTAACACGTTTGTATATATTTGTAGAATAGGTTCATTTTAACTCATTTAATACTTCCTGTATGCGTGTATCGTTTTAAAACGTAGCGAAATTCTTGGAGATTCGTATTTGTAATCAGTAATACGATATGCATAGTCAGAGCATTATTTTTGGTAATCAGAAAAAGTCATTCAACCACTTTCAATGTCAAGAGTTAAGAGTTTAGTGTGAAAAATAAATGATGTTTGCAGCTAATTCAAACAGACACTTCTTATGTAAATATTATGATTATAGATACCTTTTAGGGAATATTATAATAAAAACAACTGTTTCTGGCTGATGTGAGATTGCACTTTCAGTTTGCTTCTGTATTTATAAAATAAAATAAAATTTAAATTATGGTTTTGTTGGGAATAATTACTTGAGAATAATAATTATGATTGGGATAAAAAATAATACCTAACCTAATCCTAATCACCGTAAAAACCTAATAACCGGTTTTTACTTTAAAAAGAAAAAACCGGTTATAACCGGGACAAAAAATAACCGGTAAAACCGGTTATTGCGAAGTAAAAAAACCGGTTTTTGGTTTAAACCGGTAGGTTTTTCCCATCCCTAGTATGAGTGCATGTTACTCTATGAATAATTCATGTGTTCGCAAAAGTGGTGGTTCAGTTAAAATATGTGTTTTCATCTTAAAATATGTAAGTATAATTCGTTTAAAATTATGTCATATTTCAACTACATTTTAAAAAAAATTATAGTAAACAAAAATAGTAAGTATTAGGTTGGATTATTTTAAATACTGTAAGACACAAACGAGTTCTTATTCACCAGTGCGTAACATGTTACCAGATTATTTAATTTTCTGAAGATTAAAATTCAGGTATATGGAAACCAATGTAATCTTTTTTTTTTTTTGAAACGGTTAACTTTAGAAAAAAATGGTATAGGACTTTTTTGTTCTAAATTGTGTATTCTATCCATACCTTAAAGGAACGCGCTATTTTCCGGAACACCCTGTATGTTAATTTTATCCTCGAGTACTTCCAAGCGGTTACTACATTTTTATTTTTGAGGAAAACCGGTGTTGAAAACCCCACCTCACACTTATAGGTTGTAACAAAAGAAATTAGAAATTATCGCTTTTTCTGCTAGAACTGGGTACTCCTGGCGGCAAGACAGCCAAGAATCTCTCAGTGGTATTTTGTCAAATATATATGTCTGTATGTCTTTGAATGCCCTATCACACGATAGTTAATTACTGACTTAATATCTAAATCAGGATGTTCTGTGTCCGATTCTACGTCCCTTTTAAATGAATTCCTTATCCATGCTTTATTGCTGTAGATGGGGAGAAAATATTCCTTCAGATTTGCCTCCAGTCCTAGCAGGTGTTCCTTGAAAGCCGCTGAAATCTCATCCGACAATGAATTCACGTTATACTCTTTTTGTTTTGTAGTTCTGCTAGCTTTGCAATTTTCTGCTTCTGCGCGACGTGTCCATACAAATTAAGTTTTTTTGTTGCAGCTTCTACCTTCTCCTATGCTTTAAATACAGTTAAATTGCTATCTTTTAATGTCACATTTAAATTATTGTCGAAGAAGTCAAAAATATCACAAAGATAGCAGTGGCGTTAGTCAGAGCGCGGCCTTAAAACGCAAGATGTGAAACGGCGAAGCGAGACGACCCGCCATTTTGCTTTCGTGGCCCGGTACCGGGTCGCGACCCACCATTTGTGAAACGCTGCCTTAATCTGTTTCTGACCGAATTGGCACTTATTCGAACATTACGGACTGTGGAGAGATCATGTGGCAGTTGTCCAGCTGTAACATGATGTGTACGCAAAGTCTGCAGATGTACATACGTTCATCAGTGGGGTTCATGCACCTGGGAAGTCCTGAAACTGTTCTCCTTGTGTATCCTCCACTTTCTCTATACCTTCTTAAGCACTTGGATAGGTGGATTTCCATAACATAAGCAAGAAATTGCTGCGATCGTCCATCTCCAATTAAAGCTACAATTTGGGCTGCACGTTGTATTGCTCATTTTTTTGTAAGAACGCACTTTCTCATTGAAAACTCAAGCAGACATAGTACACAGATCAAATTGTCGAACACAAATGTCAAAAATATGTATTCTCCTTTAGCAATGCTTTTTTTTTTCGGCAAAAACACGCTTCAACTTGTTTTGGGTTTGTAGATACCTAAAGGAGACGATAGACGAGTATTATAACATTTTGCTAAAAATTAAAAAATTATTTTTAATCTTTTTTTCTGTTTCAAAAATTATGCGATACTTTTTGCGTTTAGTGTATTTAGGTAAAATAATTTTTTGCAATAGAGAAAACTATGTTTAAGAGCGTATGCGCAAAATTTCGAGCTGGTGGTTTTTAAATCCGTTCATTTTTTTTTTTCAAATACTGAGAAAACTAATAGGTATTTTTGGGAAATTTAAACGCAGAATGAAATATTACATTATTATCGAGGGCCGTCGGGTGTCGTCGTGTCAACGGCGATCCAATATTGTGATTCTATCTTTAGTATAGGAAACACAGTTTGAACATCTCAAAATGGACACAAGTCCGGTTTTTTTTTCTTGTATATCAAGGGGTGCTAACTATGAGACTAACTTTTTCTTAGAAAATTTCGCCCCAGAACCCCCTTTTTCATCCCGTTAAAGGGGGTAATTTGTGGTTTTTGCGAAACGTAGCCCTTCCTGTAGGTTTTGCCAAAAATTTACTTAATATCAAAGTAAAGATGACTATGTTTCCTACTATTTATTTCCCGACAGCATATGTTTATCACCCACCGTTTAGCAGGGGTGGCGCCCCAAAGTTAACAAGTTTTTAAAAAAGATGTTTTAAAAAAATATTTTTTTCTAACTGTAATGTACATCAAGAAGAAACCCTGCGGCAATTAATCAAAAATAAGGGGCTGATTTTTTGGTATAGGTTTCATTTAAGGGCAATTGCCTATTTTTTTAATTTCAGGGTGCTACATTCTAAAAGACTCCTTTTTATACAGCGTGTCTACTTAAGTTGGAAACATATGGGAAACTTTTTTGTTATGCATTTTACGAAAAAAAGTTATTCTTTATAAAAAGTTCTGCATGCTCCAAAACCTAAGATTCAATCATCAGATATCAAATTTTCTCAATATTATACGAGGTATGTCAAAAAATATGAACTTCGTTCAAGAGTAAAGTACCTTTATTTCTCTCAATATCGAAAATTCTTATTATGAAAAGTTGTTTGGAAATATAAATTAAGATCAAATATGCAATTACATGGTTCTAATTGGAAAAAAATATTTTCCAAATTTTTCTCAAATTTATTGATACTAACTTCGTTTTTATTTATTACACATAAGATAACTCTTTTATTATTACTTTTACGAAAAAAGGTATTCTTTATAAAAAGCTCTGTATGTCCTAAGGCCGAAGATGCAGCCATCAGATATCACATTTTATTAATTTTATACGAGGTATGTCAAAAAATATGAATTTCACTCAAGAGTAAAGTACCTTTATTTTTCACAATATTGAAAACGGTTATTAAAAAGGTTGTTTAGAATTAAAAACTATGTTTCGATATGCAATAAAATCCTTCTAATTGAAATATTGTGAAATATAAAGGTACTATTGTCCTTTTCATGATCATTTTTCAGTGCGTAACAAATGATAGGAAAAAGGGTAAGTCCGTGATAATATACATTTATGACATTTATTCTAACATGACATTTTAGTTAAATCTGACAGTTGTCACATTTTATTTTCAATTTGGAATAAAAACAAATCAAATGTGTTTCTTGCATTTATAAAATGGTATTTTCTTTGATTTGTATAGTCTTATAAATTATACAGATTATATTTGTAATATTATTATCCAATTAAAAAAAATTTATTTTTTATTATGGCGCCATCTATCGACAACTAGAATAACTAGAATAAATGTTATAAAAATGTCACCGACGAAATGTAATCACCGAAGTGCCTTTTTTTCTGTCACATATAATTTAATGCGTTAGAAAGAAATCGAAAAACTGTGACGCACTGAAAGATGATCATGAGAAATACTGTATAATCTTGAGCGAATTTCATATTTTTGACACACCTCGTATAAAATTAATAAAAGTTGATATATCATGGTTGTGTCTTAGATTTTGGGCCATGCAAAGCTTTTTAAGAAGAATAACTTTTTTTCATAAAATAAATAATAAACGAGTTATCATATTTTTGTAATAATTAAAAACGATGTTGGGTGTCCATAACTTTGAGAAATTTTTTTTCCAATTAGAAGCATGTAATTGCATAACTGATCTTAGTTTTTAATTCCAAACAACTTTTTATCATAAGAATTTTCGATATTGAGAGAAATAAAGGTACTTTATCTTTGACCGAAATTCATATTTTTTGACATACCTCGTATAATATTGAGAAAATTTGATATCTGATGATTGAATCTTAAGTTTTGGGGCATGCAGAACTTTTTATAAAGTATAACTTTTTTTCGTAAAATTAATAATAAAAAAGTTTCCCATATGTTTCCAACTCAAGTAGACACGCTGTATATATACCATCTGAACCGCTTATGCTATAGTAAAAAAAACTTTTAGCGATTACCCATGTACAAGTATTTTTTATAAATTTGTATAATACGCCCCCATATTTTTCCCGGAACAACCCCAAAAAGAGAGAGAATTAATAAAAGATATAATCAAAAATTGATTTCGGGCCACCACTGTGGCTTTAGGGTGCAAAGAAAGTAAAATATGCATACGACACAATGTGTAGCAGAACCTGTGTTCTTTTATTTTCCATTAGTATGTTATCAATAAAATGAATAGTTAACGAAACAAAAAAAAAACAAAACATGGAGCCCGCCAAAGCATTTCTGGGGTTTACGGCGTCACTATGCCG